>NW_024062762.1:2337500-2744542 GCF_006381635.1 Hibiscus syriacus
AACCATAACACGTCACGTGTCTTTATTATTCAACATTCCCTCACTTCTTCTTCTTCTTTCCTCTTTTTTTCTTACTACATACAGCGTAGGACACAAACTCTGTGCCTGAAAATATCAAAAGATGGTTTGGCTAATGGTTTTGTTAAACCTGTAATACCCCAAATTAGGGGTCAAATTATGAGTTTATGAAATTTAGAGACAATTTTAGGAAGTGCAGGAAATTCAGGGACATAGTCCTAAATTTGCCCATTTTCTGTTTTTGGTGAAAAATAAACCCGGTTAAATTTTTCCCCGATTGGTAAGAACAAAAAAAATCTCCAAATTTCAGACAAAATCCATAAAACTTCCCCCTAATCGAAGCCTCGTCGGAACCCCAGGCCCTCGCCGTTTGGCCACCATTCAACCTCCCCACTACCCCGTTCGAATCATCTTTGACCGGCAACCAAGGCTAGTCATCACCGAAGTGTGATTCAGCTTTGATCGGCGCGAATCGATGCTTGAATCACCGTCGTGACCCCACCTTGCCGTTCCATTTTATACGAATTCTGGCCACCTCTGTTATCCATTCGCCTCACCGCCCCCAGCATCGATTTCTACAACCTTTTCCGACCAAAATCTGACAGGGGTTGCCGTTCACTATCGTTAGCTTCGTCTGATCGTCGATGTGGGTAAACTCTCCGAACTTATTCCGATTATTTTATGTTGTTTTGGCTGAAATTTGATATGTTATGGGTTTAATTTGGCAAATGATTGAACAGGCAGTAATCAGCCGACCGCTCCAACCCCTGTTGCCATTGCATGCGCCGGCAGTGCGCGTGGGGATCGTTCCCCACTTTAGTTTCTTATAGAACGTCTAGACCGGCCCAACCCGACCCGTCTTCCTGAGCCGCTTGACCCGACCCGAACCATTGACCGGTCATACCGTTGACTTTGACTGATCAGTTTATTGACTTTGACCAAAAAAGTAAAATTTTCCGAAAAGCCCTATTTTATGTTTTTCAACGTCCTAAGTCTGAATCCGAAGTTCATTTTGCCAAAGTCACACCCGGTAAGCCGTTTTTCAATGTTTTATCTTCGGATTCAAGTTGGTTTCTCATTTAAGTTCAGTTTCTGACGTAAATTCGGTTGCTTTGTATCCGAAGAATTATTGGACATTGATTTCAAGTTCGAGAGTGGTCGAATGGAGATTAATTGGTCGATCAATATGGCAAGAAAACCAAGGTAATACTTTACTACCTTTTGTATGCTTTTCGGAACTTGCTGATAAATGGTAAATACATGAATGGAAATAATTGGTCAATTAGGGTAGTTAACTATCTTTGGACTCAGACTGAAATTGGATTAAGGACGGAACATTGTATAAGACTCTAACGACTTGAAAAAGAAATTGGTAGACTGATCGGAAACAAATCTCAGTTCAATGAATAAATCGATAAATCAATCAATCTTAGAACGCATAAATACTGATTAATCTCGATAAAGATTAAATGATGGAAATATTTGGAATGCCCCTGAAGTGTAATATGTTTCGAAACATGCCCAAGCTCTGGAATAACTAATATCCTCAACTCTGAAATAAACAAATCAACCTCGTATACCAATATGACTATATTATATGACCAATTTAAACGGAATGGAAGTATTGTATGTATTCAAATTTCATAAACGACCGAATTACTCTGGAAACTCCGAAGTAACTGGGATAGACTGGGCTATTAAATGATCTAAGTACCCTCAATGACCTTGAATTAAGTGAATAACTTGGATAAGTATGGAAACACCAATAGTTATATATATATATTGTACTGTCCATAAGGGTTTTGAACCACGAATCAAGCACGTCGACATTTCCTGATATTGTTGAAATGTAGAAATGAAATAAAGACCATTCAAATATTTGTTCGTCCCCCCTAACACATTTAGTGATGACTATGAAGATGATAAATTTGACAAAAGTTGTTTGCATTGAAAAGTGAATACCCTGGAAGTGTAACGATTTAACCGGTTGACAGGCATCAGTGCTAGGAGTTGTCAGTTCAAGTTAACTCGATATCCTGATAAATTGACATGAATCTTAAATGCCATGAATCATCGTTACTCCCTTATTGGATTAAATTACTAATAACTCTTTAAGGATCAAATGTTTAAAATACCCCTGATTTTCCCGAATAATGAGAACACGCATGTTATGTCTAAACCTTCAATAATTCTGATATGAAGATTCTGATTACCTTTCTAAAAGCATAGTAACTTTGAAAACTATCTGAATAGTTTATGATCCTGATAAATCACGTTCTGAATAACTGATGAATTTGTTAGCTAGTAAACCCTATTATGAAAATCTAATTTCTGAATTAAATCAGTTTAGAAAAGTTCATAACTCCCTATCTGATAAACACTGGCCACCTCCGAATAATATCTGGAATCTCTAGTGTGTTCCCTGATCATCATGGATGCTTTCTCTAGTTTTTAAAAGCATGTCTCTGTTATCTGAAATACATGTTGATCTCTGATTTCTGTTATAAACTTTGATATCTGTTATGATCTCTGATTTCAGATATGATCTATGATCTCTACTTTGATTTCTGATCTCTATTTACGGACTGAAATTTATTTTTATACGGGGTACTCTGGGACTCTGGTATGACTGAAGGCATTGGCAAGTTTAGTCGCTATTGATAATTCCTTATATAGGTTCAACATCGACTGACAATTACTTATGGACCTATGGTGACTCTTGGGAGGGCTCCTGGGCCTAGTAGGCCTAGTGGTAAGACCTTATGGACCCTAAGGCACTCCCTTAGGGATGGCACCACTTCTATGTGCTTTTGGGTAAGACCTTATGGACCTAAGGGTACACCCATCAGGTGGGCACCTATGCTTCGACTAGGGTAAGACATTATGGACCCAAGGTGCTCCCTTAGGTTGGTTCATATGCCCTTTTGGGCCTAGGGTAAGCCCTTATGGATGCAATTATGGAGCTTTATATGGTATTCGATTGAAGGGATTTCTATGGTTTTTGAAAAATACATTTTAAACTGCTACTATTTTAAAAAGACCAGTACATTTTTACTGGTTTTATGGGAACACACTAGACACTCTATTCTGATCTCTTGAACCTAATCCTCTTAACGTTTACTCTGAACTGAAAGCTTACTATCTTTTACTACTTGAGATATCAGTAGGACCTTCCCTTAGCATAAATATATGTAGATGTCTGAACCAATAAGAAAATTATGCTTACCTATTATAGCATGTCCTTCAACATCTTTTGGTAGTATTGTATTGTTGAGCTTCCTAAACCTCACTCTGTTACTCACAATTTCAGGTAAAAAGGATGGTACCAGTGTAGCTATCGACTTCAGTAAGGGAGTTCCACCGGAGTTGCTTGCGGAGTATGGTGCATGTTATTAGGGGGACATGTAACTTGTATTTTGTTTTTATTTCCTAGTCTGGAATTTGTTTTATTTATGAATACTGTTAAATTTTACTTTTGTGTTTATAAATTGTTTTATGATTTTACACGTTTTAAAAGAAATTTTAAATTTTCTGGGATTTTTACGGTGGGTCGCTCCGGTGGCCCTAATGTGACACATTGGAACCGATCGGGTCACCTGTATCGATCTGTGGGTGTTACAAAACCATTAGCTAACTGATGTTGGGCAGGCACATAACTAACACGAAGAACATCAACGACCACTTTCTCATGCACAAAGTGATATTCAGATCAACATGCTTTATGTGAGCATGGTAGACTGGATTGGCAGCCATGGCGGTGGCATTTGTGTTATCACACCATGCAGCCGGAACCAATCTTGACTGAACTCCTAAGTCACTAAGCAACGCAGCAACCCACATTACTTCTACCACAACATCAACCACACTTATGTACTCAGCCTCCATAGTAGAACATGAAACTACTTTATATTTTTTGACGTCCATGGAATAAGACAAGAACTAAAAGAACTCCATAACTAGACACATACCTTCGATCATCAATGTTTCCCGCTCAGTCTGTACCAGCAAAATGCTGTCACATCCAACCCAATCGATGAATGAGTAAACATCAACCCATAGTCAATTGTCCCAGCAAGGTACCGTAAAATACGACTGATAGCAACCAGATGCGACTTGCACGGAGCATGCATAAATTGAGCTACCTTGTTCACACTAAGAGAAATGTCCGGCCTAGTGTGACATAAGTACAATAGACTTTCCAAAATTCTTCTATACTCATGTGGATCATGCAACAATTTGCCTTCAAAACTAGTTAATTTCAAATTTGCAACCATTGGAGTAGGTATCGGTGTTAGGTATGGCTCATAAATATACCAGTAAAGAGGACAGGAGATGGAGCGGAGTGAGCGAAGCGAACATCAACTGTCCTTACAAAGAAAGTCTCGTTGTGGGGTTACGAATTATGTGGGTTGGGGGGTGCGGGGGCGTAGCCCCGCGGTACGGTACATGGTTAATTTTGTAATTATGTACCAGGGTTTTCTATTATAAATAGAGATGTAACCTAAACCTAAAATATCATTGAATAAAAACTTCTAGCGCCGCCTAGGCACCGAGGACGTAAGCACATTGCCGAACCTCGTAAAATTCTCGTGTTCTTTTGTTTTCTTTACCCGTTTTCGTCAACAGTAACATATTTATTTTTGTCAACAACTCTAACAAAAACTTCTTCTGACTGAGGCAAATAACTTTTATCATTCCTCTAAACCTCAATCCCAAAAAATAACTCAACTCGACCAGATCTTTGAGAGAAAAACGTTCATGTAGTAGCGTCACCACTCTTCCAATCTCAACACTAGACTGGCCAGTAAGTATGATGTCATCGACATAAAACAGCATGTATGTGCGCATGCCTTCCACGTCCTTTACAAATAGAGACACACCAGCTTTGGATTCATGAAATCCTAACTGAAGCACACTCTCCTTAAGCTTTGCATGCCAATTTTGGGATGCTTTTCGAAGACCGTATAACGCTTTTTTCAGTCTACAAGCAAGCTTGGTTCCATGAGCATCACACTCTTCATACCTAGGAGGTTGCTGCATGAGCACCTCTTCACTCAAGTTGCCGTTGAGAAAGGCATTCTTAATTTCCACCTGTCAGAGGGCCAAGCTCAACATGATATTGAGAGTCAAAAACTTAACAACCACACTGAACATATCACCAAAATTTTGCCCTGGTATTTGGGAATAGCCCTTGGCTATGAGCCGAGCCTTATGGCGAAGAACATACCCATTTGGATTCTGGTTAAGCTTAAATAAGCACCTACATCCAACAATTGTCCTCCCAACAGGCAACTTAACCAAGTCCCAAGTATTATTTCGTTGAAGATCATCAAACTCTGCCTGCACAGCCGCAATCCATTGAGGCGACTGCATAGCCTCATGAACAGTGGTAGGAATCTTATCATCAAAGTAACTTGTGTACGCTTTTGGTTTGAAGACACCACACTTACTTCGAGTTAACACTTGGGTTACAGGTAGCCTGTTGTGGAATCTCAGTACTCACATCTTCAAGTGAAGCATCATTATAAGTGGCCTATAGCCCAGCTAAGGGAGAAAAAGAATTACAAACAGACAATGTATGCTTAATTTCATTACCAAGTATCCCACCACCCGAACTCACAATTTGATCATGTTGACTGTGCTGACTGGGCTACTCTTATGGAGTATCAACCATTCTTGTGGTACCTACATCAAAACCATGAAATTGAAGCTTAGAAACATCAGCGACAATTTCAATGAGATTCGACTGAGAGGCACAAACTTGGGAAACACCATCATGACTGCACATTTCTGCAAAAGGAAAAATATTTTCATCAAACACTACATTCCTAGTAACATACACCTGACCATCTTTCATAAGATATTGAAAACCCTTATGATTAGGGCTATAACCAAGAATTTTTAGGGTTGCGACCGAAATTTGAGCTTATGTGTCTAAAACGGTCTAAGGCGAGGGGAGCACATGTAACCAAAAACACTCTGGTATCGAGATCAGCAGGTCTTCCATATAACTTTTCAAGGGGTGAAGTACCTTGTAACACCCTCATAGGTAACTTTTTAATCAGGTGGACCGTAATAGTCATAACGTAAGCCCAAAATCGTAGGGGCATCCATGCTTCAGCAAGCAACACAAGAGAAAGCTCCACCACATGGCGATGATTCCATTCGACGACTCTTTTGCTCAGAGGTATGAGGACACAAGAATCAGTGAAAAACCCTCATTTTACTCAATAGGGACGAAATACTCCTAAACTCCCCTCCCTAATCACTATGGAGAGCATTAACCTTAAGTCCAAATTGTGTCTTCACCATTTGCTCAAAAAATCAAAATGTTGTGATGGCTTGATTCATACTCTTTAAAAGGTACAACCACGCGTGCCTAGTGTAGACATCCAAAAACATAATATAGAAACTATAATCGTTAGAGGAAACATGAGGAGGGCCCTATAAATTAGAAAGAACGAGCTGAAACGGAGTACCATAAACAGTGTTCGAATCAGAAAATGGCAAATGATGACTCTTTCTCATATGGCAAGCAACACATTTTTTTATTAACATCAGTCACAATGTTTACATTGAAACGTTTACACATTTTTACTAAAGTACCAAGGGCAGGGTGCCCAAAACGCCTATGCCATAGTTTAGATAGTTTCAAGGAAACACGAGCATCCACAGAATTAACTTCAGTCGCACCACTTGTTGCTACCTCATGAGACACCTCAAAGGTATAAAGACCACCTTCCTCTTTTCCTCTAAGCACCATATCTCCAGACACCTCATCACGAACACAACATTATTTAGCATTAAATTCAACAAAAACAACATTGTCTCTAGCAGGCTTAGAGATGGATAACTGATTTTTCGTTATTTTAGGAACATGGAGTAAATCACTTAAAACTAATGCACGAGAAGAGGAAGAAAGCACACTACTACCAACCAGACCAATATATAAAGGAACTCTATTCCAAACCAAAATTTTACCTGGTCTATTGAACTTAGTCACATGATTGACAATGGCAACCACCCATTGATCACGTGTGGAAACAATCATTTTCACATGCAATTGATTCGTTGTTTGAGCTTTATTTTGACTGTGATTGTAGCACTGGAACCTAGAATACCCATCCTCAACAGCTGAATAAAAACACCCGAACAAAATCCTTGATAAATCGATGCCAACAACGATCAACTAAATGCCCTAGTTTTCCACACAGATGACACTGTACGTGAGGAAGACCATGACCTTTTCCACCATACCTTCCATATGTTGAGGAAGTCGATCGAGAAGAAGGGTGATTATACCTACCACTCGCGACATTACTCTCATGTGCAAGATTATCACTAATTGGAAGATCATCACTAATTGGAAGATCATCAAGCTGGTCACTAAAACATGCCAACCGAGTTTCAGCATCCATAAGCATACAACATATGCGATCGAAAGAAAGAGACTCCCTCATGGCCGTTATAACCGCAACAAAGGGCTGGCACTCACGATGTAACCCTTTTAAAATGCTAGCTACGTGTTCTGCAACAGAGATGGAACTACCAAAGGAGGCCAATGCATCAATGACTTCTTTGAAGGCATTCACATATGTTCTTATAGTATCATTTCCCTTCTTCAAAGATTGCAATTTTTAATGTAAACTCATAACCATCATGGCCGATCTGCTGGAAAGGAATTGTAAGATTGTAATCCATACAGTCGCAGCACTTTCCGTTCCAACGAACTAGGGAAAAAGGTGGGGACTAACTATCGACAACATCCAAGAAGCGGGAGCACTATCTTGAGAAAGGTATTCTTGATAGGCTTCATTTGGCACCACCACACTAGTATCATTAACAATAGTCATATGCGGAGCCAACAAGGACCCAGTCAACATACCTTCAAGACGATGGCTTCTAACAGTAACAAAAAATTATTGTTTCCACAGTAGAAAATTTGTTTCATCAAGCACAACATTCACTCTTTTTTTAGTGATGACCTTCGTGCTTCTCGAGCCTCGAAGAGAACTCTATGGATAGGGAAACTTCTTGTGTCATTAGAAGCAAAGAATAGATTTGGAAGATAAAAAAAACACTCCAGGACTCCAACGAAAGATAGCATATTGAAAATAGAAAGAAACGAGTAGAACAAATCTACTAAACAAAAGAATCAATGAATATTTCAGTGCTCTCAAGGGTTTTTTATTCATAGGTTAATGTGCAGTTAACATAACTTCATATAAAACAACCCAACAAACTTAAACTTCCTAACTGCCATGCACAACCATAACACGCTATGTGTCTTTATTATTCAACATCAGGGATAGGTCTAAGTCTATTTCGTTGAGAAATTCATGGTAGATACTCAACTTAATTTTCTAAGTTTAATGTGGTCAAACAATGTGTATATGCACAAGGCTGAGCTTTTGCTCTTAATATATTCATATCTAAGGATTTGAATATTCCTAATGAGATGAACTTCATGAATCCATTAACGTGAAATGATGAGTTTTCATGCTTTTAATGAATCCATGTAAGGATTTGAGTACTATTGATATAAATTTGATGGATTCAACAACTTAAGAGGTATAGTTTATCACTCTTATTGAATTCATAGCTCATGATTTGAGTGGTGTTTGAGAGACAAACTTAATGAATTCACCGAATTTTAAAGCTAGAGAGGTCGAGCTTAATAAATGCTCTCAATAATTTCATAACCATAATTCGGATGATCTATATTGAGATAGACTTGATGAAATCGCATACTAATAGTGAATGATTAATCACTTTCTATGAAGAATTTTTAGTCGTCTTTCTGGAACACTTATAAGAATGCCGATATATTATTTAGCAAAACATTGAACTATTGTGATACTCAAATAGATCTTATATTAGTCATTGCTATAAGTTAACATCTATCTTAATAAGTTCAAGATTGGGTTAGTTGTTAAAGAAAAGAAATTTTTATTTCACTATGTACTAAATCAAATCTAACATATATTAATGTTTATACAATTAATTTCACCATTCTTTTTTTTCATAATTCATCATTTTGCGGATCCTGAATTCTTTGCATTAGTGAGAGGTTGTTGATAAAATAGAAACACAAAAAAAGTTACTTGTGTTATAAATTCGATGTGGACCAATGTAGTCATGCCTTAAAAGTCGTTTAAAGATGTACACATTAATACCTAGTAAATAAAGATGGTATAATCGTAATACACTTATAGGTATGTAATAGCCTTAAAAGTCATTTAAAAAACATTATTTGCACTAACATAAAGCCTTAAAACGCTTTCACATAATATATTAAGCCACATTTTACATATTAAATTACATATTAAATGTTTTTTCACCATAACATTATTAATAGAATTTATAACCTACATATTAGAGATATCCACAATTTATTAAACAGAACTAAAAATTTCTCCTACGAGCCCTGAACGCTCCGACAATGCTCGTCTCTCCAAGAAACAACGTCAACGAGGTGAAGCTCCATCATACTCCACTATCTCCCTAGATGATACCTTAAACTCTAGAATGTGTTTTGATAAGTTCATTCCAACAAAGGCACCCATATGGGAATGGTTATGGAAAATTGTGACGTCTCCTCTAGCAAGAACCTAGCATCCTTAAAGGAGGAGGATATAGAACTTTTAGAAGACGAAGGTACATGTTAGCTTTATTGAACAACCAAAAATCGTGAATAGGGGGTGAATTGGCCTTTGAAAATTTTACGGTGGAAGCATTCAAAAAATAAACTTTCGCACAAGAATTTAGAGTGGTTTGACTTCCAAACTAAGTCTACGTCCACTACTTAGCATTTACCCTAAGGATTTCTCAAATCCACTAGATTTGCTAACCTTTGAGGACAAGGTGTAACCTTAAAATGACACACAAGGTTTATACCCAAAACCTTGCTTACACTCTCTCCAAAAGCAGAATTAAAAATTTAGCAAACAAAAGAAAACCTCACAAAGGAAAATGAGTTTGCAACTAATTGAGCACACACCCAAATTACACTTGAGCAAGAATAAACAAGAAGCTCATAAGTGTTTTATAAAGAATATGACAATTTAGCTCTAAAACTCTTTTCAAGTTGGACTGATCTTGCAATTGACTTTCTTGTTGTTCTCCCTTTGAATATTGGCCCATTTTATGTCTTCTAACACCAATCTATCTGTTTGGAGTCATTAGGGATTAAATAGGACCGTTGGACTCATTAATTTTGAGCATTTAATGCTCACTTGCACATTTGTTATCGATACCAGGATATTGGTAGTTGAGACTGAGCCTCCCAACGATCATATTTATAGCCATTGAATTGTCAATATCAATATTATTTAAGTGAGTATCGATATTGTTTAAGTGAGAATCAATACTCACCCATGGTCTCGATACCAAGGCCATGGTATCGACACCAAAAAGCCTTATGGAATTTTGGTATCCAGACTAGTATACTGGTCTCGAGACTAAAAGGAGTTTTGGCTAAAATTCAAGTGTTTTGAGCTTTAAAACAATATTTATAAAATGTAAAATTACTCAATAATACTTGTGATTATTTTTCACACTTAAAAACTCTTTAAAATTGTTTATGAAAAATTATTTATAAAATCGTGAAACGCAAAATTTTAACATCTTAAAACATTTAAATATCATGTTATATCAAATCAAAAGTTAATTCAACAATCTCCCCATTTTTTATATAATGAAACCTTCTGTGAAAATTTGCTTTAAAATTGATTTTTCATATTTTGTGAAAAAAATCTCCCCCTTAGAAAAACTATTTTTGGCTAGCAAATTGCAAATTTTACACCTATACATTTTTCTCCCCTTTTTTGTTATAACAATATCAAATTAAGCTTCAAAAGAGAAAATTTGTTATTGTAATAGGGAACTCAAATAATTCAACAATTTAATATAACATCGAATCATGCTTAACATGTAAAAATAAAGTTCATAAGCATAAGATCAACATCAACAAAAGTTCAAACATAAAGTACCAAAATAAGAGTACCAAACATAAATCAACATAAAGTTCCAAAATAAAATCTATAAAGTGCATAATCCTAACCAAAATATAAATGTCCTAAAATATCGTAGGAAAACCTATTCTTCTAGATGCGAAGGTGAAGGAGAGGGAGGCATCAAATGATGATGTATAGAGCAAATTTCATTCTCAAGCACATCCAAGTGACAATCCATTTGTTTTAAAAAAAAGTGACAATCCATAGTATACTCAAGCGAGTCCAAGCGAGAATTTATGTTCCCGAAGCTTTGAACCATATAATCATACATAGTCTTCATCGATATCTCCTCTTGAGGTGGGGGGATCGGTGGCTCATCCATTTCATTTCCTTCCTCCTCGATGTCGTCCAATAAATGTCTTCTATGAGGACGCAACTAATTGGTATTTTTCATCAAAATCCCAATTGGCCTTGTGGGTCGATTTGAGATCGATGACACTAAAGAAGGGAATGGGAGGGTTAAAGTCGGTAGACACTTTAAGTTTATCCCAAATGATGTAGCTAAGAATACAAGCATAAGAAATCATGATACATGCATCACAAGTCTCACATTAAATGAAGAAGTAATAACTCTTCCAAATGATCCACTCGACCAAGCCTTCGAAAAGAAGACCAGAACAACAATAGATTTGTGATGACTTTTTTAATGGAATCCTGATATTATTTGGTCAACATGTCTTCTAGAGATACTATCGTATGTCTCTTATCTTTCCAATGATTCTTTAATTGCATCAATATGATGTCGGGAACTGAAGATATGGTCATTTTAGTGAAGATGATGCATGCAGAAAATCTTATGCGGGATCAATACAAAATTTTGTAAATATTACGAATTTTGAATATTTTTATTTATTATTTGTAATATAATTTAATATAGGATGATACATTATCTTTTAAGATTAGATTTATTATTTTATTAGGAATTAATGTTGAGTTAAAACATTATTTTTAGTTATTATTAGGAATTAGAGTTAAGGCATGTTTAGTTTGTTATTATTTTATTCATTAGTTATTTAGGACCTTTAGAACTCAGTCCCTATATAAAGGAGGCTTCATTCAACTTTGTAAAACATATTTATTTGATTAATAATACAATGAGAGTTCGTTTTTGCAAGTGCTGATTGTCGTGTGCCTTCCTGGAGTTCTTTCAAGTTATTGTGAGGGAGATTAATCTTCACACTCTAATTTGCCTTTTCATCGCAACTAGGAGGGTTGGTTAGAGTCATATTATCGAGTTTTCCTTTTCATTGTGACTAGGAGAGTTTGATAGGACATTATCCATCTATTTTTCACAAATCCATCCTCACCATCATCATCTTTACTATTCACCTTCATAAGGGAGATCTTTTGATTTATTGGTTATCATACTTTACTTTTAATATTCTTTATTTTTTGTTTATCATGTTCTAATCTTCTTTCTTACCTTGTTTCCAGCACTTAAAAGAAAATCTAAAGAATCCTAGTTGCTGCCACCACCTTCCCCTATTCATTCCCCTTTGTTCTTCATCGAGTCTAGAGCTTTCTAGGTTTGATTCTTCAACAAGAGCAACATTCATTAATCCGCCACCACTTCCCTATCAAAGTGTTTTGGTATAATTGACTCATTTAGAGACAACTTCAACAAGATCTAATAAAATGATCATGCCAAAATTTGGATGGATCTAGTTCTTGATATGGTAAAGCCACAAATAATCTCAAGAGTGTATATGGGTCACTTTACCACCGGAAGGGCGAAAGAACCATGTAATGAGGAATAACAAGAGATGATCGGGGAAACTAAGGGAGGTAGTGCTATCATTGGGGAATCTCTCCATTGGAAAACATATAGTTTCCTTGAAAGGACCATCATCATTATGGATATTTAAATATGTAGCAATGGAGGAGGGACAAAGAGTAAATGTTTTTCCCATGAGATATGACTCTATCCCAATGACTATGTCCTCGTTATCTTTGGCATGGACAAGAATATAATATGAGAAAAAACACAAACAAGGTTTTGATGAACCTTGGGAGGAATGCTAGACAAATCTAACCAACCCCACAAAATGAATGTTTCAAAGATAGTGAATTGGTAGATCCATGACATAAAAAATTGAGGTTAATGGTACGCTCAGAATGGATGGGTTTAGTTTTGTAAAAATGGTTTAATAAGTCAAAAGCATTAGGGTCCCTAGAGTAAACAATTTCAAAACTTGAGGAGTTAGAGGATTGACCTTGATTTGTAGTTCCATTAGTCCTAAGACGCTTTAGGTTCATTCCATGAGGCATTTTTTTATCAAAATAATGGCTACGACATAATGAATATTCATTTGAGAAATTTGTCGAACGCTTAGTGGACAAACCTAAAACAAGGATTCTAATCAAAGAGTAGTGAATGAAATGACCTTCTGCAATGAAAACATACATAATACAATCCAATGAACCAATCAATTTCATCAAATTTGTTCAAGAAATGCATAGATTTAAAAAAATTTGAAACCCAACTGGAACTATTTTTGAATTTTTTTAACAAAACGTATTGTTAATGCAATGGAAATATGTTCAAAATATGTATAATCCATTTTAGAAGTAACAAACAACATAAAAACATGATTTGAACCATTTAAAATAAATAAATTGAAAAATTATATAAAAGAGTTCATTCGAAAATATCTCAAATTTTGATGAAAATTATGGATTTTTAACTAGTCCCTTGATGAAAATCCATTTAATACTATGCAAAGATGATAAATTTAAGTGAAAATAGATTTGAATAGGGTGGATTTTAGAGGATTTTAAGAGATGGTTGATTTAGGTTTTGATAAAAGGAAGAAATTTGGGTATATTCGAGATAAAATAGTACTTTATTACGCGTATAGAGGCCCAGTCTCGATACTGAGATAGTCGGTCTCAAAACTCTCCTAGGGGTATCGATACTGATACATGATATTGATACTGAATTTAGCTAAGGGAATTTCAGTATCGACACCAAAACGCTGGTCTTGATACCAAAGGCCATCGAAATTTTTAACCCAAAAAGCTTCCGGAATAAGGACCTAATGATTTTAAGACTATAGAATGCACTAGAACCTTATTTAGGCACTAAAAATATGATTTGATACTGAAATAATTTTTTTTGCTAGGTACTTTACTAAAGTGTATATTACAGGGGTTTTTTAAGAATTAACTATCTAGATCAAACAAGGTCCAAAACATGCCACAATTAAAAAATTAGATCAAAAGATATTAAATTAAGAATATAAGGCCACAAAGATACAATTCATGCAATATTACCTTCCCCTAACTAATTGTAATATGGCTCTATGTGGGGACATACAATCAAGCACAAAAACATATGTGATCACATTGAAACATCAAATTGCATGAAATTAAAAAAATTTACCACTTGAAACAAGGTTGATTTGTTAAGTCTCCATTTCTTCAAGTGTCATATCTTAGTGTTTTTTAGAGATCCTAAATAGCTTGAGTTTGCTCATGGTATCTCCAACGCACCTACAATAGACAATTATACAATTTTTGGTACCTAAATCTTTTTGGGTCCATTGATGTTAGTTTCAAACAATTTAGTCCCCTTGGGTATCCATGTAGATATGATATACATAATGATTTGTAGAAATGAGTCCTTTAAGGACCCATATACTCTTAGCCATTTCCTTTATAGAATTTAGGGGAATAAGCATGTATATTGTAAAAGTCATTTTTGACAAAATTTAATTTGGAGCAATCTCCTCTTTCAAATTTAATTTTAATAATTTTGTCAAAATTAGCATTTTCTTTCTCAAGATAATCAATTTTCCTTTGATGATCCCAATGAACTTTGGAAAACAAATTTTGGCAATCTATTTTTTTTAAAAATATTTATTTTTTCTTGCAAATCATTGACTTTACTTTCAAGTTCACTATTAGTCTTTGAAAATTAGTCATTTTCAGTTTTCAATTTTGAATAAATCTTTTTGTATTTTGAAATCATGACTTCACATTCTAACATTATTTTATCACAGACATCTTGTAACTTATTAAATGTATAAGAATTTGAATTGGATGAGTTAGAGGATACCTTTGAATATTCATAGATGGACATAAGGCAAAGATTGACTAGTTCATCATCTTGATCATCAGTGATGTCTTCATCATTCCATGTAGCCACAAAATACTCTTTCTTTGGATTGCTAGATCCTTTATTCTTTATGTGAGGAAAATCATACTTGATGTGTCTCAGTTTTTGGCAATGGTAGCATATGATAGGATCCTTTTATTTTTTTTATTCATGTTTCCTCCCATTTTTTTGGATGACATGAATCGTTTGAATATTTTTGAAGAGCTTGGTCATCTCTTTATCTTAAGAGTACGCAACAATCCAGTGAGCTCATTGAGGGTGTACAACACTTAGTCCTTGGCTTTTTCAATGGCGATAGCTTTTCCTTCCCAAGATGTCAGCAATGAGGCAATCATCTTTCTCATTACTTCTTCATTGGGATATACATTTCCAAAGTTCTTAAACTCGTTGGTTATTGAAGTGAATCGATTGGACATCATCTTTATGTCTTCATTGGGCTTCATCTTGAAATTCTCGCAGTTAAGAGTGAAAATCTTGATGCTGGAATTCTAGACTTGGCTTGTTACTAAAATCATCGGGGAAAAATGTACAAAAGAGAATGTGCATGGCTTTGGCATTGAGTTGAGCTAGCTTTCTATCTTCGTTGGTCCATTTCGACTTGTTTCTTGGAGGAATAGGTGAACCATCAATCATAATATCCCAAACCAAATAATCGATAGCTTGAACGAACAACATCATCCTTTTATTCCAATATGAATAGTTTGCACCATCGAAGTATGGCAGTCTTGTAATGGATTGAGAGTCTTCAACATTGTAGGAGCTTGAAGTTGAAGCCATATTTATTAGTTGATTTATGGAATTTGATAGGGCTCTCCTAGGGCCTTCTCAAGATTGTTAACCATATATACAAACCTTCTCTGATACAAATTAATAGCTTTATCGAATAACCGAAAACCTCCAAGAGGGGTGAATTGGCCTTTTAAAATCCTAGGGTGGAAGCAAGCAAAAACTAAACTTTTGCACAAGAATTTAGAGTGGTTCAACTTATAAACCAAGTCTACATCCACTACCTTAGCATCCAAACTAATGATTTCTCAAATCCACTAGATTTTCTAACCTTTGAGGACAAGTTGTAACCTTACAATGACACATAAGGTTTATACCTCAAAACCTTTCTTACACTCTTTCCACAAGAGGAATTAGAAATTTAACAAACAAAAGAAAGCCTCAAAAAGGCAAATAAGATTGCAACTAATTAAGCACACACCCAAATTACACTTGAGCAAGAATAAACAAGAAGCTCTCAAGTATATTACAAAGAATATGACAATTTAGCTCCAAAACTTTTCTGATGTTGGATTGATCTTGCAATTGACTTTCTTGTTGTTCTCCATTTGAATCTTGGTACCTTTTATGTCTTCTAACACTAATCTAGTCGTTTGGAGCCGTTTTAAATTGAATAGAGCTGTTGAATTCATTAATTTTGAGCATTTAATGTTCACATACATATTTGGTATTGATATCGAGATATTGGTATCGAGACAAAGCCTCCCAATGGTTAAATTTATAGCTCTTGAACTATTAGTATGGATATTGTTTAAGTGGGTATCGATACTCACTGACTGGTCTCGATACCAAGGTCATGGTATCGATACCAAAATCCTTCTAGATTTTTGGAATCGAGACTCGCATAATGGTCTCAAGATTGGAAGCGGTTTTGGCTAAAATTCAAGTGTTTTGAGCTTTAAAAATATATTTATAAAATTTGAAATTACTAAATAACATTTGTGATTGTTTTTCACACTTAAAAATGCTTTGAAACCGTTTAAGACAAATTATTTATAAAATCGTGAAATGCAAATTTTAACAACTTAGAACATTTAAAAGTTATGTTATATCAAAAACAAAAGTTAGTTCAACAATATCGTTAGTAAAGTGGTTGGGATTGTTGAGAAGTTAATATTAGCCTAAATAAGACCACACCTAAATTAATTTGATGTCATTGCTTACATCAATTTAGTTTTGATATCATTGCTTACATCAATTTAGTTAGGTGAAAATTAGGTATTTTTCTCATGTTTAATTTTAGTGGTTTAAATTAGTTTGTGGTTATTTTAATGAGTGATTTAGATTGTTTCTTGTAACCTATAAATACCCTATTCGTATTTGAGTTTTATCATCCAACAATAAAATCTTAATTATAAGCATTTGAAAGCTTTATTAAGAGTTCTTCATCTTTTTCAATTTTGTGAGATTATTCTAAAGAGAGTTTTTTCTTCTTCTCGATCAATTAGAGTTCATGCTCTATTTTGATTCAACAATTGACATCAGAGCCACGTTATAAGGTCTCTTGAAATTCCGAGTATGCTCTGTGGCTGTAGTTTTTAACTGATCTTCCACATCAGAAAATATTTCTTGAGATTATTGTCGGGGTTATTACAAACCTTGTTGAGCTTCTTTGTGTTTAAAGTAATTTAGTACCCTGTACGTTTGTTACTCAAGCTTGTTCGGTGTACTCAAAGCCTTGTCGTTACGATGGGTGACCTTCAAGTAGTTAAAGGAATCAAGAAGCTCAACAACCAAAACTATAACACATGGGCAATGTGTATAGAGTCTTTTCTTCAAGGTCAAGACTTGTGGGAGGTTGTCAGTGGTAGTGAAGTTACACAACTGGCAGCGGAAGATGCTAACGACATCTTGCGGAAGTGGAAAATTAAAGCAAGCAAAGCAATGTTTTCTTTAAAGACCACAATAGAAGAAGAAATGTTGGAGCACATTTGGGATGCTAAATCGCCAAAGGAAGCGTGGGACACCTTCGTTACACTCTTTTCGAAGAGGAACGACACAAAATTGCAAGGAGAAGAAACTTCTATCAATAGAACAAGACGACATGGCAGTTACCCAATACTTTCACAAGGTGAAGTCGATATGCCGTGAAATTTCATAATTAGATCCGACAAATGCTATTGGAGAAGCCAAGATAAAAAGAATAATTATCCATGGCATGAGACCTGATTATCGAAGCTTTGTAGTCGCTGTACAAGGATGGCCAAACACAACCATCACTTGTTGAGTTTGAAAATTTGCTGAAAGGCCAAGAAGCTATGGCCAAGCAAATGGGAGGAGTCTCACTAAAGACTGAAGAGGAAGTGCTTTACATCAACCAAAGAAGAGGTGGTTCAAGACAGCACAACAAAGGTGGATCCAGAAAAACTGGTGAACAGAAAAAAATCATCAGGGAAGGAATGACTTTCGTTCAGGGGAAGCTTCAAGAATCACGATAATAGTAGAAAGTTCGATGGCAAGTGCTACAACTGCGGGAAGATGAGTCACATGGCAAAATACTGTTGGACCAAAAAAAACCTATTGAAAGTAATACTGCTACTTCCAGCTCGAAGGAGAATAGTGAAGATGATTGGGATGATGAAGCGTTATTTTCTATGGAGGAAGAAGAATTAGCTCTCATGGTAATAACACCAGAATAGATTGACTACAAGAATGATTGGATGGTAGATTCGGGCTACTCAAATCATATGACAGGTGATAAAAAAAAGTTGCAAAACCTGTCTGAGTATAATGGAGGTCGTGTGGTAGAGACAGCTGACAACTCAAGGTTACCGACATCAGTAATACGATAGTTACGCCTCGATATAATTCTAACTAGGTGCAACTTCAAGATGTTTACCATGTCCCAGGAATGAAGAAAAAATTGCTATCTGTGGCTCAATTGACATCATCAGGTCATTATGTCTTATTTGCTCCCAAGACATGAAGGTTTATCATGATCTCACAATCTCAAAACACCAACAATAGAGTGACAACGTTTGGAGTCAATCTATGTGATGTCAGTAGAGTCTGCATATGTAGATAGCACAAGAAAAAATGAGACATTAGATCTATTGCACATACGGTTAGGTCACACTAGCTATTCCAAGCTAAGTGTGATGGTGAAGAAGTTGATGTTTAAGGGGCTTCCTCAACTAAACGTGGGAACAGACACAGACTGTGCAGGATGCCAGTGGGGTAAAGCACACCAATTACCACATGACGAGTCAAACTTTAAAGAAAAATAACCGTTGGAATTAGTTCACTCTGATGTGTTCAGACCGGTTAAGCAATAATCATTGTCAAAGTTTAAAGAGTTCAGAGAGTCAGCTGAAGGAGAAGTGGGAAACAATATATGTTTCTTGCGTACAGACAACGGATGAGAATATAGCTCAAACAACTTCTCTCAATACCTAAGGGAATTTCGAATATGTCATCAGTACACTTGTGCCAACATGCTACAACAGAATGGTGTAGTGAAAAAAAAGCTGACATCTTGCAGAAATTTGTCGAAGTATGCTACATGAAAAGAACGTACCGGGAAGGTTTATGGCTGAAGCAATGAGGACTGCAGCCTTTGTGATTAACAGACTTCCTCAACAAAGGTTAAGATTTGTTTCACCCTTTGAGAAACTATGGAACATGAAACCCACAGTTAGCTAATTTCGAGTATTTGGTTGTGTATGTTATGTGTTTGTTCCTGATCATTTACGGAGCAAATTTGATAAGAAAGTTGTTAGATGTATCTTTGTGGGATACGACAACCAGAGAAAGGGGTGGAAATGTTGTGATCTAATGAGTGGAAGATGCTACACATCATAAAATGTGGTATTTGATGAAGCATATTCTTGATGGTCTTCAGAGTAGGAGGTGTTTCCAGAATTGAGAGAATTTTGAGACAAGTTGCAACAAAAGATGGGGGAGCATACTGTTCAACTCCAAACAAGTTTAGATGAATCAAGAGATCCAAATGGCGATGATGTCAAACAAAAAGTGACTAAGAATCCTGGGCAAACTGACGTGTATCAACAACCAAATGAAGAAGGTGGGCCTAATGAAACATAATAATCAATTCCATAATCTCACATCCTTAGGTCAATAAGAATACGAAGGTCAAATCCCAAATATGTCAACGCAAACATAATTGAAGAAGCAACAGAGCCTGAGACGTTCAAAGAAGCATCACAGAGTTCTGAGTGGATGACAGATATGAAAGAAGAAATCGATTCACTTCAACAAAATCAAACTTCGGATCTTGTGCCAAAGAAAAAAGATGTGAAACCCATCTCTTGCTAATGAGTTTACAAGATAAAGCGACGTCCATATGGGTCAATCGAGAGGTATAAGGCATGATTGGTAACTTGTGGTTTCTCTCAACAGTTTAGACTAGACTATGATGAAACATTTAGTCCAGTGGTAAAACTTACAACCGTAGGAGTCCTACTTGCACTTGCACCCAACAAAGACTGGAATTTATGGCAGATGGATGTGAAGAACATTTTTATTCATGGAGAGCTAGATCGAGAGATCTACATGACCCAACCAATGGTTTTCAGAGCCAATATCATCCTGAATATGTGTGTAATCTGTGAAAAGCACTCTACGGATTGAAACAAGCACCTAGGGTGTGGTATGGCAAGATTGCTGAATTTCTAATGAAAAGTGGCTATTCAGTAACACATGCAGATTCTAGCTTATTTGTCAAAGTCAATGAAGGTAAGCTAGCTATCGTGCTAGTATACATGGATGATTTAATCATAACCGGTGATGATGAGGCATAAATTCTTAAGACGAAGGAGAATTTATCAGTTCGTTTCCAAATGAAGGAACTTGGACAACTTAAGCTCTTTCTTGGTCTAGAGGTTGATCGTACACACGAAGGAATATTTATGTGTTAACAGAAATATGCTAAAGATCTTTTGAAGAGGTTTGGAATGCTCGAATACAAGTCAACTTTGACGTCAATGGAACCAAATGCCAAAATGTGTGCACATGAAGGAAAAGATTTGGAAGATGAAACAATGTATTGATAATTGGTAGGTAGTCTGACCTACTTAACCTTGACCCGACTTGAAATTTCTTATGCAATTGGTGCGATGAGTCGGTATATGCAAAATCCAAAGAACCCTCATTTGGAAGCAGTTCGACGAATACTAATATATGTGAAGAGTAAAATTGAATATGGTCTTTTGTACAAGAAAGGTGAAGACTGCAAGTTAGTTGGTTATTGTGATGCTGATTATGCAGGATATCATGACACCAGGAGATCAACAACTGGGTATGTGTTTAAGCTTGGCTTTGGAACAATTTATTGGTGTAGCAAGAGACAACCAACTGTATCCTTGTCAACTATAGAAGCAGAGTACCGAGCAGCAGCAATGACAGCTCAAGAAAGCACGTGGCTGATACAACTAATGAATGATCTACATCAACCAGTAGATTATGCAGTTTTGTTGTACTGTGACAACCAATCGGCAATTCGGCGGCAGAGAATCATGTTTTTTATGCAAGAACTAAACATGTGGAAGTACATTACCACTTTGTTAGGGATTTTTTTTGCAAGAAGCGATTGGGATGAGGCAAGTCAAGACAGATGAGCAAATTGATGACTTGTTTACAAAAAGCTTGAGTGTTGGAAAGTTTGAACATTTCCGTCGTCAGCTTGGCGTGATTCAAAGAATGGGGGCTAACACTGAGGGGGAGTGTTGATAAGCCAATATTAGCCTAAATAAGCCCACACCTAAATTAATTTGATGTCATTGCTTACATCAATTTAGTTTTGATGTCATTGCTTACATCAATTTAGTTAGGTGAAAATTAGGTATTTTTCTCATTTTTAATTCCAATAGTTTAAATTTGTTTGTGGCTATTTTAATGAGTGGTTTAGATTGTTTCTTGTAACTTATAAATACCCTATTTGTATTTGAGTTTTATCATCCAACAATAAAATCTTAATTACAAGCATTTGAAAGCTTTCTTAAGAGTTCTTCATATTTTGCAATTTTGTGAGATTATTCTAAAGAGATTTTATTTTTCTTCTCGATCAATTAGAGTTCCTACTCTATTTTGATTCAATAGGGATTTATAGATTTGTCTGAATGTGTCCAAAGACTTGCCATCCAAAACATGGATCTCACGTTAGTGATTAAAGCTCTTGGAAGGAGAGTTGATTTCAACACTCTCCTCAATCGTATCTTCAATATTTGGAAGCCTTCCCACCCCTTAAATTGATCGATATTGAAAATGATTATCTTCTCGTCAAATTCTCAGTCAGGAGTGATTATCTTAAAGTACTCTCAGATAGTTCATAGACAATCTTTAGCTACTACTTGACAGTTGAACCATGGTCCTTTGACTTTAGTCCCTCCAATCGCACCCAAGTAGAGCCATGGCTTAGATTCGACTCTTCGGACTACCCATCACGTGGTACAAGCGTAGTATTATCGAAGCTATTGGCTCAAGAATTGAGTCGATAATCAAGAATGACTATCAAACTTAGAAGTGTTGTCGAGGTCATTTTTCCCGTCTAACAGTGAGCATAAACTTGAAGAAACGCCTAGTCTTAAATTCAACCATCAATGGCCCCTACAAATCATTGGGTACGAGTTCCTTCCCATTGTCTGTTTTGGTTGCGGTACCTATGTCCACTCTAAAGACTTTTGTCCTCAAAATTCAACCTCTGATAACGACATATCCTAAACCCACAGAACAATCTCCACCGAAAAATCCATCAGCACCCAGCGAGCCTTTGGTCCTTGGATGATGGTTGAAAAAAAGATAATGACGTAATTCTAGGAAGAACCAGTCATTATCTCTACAAAAAAATAGCATTGATATTAATGCCTCAAGATTCAATCCAATTTTTAATGAAATCCATGATACCCCTGAGATCTTTGGAAAATCCTCAAATCATGCAAAAACCATGCAAGGCCAAAATCCTGTGACAAAAACTTTCACAACTAATTCGCACTTGCCTAGTGATGATGTCTCTGGAAATTCCATCGACAACCAAATCAATCGACTAATTTCATTCAAAGCTACATTTAAACGTGCAACAAATTTACCCCCAATCAAAGTCCTTGAGTGACAAAGTAAAAACGAAGGGAAAAGGCGCAATTAGTGTCTATAAATAAGTCTTCATCCAAGTTGGGCCAAATCCCATGCAAAGCTAGGTCCACGTCACATTCTCAAGCCTTGGCTTATCATGGGAGATTTTAACGCCACTCTCTCAATAAATTATTGTAAATGATTTATTTCTACCAAGACATGCTAATTTTCAAAATATTATTTTCAGATCCATGACACGGGATATCAAGGTCCTAATTTTACTTGGTGTTTGGTCCTCATTATGTACTACTTGATAGACGTTTATATAATTCTCAATGGTTCAAATGCTTTCTATCTTCACAAGTCCACCATCTTCTTTGTATGAAATATGATCATAAATCAATAATGGTTTCATTATGCATATCTTATCTTCATAAAAAAAACGACCTTTCTGCTATTTCTCCGGTTGGTCATCCCACCAGAATTTTAATTGCCTTGTTAAAGACAACCAAAACTCTTCTCTACTTATTACAGACAACATCGATAAATTTAGCAAGGCGGCCATTTCTTGGAATTCTGAAGTCTTTGGCTTCGTTGGGAAACGTAAAACACTCTTATGGCTCATCTAGATGAGTTCAAAATCATATTGATGTCTAATGCACTAAGCAATTGGTCAACCTTGAATCAAATATCCAACTTGAGTTAGATAAACCTCTTGATCAAAAAGTACTATTGTGGAAGAAACATTCAAGAGTCTATTGGGTTAAATTTGGCTAGAGAAACACAAAAGTCTATCATTCTGTGGCTATAAACAATTAGCATCATAATAATGTTTAATCCCTCAAGCATGATGATAACGTCATAATAATGTTTAATCTCTCAAGCTTGATGATAACACTTGGTGCAGTGATCAAGTTATTCTTAAGGAAGTGTTGGTATTTTAATGAAAAGAAAACTAAAGTGATGAAGGAAAACTTGAACACTGTAATTTTTATTCAACAATATTCATAATTCAAATAAAACAAAATCAACAACCCACTAACAACATGCTCCTAAATTTAAGCAACAACAATTAATAACTTTCTCCTAAACTGAAACAACACTCAAATAACAAATAACAGAAAATAAAAGGAGTTCTAAACGCATCAACTAACACTCTTCCATGTTGGAACTACAAAACCAAGTGTTGTTCTCAAAACTTCAAATTTGCTTATTGAAACCAGTTTGGTGAAGATATCTACAATTTGCTCCTATGTTTTGCAATGAACCATTATAACATCACCCTTTTGTACTTCTCTAAAAAAAGTTAATGTTAAAATGCTTAGTCTTCCCAAGAAATACTGGATTGTGGGAAAATTGCTATGGCAACTTGATTATCAACAAAGATCTTTGTGCTTTCTTTCTGTTCAAGATTAAGATCACATAATAATTTTCTCAACCACAATGCTTGATTAACATTGGATACTGTAGTGATAATTTATACTTCAGTAGTGGCTTGAGCCATGATTTTTTTTATTTTGATGTGATCCTACCGACCACCAAGTTCAAACAAAACATGCTCACAACTTTGAAGTTCTTCCAAGATGATTCTAAGGGAGTCTTGCCTTATTTTATTATTTATTTACTTATTTATGCATTAAATGTCATGTGAATATGTTTATCTTATTCTTAATTATGCTTGAATGTTATATGCTGTCATTTATATGCATAATATATGATATTCATGCATGACTTATTAATTCACATCTTTATATAACTCATTCAATGCATATGCATTCATAGTTAGCTCATTTGCATTATTAACATATGTGGAAGCATGAATTCATAATTATCATAGCTCAATTCCTATCTAATTATTTGTTTACATACTTTTTCTAGGGTCATTGGATGCTAAGAAGACTAAAGGCAATTGAAGAGTTGGTTGGACAGTTCACGTCAGTCAGATTGATCTACATTTTTGAACATGTTCCAAGCATATTTGGGTGATGAAGTCTTCTTAACATTTAATACCCTATCTCGTATCTTTCCAAATCATTTTGAATCACATCAATCCGATATCGGTAGCTTGAGATATGCTTAGATTACTGAAGACAGTGCAGGTTGGAAATTAATACGGGATTTGCAACCATTCATCTCCTTCAAAGGACTTATGCATGGGAGGAATTAATGAAGACATGAATGGACGAGAAAAGAATATTAAAATGAATCAGAACATTTGTGAGGAGGTGCAAGGATTCATTCAAAGGCTTTTAAATTCATCCATTCATGCATATTCATGCAAGAAGCCAAATAGTCATGTTCACACAAGGGGGAAGAATTTCAGCCAAGATACATTCATGAACATTCATCCATAGAAGACAAATCAACAAGTGCACACAAGATGGGATGAATTCGTCCAAAGGATGTATTCCATTAAAAGATGAACATCCATTCATCAAAATTCATTCACCTAAGCCATGCTTTGTATCTACTTAAAGTATGAACACTCATCCATGAAGGTTCACTCATTAAATGTTTTGTATTCACACCATGCACTCTTAGGCCTATAAATAGATTTCCATTCATTTGTAAAAGAAACTAATTCACTTTGTTTAATCAAATATTTGTGAGAGTTTCTCTCTTTAGTTCTTAAGTGAACTTTATCGACTTATCAAGCTTATGCTTGTGGTGTCACCCTATCTATGTCACCCTGATACTTCTGGTTCCTATCTCTTTATAGATAGTGGGTCAAAGTCCTTGTTTTCTATCCCTTAAAGAAGCAATATAAAGTCTGGGCCTTTGTTCTTTAACATTGGTTCTTCTTTGAGTCTTTTTTGAGATACTACTTATCATATTCATCTCCATCACCTTCATTCTAATTCCATTACCATACTTCATCATTTCCTTTAAACATATCACCAACTTATATATATTTTCCGCTGCCATATTTATCTTTCCATTTCATTACTTCCATTTAACCATTTTTTTAGCTTTCTTGTTTGTGCATGATACTTGTTGCTTTCCTAGATCGAAACAATCAAAGGTACAACCTTGACTTCACCATCTATCCAAGTGAGGCTAGGTTGAACTGTATCATATGGTAATCAGAGCTAAGGTGGATTGCAACAAGAACAAGCAAAAGAAAAATCCTACCATTCAATAAAAAGAAAATCAAAAAGAGAAGTGCCAAAAGAAAAAAATCAGCAAGTTAATCCCAACATCAACAAGGGATTCCAAGTGAAGAAAAACTAAAGAAAGGAAACAAAGAAAGCAAAATGCAAAGAAGTGCCAAAGGTGACAAGCAACATCATTATTTCAACCGATCCTAAAGAAGTCTTCAAGACCTTTGATTGTTCTTCTAGGAAGGTGGTGAGTATCTTTGCATAGTAAGTGAACCTTTCTTTATTTTTCTTCCTTTTATAAGATCACCCTTCATTATTTAATCTTTCTACCTTTCTATTTTTTTTCCTCTACAATAACGATTTTTTCAGCCGACTTCCATAGCATGTGAAAGGTCTCGAGTTAGTTCTTTTAATAACTTTACAAGAGAGGAACGAGTGGAAAAAGTCTAATCGAGTGTGCGAGATTAGAAGGGGAATTGAAAAAGCCAATTTATATTCCCGAGTGCAAACATGAGCGTTGAGTAAAGCATCATCATTTTTTTTGGAGTGATCGTGAGGATTTGTGAGTGATTATTGGTAAGGCCCTTTCATCTTATTCAACTATTAATTTTTCACTAACATTTCTCCCATCTTTCGAATGGAATACGGACAGCAAAGGAGGAATCCATTTCATACTCGTTTTCATGTGAATGATAAAGTATGCCTTGTAGCCATTGATGGTGGTAGTTGTGCAAATCTTGCAAGCACATACATGGTTGAGAAGTTGGGGCTTATAACATTCAAACATCCCAGTCCATATGTTTTGCAAGGATTAAATGAAGATGAAGAGTTAGAAGTCATAGAGCAAGTACGTGTGTTTTCAATTGGTGGATATGAAGATGAAGTTTTGTGTGATGTCGTTTCTATGAATTCAAGCCATCTACTCCTTGGACGTCCTTGGCAGTTCGATAAACTTGTATGATGGGTTCTCCAACAAATATTCATTCAAACACCAAGGGAGAAAGATCGCGTTGGTTCCAATATGCCCAAATCAAGTCCATGAATGCCAAGTTATCGTCAAATCACGTATAGAGGAATGGAAGAAAACTAAAGCCATGAAGAAAGTTGAAAGAGAAGTTTCACGTGAGAAACAAATAACAGTGGAGGGAGATCAAAATGAAAATGAGAAAATTGATGTGAGAAACGTTTGAGTTGAAAATGAGAATGTTGAAAAGATTGAATTTGGGAGTAAAGGGGGAAGTACGTGTGGAAGAGAAAATGAAAAGATTCCAAGTGAGGTTGTGGTTAAAAGATATGATGGAGTTGAACATGCACAAATCAAAGAAGAACATTGTGAGAAAACCAAGAGATTTGGAGTTGAAAATGAGAGTGTGATTTTTCGTGAGAAAGCCATTGGAGTAATTGAAAATGAGAGTAAGAGCATTGAGAGTGAAGATGAGTGTGTTGAAAAACATGAGCATGAAAGAAAAGAATGCGAGGAAAAGGAAGTTTTGCTTTATACTAATCAATTTTTTTCTTCTATTCATTCTTTGAATTTGCAAGTTATTCCAAGGGACATTCAAGATGATTCAAGCATCATATCTTTTGAAATTCCAAAAGATGTGTCACTTGAAATTATAAAGAACATGTTTATTAACCTTCAAAGTACATTCACCTCATACTCAAGATCGAATGCACCTTATAAAAGGGAAGATTCAATGAACCTAACCATGGAGAACATTAAGAGTCCAAACTCATTCATTCATGAATTTAATCCTTTCCTTTCCTTTGATTCTAAATTATCTACTTCTAACTTTGTTCTATTTTTCAGATTGTTGATTCAAAAGCAAAGACTTGAACATGTGAAGCATTTTGACAAAGAAAACGATGCAAGATGAGAATGAAAGAATTTCCATTCAAACGAAGATCAAAGTTGTTCCCTTATGTACCAAGCATCGATTTGGGGACAAATCGCCTTAAAGAAGGGGGGATGATGTGATCCTACCGACCACCAAGTTCAAACAAAACATGCTCACAACTTTGAAGTTCTTCCAAGATGATTCTAAGGGAGTCTTGCCTTATTTTATTATTTATTTACTTATTTATGCATTACATGTCATGTGAATATGTTTATCTTATTCTTAATTATGCTTGAATTTTATATGCTGTCATTTATATGTATAATATATGATATTCATGCATGACTTATTAATTCACATCTTTATATAACTCATTCAATGCATATGCATTCATAGTTAGCTCATTTGCATTATTAACATATGTGGAAGATGCATTCATAATTATCATAGCTCAATTCCTATCTAATTATTTGTTTACATACTTTGTCTAGGGTCATTGGATGCTAAGAAGACTAAAGGCAATTGAAGAGTTGGTTGGACAGTTCACGTCAGTCAGATTGATCTACATTTTTGAACATGTTCCAAGCATATTTGGGTGATGAAGTCTTCTTAACATTTAATCCCCTATCTCGTATCTTTCCAAATCATTTTGAATAACATCAATCCAATATTGGTAGCTTGAGATATTCCCAGATTACTGAAGATGGTGCAGGCTGGAAATTAATACGGGATTTGCAACCATTCATCTCCTTCAAAGGACTTATGCATGGGAGGAATTAATGAAGACATGAATGGACGAGAAAAGAATATTAAAATGAATCAGAACATTTGTGAGGAGGTGCAAGGATTCATTCAAAGGCTTTTAAATTCATCCATTCATGTATATTCATGCAAGAAGCCAAATAGTCATGTTCACACAAGGGGGAAGAATTTCAGCCAAGATACATTCATGAACATTCATCCATAGAAGACAAATCAACAAGTGCACACAAGGTGGGATGAATTCGGCCAAAGGATGTATTCCATTAAAAGATGAACATCCATTCATCAAAATTCATTCACCTAAGCCATGCTTTGTATCTACTTAAAGTATGAACACTCATCCATGAAGGTTCACTCATTAAATGTTTTGATTTCACACCATGCACTCTTAGGCCTATAAGTAGATTTCCATTCATTTGTAAAAGAAACCAATTCACTTTGTTTAATCAAATATTTGTGAGAGTTTCTCTCTTTAGTTCTTAAGTGAACTTTATCGACTTATCAAGCTTATGCTTGTGGTGTCACCCCTATCTATGTCACCCTGATACTTCTGGTTCCTATCTCTTTATAGATAGTGGGTCAAAGTCCTTGTTTACCATCCCTTAAAGAAGCAATATAAAGTCTGGGTCTTTGTTATTTAACATTGGTTCTTCTTTGAGTCTTCTTTGAGATACTACTTATCATATTCATCTCCATCACCTTCATTCTACTTCCATTACCACACTTCATCATTTCCATTAAACATATCACCAACTTATATATATTTTCCGCTGCCATATTTTTCTTTCCATTTCATAACTTCCATTTAACCATTTTTTTAGCTTTCTTGTTTGTGCATGATACTTGTTGCTTTCCTAGATCGAAACAATCAAAGGTACAACCTTGACTTCACCATCCATCCAAGTGAGGCTAGGTTGAACTGTATCATATTTGCTCTTTAAAAAAACTAATCTAAAAATGAAACAATATTCTAAAGTACGCTTCACGTTATCATAAGGTGTTTGATCCTCATAAGGTTTATGACCATACCAAGCTCCATAAGGTGTTTGATCATTAACTATTTTTGTTGGTTGTCTATTGTTTTTAGGAAAACTGCGGTATGAACTACTTCTATCCAAAATTTCTGGGGTTTTCATGCAACATAAATCCATTCATTTCTAAGATGTATTGATTTCACCTTTCACTAACTCCAATTTGTTGTGACGAACAGGGAGCTGTCAGCTGATGCTCAATGCGAACTTTTTAACAAAATGTATTCAAATTTTCTGATGTATACACCTTGCCATTATTAGACCTCAATAGTTGAATGTGATTTCCACAAACCTTTTGAATTCCCAGAATGCTCCAGCAATTTCTGACTTAAAATTTATGAAGAAATCCAATACATTCTTTTAAAATCATCAATAAAAGCATCATAATATTCATTACTTGTGAATGAAGGAGTTTTTTGAGATCCAGAAATGTCTATGTGAATCAACTACAACTTAAAAGTGATTCTTTATACCATCATTGGAAATGACTTTCTTTTCCCCCCAAACTAACAAGTCTTACATGTCGATATGTGATCATCAAGTTCTAGAAGATCCATTTCCATGTTTTTGGATTTCATCTTCAATATCCCTTGATGGTGATAGTGTCTGAGTCTTTTATGCCATAGCATTGTGAGGCTTTCTTTGGCTAGAAAAAATCGATTGTTCCTTCTACTTCAGGTTGAGTGAAAAACTTCTCATTGCCATCTTTACTTCGAGTATTTTCTGGCCTTTAGTATCCTCTATCACACATGTCTTCTCCATGAACTTCACTTTGAATCTCTTCTCCATCACACATCACACATGTCTACTAATTGAGCAATACTAAGTAGATTTTGAACACGATACTCTTCAATTCTTTGAACGACTATTTGACATGTGTCATATGATTAGTACATCCACTATCAATGAGCCTACTTTCACTCATTTCGTGACTGGTGAAACAAGTTCCAACAAAACCTAATTATCTTCTTCTTGATCTGTCACTTGTGTTTCATCTTGTTGTTGATTTTTATACTTGCAAATAACAACCTCAGGTCTCATTTGGTTACACTTGCTACATTTGCATCTAGTCTTTTCAAACATGTTAAAGGAGGATGACCTTTTCTTTCCACTATGTTGACATAAAAGATAGTCCTTCTTTACTCATGGTTTTCTATTCAGGATTTACTTTTTCTCCTAAATGCAGAGTTTTATCCACTCGTAGCGTGATTTTTTTTCTTTAACCTTTTCATCATCTTGATGCTTAACCAGTAGAGCACCTTCAATGGCCCCATTTTGCCTCATTACATACCTTTTATCTTGTTCTTGCAAAGCACTTAAGAGTTCTGCTAAAGTAATCATTGACATATCTTTCATGTTCTCTAAGGTGGTGATGGTGGCCTCAAACCTTTGAGGCATTGTTACAAGGATTTTTTGCACAATTCTTGAATCTGCTAGAGACAAACCTAGTAGTTTGACCTTATTGCCTATACTAACTATCAAAATACTCCTTGATTGTCTCGGTTTCTTTCATCTTCTGCATCTCAAGTTCACGTACAAGATTCAACACTTATATCCGACGAATTTTTTCTTCTCCCTCGTACTCAACCTTGAGAAAATCTCATATCTCCTTTGCTGACTTTAGGGACATAATTCTTGTGAAAAGAGTCAGTGATGTTGTATCAAATAAACATGCTTTTGCCTTTTATTTTCTCATCTTTTTTCTTTTTTTCTTTGATATGTTTTATGGTGGGGTTAGTAGCAATGCAGGAATCTCATATTCTTATTTCACTGATTCCTAAAGATCTACAACCTCCAGGTAAGTATCCATACGTATTGTCCAAACTAGATAATTGTCTCCATCGAATGTAAGTGACACCATCAAAGAAAAATTACTTTCATATTCCATGAGATAACAAGCACTAACACACGTCCTTCAAGAAAAAAATTATGTTGCCAATTGTTGGTATTTTAATGAAAATAAAACTAAAGTTACGAAGGCAAAATGAAAACTATAATTTTTTATTCAGCAATATTCATAGTTTAAATAAAATAAATCAACAACGCACTAACAATATGCTGTTAAATTTAAGCAACAACCCATTAATAACTTTCTCCTAAACTTAAGTAACACTCAAATAACAAATAATGAAAATAGAAGCAGTCCTAAACACATTAACTAACAAGAAGAAGAAGCCATTAATGTCTTTCCTGATATTTTTGCAAATAAAAAAGCGATCCAAGGTGCCTACCCTATTTTCGGTTACTTCTCATCTCCTTTTGATTTTGATCGTGGAATGCTTACTAATATCCCTTCGAAAGAAGAAATCAAATTAGCCCTTTTTTTTCAATGGCTCCTTTATACACCTCGGGCATTGAAGACCTTCACACTCACTTCTACCAACACAATTAGGACATGAAAACTTCCATCTTCCCTTGGATTCAATCTATTTTTAGAGGCAATAACATTGACCCTATACTCATCAGACGATTCTTTTCCTTATTTCTAAAGTCAAGCATCTAAAATCATTTATTGATTTCCACCCTAGTAGTCTATATTATATCCTTTACAAGCTCATTAAAAAGATTATCGTCTAACTACTCCGTAATTTAATGCCTCAAATCAATGGTTCTCACCAAACGAGCTTTATTTCTGAAAGGAATATCTTGGATGATATCATCTTAAATCAAGAAATTATTCACTCATAGCAATAAAAAAAGTAAGACATGATGGATGGCTATCAAAATTGATCTTCAAAAAAAAATTAGCTAACCCTATTCCCATATGTGGAAGACCTCCGGCAGTCAGAATTATGAATTGCCCACCGTGAGACTCGATCACACGACCACAAGGTTAAGAGCCTTGCGCTCTTACCAACTGAGTTGGACGGGCAATTTGATCTTCAAAAGGCATTTGATAAACTCTTTTGGGATTCTATAGCAGATACTCTAAATGATGCTAGGTTTCCTCACTCTTTATCTCGTATTATCATCCACTGCCTCTCGACATTCTCTATGCAAGTTCAATGAAACGGTGGATATATCGAGGAATTCAAATAAGAAAAAAGACATAAGACAATGGGATCCTTTATCTCCCTACATTTTCATGTTCTGTATGAAACGTCTCAGACATGGCATCACCCAAGCTGTAAATGATAGATCATGGTCTCCTTTCAAGATCGCTAATAACGGTTTTCCAATCTTCTATCTCTTATTTTCCAATGACTTAATTGTCTATGACAAAGCAGATTTATATCAAGCTATATCTATTGAAAGGATTCTTGATGTTTTCAGTTATTTCTTCGGTCATAATGTGAACAAAGATAAAACAAAATTTGGTCCTCTCCAAATGAAAAACCCACGACATGCCAAACTATAAGTTCTCACTTCGATTTTCAAGTTGTTTCAGAATTATGCAACTACCTTGGAGTCCTAGTAAGACACAAAGGCTTTAATCATACACTTCACCAAGGCATACTCCAGAAAATTAAAAAAAAAAAAAACTTGAGGACTAGACTTGTCAGACGTGTCACCTTAGCAAAGTCGGTACTTGCTTCCATTCCATCTTATTTTATGCAATCAAGTATACTTGCTATTCATGTTTGTGAAAAAATTGAGAATTTGATTTTTGGGTTCATTTGGAGCTCAAAAGATGCGTCTTCTCCCTTTGCATAGTGAATTGGGAAACTTTGTCAGCCTCTTTACGGAGGTGGTATTGTCTTCGGAACACATATCTTCATAACAAAGCAATCATATTGAAAATATACAACACTCTTGTTTCCACGGATGGTGCTTACTGGTTCACTCTGCTTCGCGAAAAATATAAGCTAGCAGATTATTTTCAAAACTCTATTGTTTACACAGTTTTGATTCTTGTACATCATGTCTAAAGGAGGTTAGAATTGAATGCATTCAATGGAAGCCCCCTCGAGTTGGATGGATTGGCTTCAATACAGATGGTGCAGTTTCTACAAATATTGGAAACGTTATCTTAGGGTTCAATAAATACCTCGGAATTACGTGTTAAAACAACAAGTTTACTGAAATGCCTCTCAATTATTAATTTACTTCATATGCACCGCTTATATAGTTTTAAAATAGAATTAGTTACAATATAATTGACTAACTAATTCTCTAACTAAACCCTAACTGTACAAACAGTTTCTTTACTCTTAACACTCCCCTCAAGTTGGGAAGTGAAATACATCCTTAACTCCCAACTTGGATAAAAGATACTTATGCTGTGCAACGCCAAGAGCTTTTGTTAAAATATCAGCTTGTTGCTCTGCAGTTGGTACAAATTCGGTTTGAACCAAGCCCTGCTGAATTTTCTCTCTTATGAAATGGCAGTCTATCTCGATATGCTTTGTTCTCTCATGAAATACTGGATTTGCTGCAATTTGCAAGGCTCCTTTGCTGTCGCTAAAAATCTTTGCAGGCTGATTGTTGTTAACTCCAAGCTCCTTTAACAACCCTTGCAACCAAACTAGTTCTGATGTTGTCACTGCCATGCTCCTATACTCAGCTTCTGCTGAAGACCTTGCTATGGTGCTTTGTTTTTTTGATTTCCATGAAACTAGTGAATCTCCTAGCCTTACACAGAAACCTGTCACTGATTTTCTTGTCATTGGACATGTTGCCCAATCTGAATCACAACTAGCCACAAGTTGACAACTGCTTGAAGCTTTCAAAAAAATTCCCAAACCAGGATTATTCTTTATGTACATTACCACTCTAAGAGCTGCCTCCATGTGCTCTTTCTTTCGTTGATGCATAAACTGACTAAGATGCTGAACTGAAAAGGCTATATTAGGCCTTGTATGTGTTAAGTAAAGCAATCTACCAATTAATCTATGAAATTATGCTTTGTCAGCTAAATAATCTTCACCTTTGTTTTTTTGTTGCAGGAAACGATCATACTCCACTGTGGTAAGCTTAGTGTTATGTTCCAAGGGTGTTGCAACAGGTTTCGTACCCCCTATTCCTGTATCTTGAATGAGCTCAAGAGCATACTTCCTCTGATTTAACAAAATCCCTTCTTTTGTTCTTAAAACTTCCAAGCCAAGAAAATATTTCAGTTCACCCAAGTCTTTCATCTTGAAGTTCTTATGCAGTACCTCTTTTAATTCTGAAATCATATTAGCATCATTCCCTGTGATTAACAGATCATCAACATAAACTAGAAGTACTACAATATGATCCTCTTGTCTCCTAGTAAACATAGAATAGTCATGTTTACTTTGATCATAACCTGCTGATATAAGTCTTGAGGCTTGTTTTAAGCCATAGAGAGACTTTTGTAGTCTACACACAACATTCTCCCCCTGACTACAAAAACCTTGAGGCAACTCCATGTAAACTTCCTCGAGTAGATCACCTTGCAAGAAGGCATTATGAACATCCATTTTCCATAGAGGCCAATCAAAGATTGCAGCAAGTGCAAGAACAAACCTAACTGTGGTAAGCTTGGCAACAGGAGAAAAAGTATCGACGAAATCAACACCTTCCATTTGATTATAACCCTTAGCAACCAGTCGAGCCTTAAATCTTTCAACTTCATCAGAGGCTTTGAGTTTAACCTTAAAGACCCATTTGCATCCAATACACACTTTTCCTGGAGGCAAAGGAACAAGAGACCATGTATTATTCAACTCAAGAGCTTGAATTTCTTCCTGCATTGCCTTAACCAATCTAGGATCAGACTTGGCTTCAAGAAAGGTTTTAGGTTCAACAAAATGAGTAACAGAAAAAAGAAAAGATTATGTACGCCATGGCAGATGGGAATAAGAAATGTTGCTAGATATGGGATACTGACCTGGAAAAGAAGTGGATTGGCATGTATAAATGTAGTCACTCAACTAAGAATGAGGTTTAGAAACCCGAGAAGAAGTTCTATTAGATTATGACCTAAAAACCATAGGATCAGACTCCATAGTAACACCATCTGTTGAAGCATTAAGAAGATTATCTACAGGATCACTGGAAGCATAATGAGGATCAAGTTGAGAATCAGGGACATGTTGTTGTTGAGACTCAGATGTTGGTTCAGGAGAAAGAGTTTGAGATGCTGGTGGGGACAAGTCAGGAAAAAAATATTCAAGAAATCTGAATCAGAATTATGAGGATTGGAGGGGAAAAAGAAACAGAATTAAGAGAAGCCAGTTTGAAGAGAAACACATCTTCATGAAAAACAACATCCCTGTTGACAAAAAAAGTTTTGGCTTCAAGATCAAAAAGTATGTATCCTTTTTGAGTAGATGAATAACCAACAAACACAGAAGGAATAGCCTTAGAGGAAAATTTATTAGTGTATTTAGGTTTAGTGGCATAACACAAGCAACCAAAAACTCGTAGGTGAGATAAATTAGGGGTTTTATGATAAAGTTTCTCAAAGGGTGTTTGCCATTGAATAACAGAGGAAGGTAATCTATTAATTATGTAACAGGCAGTAAGGACACATTCACCCCAAAATTTAAGAGGGACTTTGGACTGAAATTGTAAGGCACGAGCAACTTCAAGCACATGTCTATGCTTTCTCTCGGCAACCCCATTCTGATGAGGAGTACCAACACAGGAACTTTGGTGTATAAGGCCAATAGAAGAAAAAAAGGTGAACAAACTGAATTAAAGAACTCAGAACCATTATCGCTTCTAATGATTTGAACTGAAGCAGAAAAATGAGTTTTGGCCATAGAAAGAAACTGTTTAAGATTGTAGAGGGCATCATTCTTATGCTTCAACAAATACAACCAAGTCATCCGGGTATGGTCATCAACAATGATTAAAAAGAAACGATGACCACTATGTGTAGATACTCGATATGGACCCAAAAGATCAATGTGAATAAATTGAAATGGTACAGGACAACGAGATATACTAAGGGAAAAGGAAGCCTAGTTTGTTTAGCTAAAGGACAAATAGAACGTTTATGAACACAATGTTGCTGAAGCTTAACAGTACTTAGAAAATTCAATTTATTCATCTTTGAAAAAGTAGCATGTCCTAGTCTAGCATGCCAAAGACAAGTTGCTGAACTAACAAAAGACATACAAGAAACATCACTAGTTGAATGCATTACATTGGGTAAAGAATGAACAGACAAACCAGACTTAGTGCAAGATGATTCAAAGAAATACAATCCTTTAGACTGTCTACCAATCCCCTTCATCTTTCCAGTGGAAAGATCCTGAAGAAGGCAAAAATCAGGATAAAAAGTGAGAAAACAATTAAGGTCACGGGTTAGTTTAGAAACAGAATGTAGGTTGTGATGAAATTGAGGAATAAATAGAATATTTTCCAATTTACATTCAGAGGTAAGAAAATAAGAGCCAAGGCGAGTTACAGGAACTATTTTACCATCAGGGAGGTGAATTAAACGCGTAGGAGAATCACAAAACATAGGACAATGCAAGCTCTTAAAATCGAATAAAATGTGGTCTGTAACCCCCGTGTCAATAATCCATTGAAGTGTATTATTAGAAGACAAAGAATCAGAAGCCAAGATACATACAAGGTTGATAGCAGACTCAGTAGAAGGTGGCTTCTTCAACAGCTGCAGTATTTGGTTAAACTGCTCTCAAGTAAAAACCAGAGCAGAAGGGGCAGAAGCTTGTGAAGCTGTAGACGTAGAAGACACGTTAGAATTAATAGAATCACCAGACACTCCTTTCTTCTTTTGGAACTTATAATTTGAAGGAAATCTGATCAACCGATAACATTGATCCCTTTTATGCCCCTTAACGTTACAATAATCGCAAATTCCAGCAAAACGCCTATGATTAGATGAACTACCCGAATTGGAAAACAGAGCCATAGAGTCTGGCACAACAACTGCAGAAAGATGGGAACGCTGCGACTCTTCTTGAAGTAACATTGAATACGCTTGATTAACCGTTGACAAAGGTTGCATAATCAGGATTTGACTTCGGATTGTTGAATAAGAATCATTCAAGCCCATCAAAATATGAAATAATTTCTGCTAAACCAAATGCCTCATATTCTGCTGAGACACTGCACATTCGCAAGCAGTGAACGAAATTAGGGATTCATACTCATCCCATAGCATTTTGAGGCGAGTAAAAAATTCAGAAATCGTGGAATCCCCCTGGCAAAGCGTAACAATTTCGCGATGTAAGAAATAGATGTACGACCCATTGATCTTATCGAAGCGTTCTTGTAAATCATTCCAAACTGAAGCAGCGCTGGAAGAGAAGACAAGCCCAGCTGACAAATCCTTGCTGACTACATTGAGAATCCACGATAAAACAACGGCGTTGTAGCGATCCCACTGTAATTTTAAATCACCGTCGTACGCACTCTGATGACAAGAACCATCAACAAACCCTAGTTTATTTTTTGCAAGCAAAACAATTTTCATCGAGCGGCTCCACACACTGTAGTTGGCTAATCCAACTAGTGGTTGAGAAACGAGAAATAAGCCCGGCATATCAGAGGGATGCATATATAAAGGATGAGTGAAACCAAGCATTTCATCGGCAGGAGGCATCGTGAATTAGAAAGGAAGAAAAAATGGGAGAAACTTAGATAAAAAAAAGAAAATGAGTATACCAGATAGGCCCAAAGAGAAAGTCAAAAGAAAGGAAATGAGGAATGGATCGAAATTTTGGCTGATACCATGTTAAAACAACAAGTTTACTGAAATGCCTCTCAATTATTAATTTACTTCATATGCACCACTTATATAGTTTTACAATAGAATTAGTTACAATATAACTGCCTAACTAATTCTCTAACTAACCCCTAACTGTACAAACAGTTTCTTTACTCTTAACATTACGAGGGTGCTCCAAGCTAAATTGTAAGGTCATAAGCTAGCGTGACCCCAAGGTTTTGAAAAAATTCCGCTTCAAATTGATAGTGCTGACGCATATAATTTCATATCTTTTGATCCTGTCGATAGTCCTTTTAGTCTATTCCGAGCCATTGCCGCTTCCATCAACAAAGTTTGGTTCATGGATATCGTTCTCATATGACGTGAAGCAAACGAAACAGAAGATAAAATCACCAAAGCTCCCTCAACTGATCATCTATCGATTTATTACTTTACTGATTCTCACTTACTTAGCGTCCTTCATAAAGATCTATACGGGCCACCCATGACCGATTAGTTACCTCTTGGGGCATGTTTGGTTTGGGGAATGTGAGATTACCATCTATACAGACCACCCCATTACCGATTAGTTACCTCTTGGGGCATGTTTGGTTTGGGGAATGTGAGATTACCATGGGAATGGAATCCACATTCCCCGTTTGGTTGGCCAGAAATCTTATTCTCGGTAATCTCAGATTATCAACAGTGGATTTTTTGGGGTATATTACCGGGAATGTCATTACCCCTTCCATTAGGTATTGTTGGATTACCGGCGTTTTGGATTAAAATGCTCTTAATTTTTTTTCCCAAAAATATCCTTCTTCTGTCATTGAATAATAAAAATTCTACGAAGGTTAAATTACAACATTATCCTTAAACTATTTTAGATTTACAAAAAAATCTATAATTAAAATTTTATATGAAGTTCAGGGGTTAAAATAAAATTTTACCCTTTCATTAAAACTTTTTATATTTTCAATTTTGTAAAACAATTATATAAATTTTATGAATTTAATTTTTTTAAAGAAAATATATAAATATCTTATAGTAATATTATAGTAGAATTCAACTTGTTAAAAAAACAAATATATAATAAGGACAATTTGGTCAAATATACATTCCAATAATCTTTTATTCCTTTAACCAAACACGGTAATCTTACATTCCTACTAAACCAACCAAACACAAAATACAACATTCCCAGTAATCCTATTCTCTGATAATCTTTTATTCCCACTGGTAATCTTACATTCCGTGAACCAAACGCACCCTTGATGTAATGGCTTATGCCTACTTAATCATTCAAAAAAACTAGAATTATATAACCTTTATATAAAAATTATTAAACCACATTTCATAAATAAAATAACCCATTAAGTGATGTCAGTGGTAAAAAGAAATGTTAAACTCATTAAATGTATTGGGTTTAAATAGAGACATTTGTAAAGTGTGTGTGCATTGTCTATAAATTAATTTTTTTAAATATATACTACATGACTATTACAAAAAATCTCACAAATGAAACAACTATAATGTTATCAATAATGTCTATTTATAATGTTATTAATAGAATTTATAACATTATATTTGCATTAATAACAATGCAATTTTCACTTAATTATGTAATATATAAATAAATATAAAGTCAAAATTTGACTTTTACTGGATTTCCCGAGCTAGTGTTGGCCACCCTTATTTGTAACTTATGATTGGATAGTTGAGATGACTTTTAAGATTCTTAGGAAACTAGAAAAATAAAACAAATTAATGAATCTCAAACATAAATAAATAAAATGAATTCATAGATATCATCAACCAATAAATTGAAATTTGATATTCTTAATCCATTGTGTCATTTTCAGACAAAAAAAGTCATTAATTTAACTTGTTAGGTTGAGTAAACTATTAAGTTTATCGATCTTGTCAGCAACTATTTTCCTCAGCTAATTAAAGCACTTAAAAATGTATTATTTTACTGTAAATATTGGTCAGTTTGTAAAAGATGTTGGGAAAAGAAATTATACTAATACAGTTTCAGAACCAGCTTCACACATGTTGGATTTCACAATAAATAAACATGTACAGCTGGGGACAGACAAAAAGCATGTAGTATTTGTCCAATAATATGGCTTCCTCGCCCATATAAGTATAATACATCTACCATATTATTTCGTGAACTATGATTTTTTATTGGTCTAAATATGCCGTGCATTCCTAGTGTCTTCTCCTTTTGTCCGAAGATGTTATACAGTCGTGGGGTCTTCTTCATTTACTTGAAGACGTCATGCAGTCGTAGAGTCTTAATATTTAGCTTGAAGACGCATAGAACACCTGACATCTTTAAGTTGGTATTGTACAATTCATCCTAGATGGGGAAATAATCCCCGAGGTGGATTATATTGAGAATTAAAAAATTCCACTTATATTATCTCGGCCATTTTACCCTAATAATATATATTCTACTTTTAATTTTGGAAAAATAAATAAATACATTTGTTGTATGATATTTTTAGGGTTATTACATTAAACTCTTTTAAAGTATGACAAAAATTTTAAATTAATTCTTTAATTTTAAAATATTTTAATTAGGTCCTTAAAATATGAATATCATAAGAATAAAATCTTACATATAGTGATACATGTCACCATCTAATTAGATGTTTAAATTTATTATATTAAATTAATATTGAGATCAAATTAATATAATATGTAAGTAAAGAAGACCAAAAGTGTAATTATATGATTTTTATTAACTAACACTTTAGCTTCTCCGTCAAATATTAAAGACAAATAATTTGATTGACATTATTTAAATAATTAAATTATTTATTTGAAAAAAAATAAAAAAATCAATGATCCGATGAAAATCCTCATAATTAAATGATCATAAGTGTAATTTACATGCAAAAAAAAAAGTATGGTTTCTCCTCATTGGACGTGTTAGAACAAGAGAAATACATTATAATTTAAGAGGATTACTTTTTTCTTTTGGTAAACAAAGAAGAAAGAGCCTAGCTGTTAATGTCTAGACTATCACCAAGCAAAATCGGGATGAGCACATTAGGAGCCGTGCAAAAACTCCTTCCTGCAAAATCCTCTTTCAGAATCAACTTTGTCGTACTATCAGCAAGCCTGTTCACTCCACGCCTCACTGTGAAAATAAGGTGGACCAGTTTCTGTTTAAGAGCTCAAAAATATGAACTAAAATAGCCGGAGACGCTCCATTTCGAACCGAATTATGTAGCGCCTTGAAAACCTCACCGTTGTCGGTTTCAAGGATTAAAGACTGAGCCCCGATACTCCATGCTTGCTTTAAACCCTCAAAGACTCCCCATAACTCCGCTTCAAAGGTAAAACATATCCCAATATAGAGCGAAACCGAACTTCTACTCTCCCCTACAATCTCGAATTACACCCCCACACGAAGCATTCTCGTACTTATCTCTGGCCCCGTCAGTATTAACTTTCAGCCCATTCTACGGTGGAGCTTCCCACCTGCTCCTGAAAGGGCGAGTAGACGACACAAGAATCTTATTGTTTGCAAACTCCTTAGCTCTCAAACTTTCATCATACAACCGAATGCATTGGTCCAAAACTGACGTGCAACCGAGCTTTTCCCTGTCAAAAACACAGATTTCTATGCTTCCATAAGTTCTAGTGAATTACCCCAAACAGCAAATCCCACTCCTTAAAACCCCTTATAAAGTGTTTTGGTTCTGATAGATTTATAAACATCCAAGAGATTCCTGGACAGAGATTCAGCTAACTTTCTGGGATGTATCAGCAGCTTCCACACCTCCAACGCTGTCGGGCAAGTGCGAAACAAACGATCAATTGTTTCGTCAAATGAGTCACGCAAACACCACACCTTGAAGTACACATATGTCGTCGCACCCTCTCGGAATTAGCGAGTAACTTATCACAGGCCAGCAGCCAAAGAAAGACTTTCACACTGGGTAGTCCTTTAAATTTAGCAATGATATTCCAAATTTTGTCAACAGATCCAGACTCAGTTTTTGTACGAAGCTCGTACGTCGATTTTACTGTGAATAACCAAGTTGACTGCCACTTCCACCCTAGTCCATCTATAGAATGTACGTTAGGAGGAGTCATAGTGGACATCAACCTGTGGATTATTTCCCGAGGAAGGCTTTTTTGAAACAAAGGTCAATTTCTTTATCCGCGTTCATCGACCATGTCCGCAACCATGACTACTGGTAAAGTCTCTGTCATATTCCGATCAGCACAAAGGACCAACATTTCCCAACCACGGGTCTCTCCAAAAATCAATAAGCGACCCATCCCCAACTGTCCAAACAAGGCTCGACCGAACATCCTCCCAAACCAAACTCACTCCCTTCCAGAGGCGAGAGCAGTCAAGAGGATTACTTTTTTAACGTGTTATATTTTAACTATTTTTTTTACTGATGGGAATTTAATATTTAATATTTTTATTATTATTTACCTTTCATTTATCACTTGGATATTATAAATTTATCTTTATTTTAGGTTTATTTTGAACAGTAGCCTTGTTAGATTAATTAGCCCAAAAACTAATTTTGACGATCTAGTTAACATCTTCTAAAAGTCGAGTAAAATTATTTTGAATATTTAATTTGGAATTTACCTATAACAATGTTATCCAAAAGATAAAGTAGAATTCAATCAGGACTATAAAATTTAAAAATATTTATTTTTATTTTTTGTGCAACCATGACTACAAAATTTAAAAATATTTATTTTTATCTTTTGTGATAAACATTGTAGATTTAAGATTTTTAGTTTGATTATTTTATTAATTATTTTATTTAAAAATTAGTTATTTTATTTATTTAGAATTTTTAGTAGTATTTATAGTTTGATTATTTTATTTAGGAATTATTTATTTAATTTACTTATAACTCTCGCGTTATAAATACCCCTCATGTTCAACAGTTGAAAAACATATTGAAATTTATTTTTTCCTTAGTTAATTATTGAAGTTATTCTTTTCTTTTCTTTCATTATTTTATTTTCTCAATTATAAGCATGATCCAATCCATGCTTAGTTAAACTTCCATTTAGTCAAAAGTTTTGTGAAGTTCAATTCTAATCGTGACAATTGAGTCTTGTTCTTCATACCTTTAGATTTTATTCTTTGATTCTCTGGAAACTGCGATTGATAATCGGTCATTCTCTTAAAAGTACTACATCTTCAACTTAAAAGGTGCATGTTGATTTGAAGACCGTTTTTGCTTGAAGTTTGAAAGTTGGATTGGTTGGTCTTAATTCGGCTTCCTGTGAATAAACTTAGAGGCGGTCCTCTGAGGGGAATCAAAATCGAGTTTGATTCTCGATGAGACACTATAACTCGATTTTGGATTTTCCAGATCTTAAAACTATTTTTTATCTAATAACGATAGATGTGGTTAGACTAATGAGAGCAATATTTCAGAGATAGAAATGGAAATTTTGGTTAACCGAAGAGAAGAGTTAGTTGTAGGGGTTGAGTCCTGTTAACTGTAACTGACATACATTAGAAAGGAAAAATTTTATTTCGATGATCTATTAAAATTGAGGCTAAGCAAAACCTAAGATTATACCATCTCGATTGAATTCTCCATTATTTATTTTTATTATTTTATTTTTCATTATTTTTAAACCCCGTTTTTATTTTTACATTTAAATCTAAGGATCGAAACATTCTTAGTTCTTGTGGATCGACCTTTATTTCTCTATACTACTTTTATTATATCTTTGAGATTGGAGTATTTATTTATTTGACAAATCCGATCCTCGTCAGTTACAAAAGAGCACTATATTAACAGTGTCTACTCCCTTTTCACAAAGCTGACCTATCTATCTTGAGAATGCTATGAATTCATTCGGGGGCTGAACAACTATCAAAAGTCCCAAATTCATCTTGTGACCAAGACTAGCCAAAGCATCTGCCAGTTTGTTAACTTCTATACAAAAAAGTGAGCCTCCATTGACGGTTTTGAAACCTTCGGATTCTCCTGAATAAAGTTGTCTCATTGACTTGCGTTGGAGTGTTGAGCTTTCGAAGAGCTTCAAGATTATCCATCTTGACCTCCACCTATCTAATCCCTTGGTTCCAAGCTAATTCGAGCCCATCAAGCACCGCCTAGAGCTTGGCTTGAAAAGCCGAGCAACAATCGATATTCGTAGTGTAGCCGGTGATCCAATCCCCATTAACGTCCCGAAGCACACCACCACCAGTGCCATGGAGCCACCCGTGTATATCTTAACCACACCAATCAGTATAGGTTTCCAATGATTATACCTCCGACGCTAACTATTCGTTCCGACCTTGAGTTCATTCTGCTTAATGTTGCCAGCCCATTATCTAGCCAATTCAATCATTTCCATCGAAGAAAATATATTCCCATAAAAAAAATAGTTTCGTTGTTTCTAAAGCCTCCAAATAAAGATACCAAACACTGTCTCCACAAAAACTCAGGTCTGTTAAGTCTGGCCTGATTGACCAGCTTGGTTTGAAGCCAATCCAGTAAGGAACCGAAGAAGAAGTTGGCTGCATACTGCCTCAGAACCAGCATCTCCCAAGTCGAGCGAGCGTGAGGACAGCCCCTAATCACGTGGATAATGGTTTAATCATCCATCTCGCACACCAAACATTGAGAATCGGCAGTGAGTCCCCTGTCTTTTCTGTTCCACGTTGGTCATAATTCTATGATATGGAGAATGAGCCATATGAAATATTTAATCCTCTACGGACCATCAAAGCCCTACGCGAGATTCCAGAAACTATCTCAAGTAGCCAAATTATCCTGCTAAAGTTTATAAAATGTCGTTTTGACCATACATTCACTCGCTTGTTCCCATTGTCAAGTAGGTTAGTCTCCCCTAAAGGAATCTCAAGGTTTGAGAATAGACAAAATGCACTAAACAAGATCTTCACTCAAGGTTTGTCTCAAGAGAGTTGTATTTTATTCCCTATTCATATCGATGAAATCACGGACAATCGTAAGAAGGTTATGAATCTGGTCGGGACTAACTTATTCAACCAAAGATGTCATCTCAGGCACCCATAACTAAAACATAAATCTGGTTCGCCTTCCATCGCCTAACAACCAACAAACATTATCCTAACATGCTTCCAAATCCTAGATAAAGACTTTCAGATGAAGGAACTATTCCTTACCTAGATTTGAAATGACACCACATCAAAAATCTTTCTACTTGGATCACATAAGTCGAACCTATAGAGCATCTGACCTCATAACGAGACTGAAAAGGATGAATTCCAAGACCACCAAGGGACGTTGGTTGACAATATATGGGTGAGGGTGTCAATATGTAGCCCCTCTCTAAACCTCCTACAACGAAGGTCCTCGGTCGCTACTAATTTAGACTTATAGCGGCTCAGGCGGAGAAAGCTCCACTCATATTTCATCACAGACCGGTCACCCTGAACTAGATATGTGAACTAGTCCCTCAAATCATCAGTTTGGGCTTCTCATATGTACTTCTATCTAAACTCCTCTAAAAAGTTCCCCCATCAGTTGATGGCATCACCCTTTAGCAGCGCGATGACGCACTCGAGCTTACCTTCTAGGGTATGGTACAGTTGTCTGAGAGTGCAGAGGGTCTTGCGAAGTAATTGATCGGTGGTAATCGGATCGTCATCCCTAAAACCCAAAAATCGATAGTCTTGTAATGTTAGAGTCTCTCTATTGGGGATTTTTGAGGTACTATAGGTGGTAAGATGTGTGGTACGGGTGTAACAAATGCTCTCGAGATAGATCTAACAATATGCCTAAGGATAGCTCTGAGGCCCCTGAAGAATATGGCCTCATCAACTCCTGCGTCATCCGGGATACCCATATCCTCAGAGTCCAAAACGAACTCATCGTCTGTATCTCCGACGAGGAATGCATGACTCTCATATGACCCTTCTGACCACACACAAAATCATTAGCCATATCCTACATAATGTAAAAAAAGAGGATTCATTATCGTTATTTCAGATAATTAAGTACTCTTGATACTCTCGAGGCATGTATATCATTAGCACTCATTGACTCTAACCTGCGGGTCCTAAGAACGACTAAACATGATGCTCTGATACCACTAAATGTAAGACTCAAATTCGACCCGACCCAAAGTCCAGAGATTTGAATATTACACAGAACCATCGAAGTGACTAACCATTTTTTTGAAAACATTTCTTAAAACGCAAATAAGTCATTCATAATTTAAAGTGTAAAGGTTTAAGGTTTATAAATGGGGAGCTCTTAATCAATCATTCAAAATAAACATACGAATTTTAAACAAAAGAGTTACGACTTAATTTTACAAAAGGTTTATGAAATGCATGCCCTCTAAAATAACTAAGGCTTACTATGAGACTTGCCAAAATTTGGAATCCATAATCTGGCGATAAACTCCTCAACAACTATCGACTGGCCTACGAATAAAAACAAATTTTAAATGTTTAGCTATGAGCTCAGTTCCACACAGATAACTCTACTATACTACATGCATCCATTAATTGTGTATACTAGCAAGTGTAGTCATGTGGCAACAAAATGCATCAAGCTTACATCATAAAAAACTATCGAATATAATCATACGTATATATATCTTGTGGCCTTGCCTTCAATTAACAGAAGCGCCTTAGCACTAATAGGAGGATATTCAAATATCTCAATTCATATTTATTTGGAAAATGTCATACATTCAAGTAGCTTGGATATCCTTATTATTTTCTCGAACTCCACACAAGGGTTTAATTCTATGTATCATTCCTTCCTAACTTTCATTTACTTCTCATAGAATATTTGGGCTTTCACTTTCAAGCTTATTAGAGAGATTATGGGGATTTGAATCCCTTTCCCAATCTCTTAAACAAAAACTAGGCTTCTCACCTAATTCAATACGAGGATATTGGTACTGACCCTTTAGTATCAATACTAACGCTCCAGTATCGTTACTCATCCTTGGTATCGATACCAAAATTGGGTTTGATTTTTATTTTAGCAACTCAAAATCGATACCCTTACTTAGTTTACCGATACTAGGGTTGTAAATGAGACGAGACAGATCACAAGCTACTCGAGATCGACTCAATAAATACTCAGATCGAATGGACTTCACTCGAGCTCGAGTTCTTAAAGAGCCGAAATGAGCTACTTGATACTCGACTCAAAAAACTCGTGAGCATCTTGAAAATATAATATATTAAGATTTTATTTTTTTAAATAAATTATTAATAATATTAACATTTATGTGTTGACTTTTTTAAATAAACACAGTAAGGTTTTCATGAATTTAAGGTTCAGGTTCAAGAGTTTGAGGCTTCAATCGAGTTAAGTTTAATAATTTTTTTTTCATTTCGAGCCTTTTCGAGCTACTCACGAGCTTCAGTTCAGGATTTCAAGTTCAAGTCGAGCTTGAAAATTTTAAGCTCGCGAGTTTTCTAGTCGAGTCGAGCTCCATTTCAGAGTTTTCGAGTCGAGTCTTAACAAGACTCGAGCTTGACTCGAATCATTTACACCCTTAATCAATACCTTAATCATGGTATTGATACCTCTGAAAGTATCGATACCAAAATTGACTACTGGAATTTGTCATTTGGGGATTATACCGATACCCTACCTTTAGGTATCGATACCCCATGAACAATATCGATACCCAAGGAATAGGTACTAATATACCAGCCAAAACAACCTTTGTTTTAGGCTATCTAAAAAGCAATATTGGTACTATTCATCTAGTATCTATACTCAAACCCAAAAATACTATGTTATAGCACGAAAATGTCCCCCAACTTCCCTCACAAGTCCTTCTATGACTCTTAAACGTTATTTAAACTTTATGGGAGTTCAAATGGATCATAATAGGTCATTTTAGGGCATAATAAACGTCAAAACATCTCATTTTCCTCATAAATCACAACTCATTTTTGCACCCATGAACATAACAAGCAAGCAAATCACAACCTAATGATGTACATGTAGTATGGGTGAGTTAGGAATGTGTTACCTCACTAATAGCTACTAGGAAATCGTCCACAAGGTAATGCAAGCACCAACTTCTCATTATTCTTACTTTTGGAACTCTTTCCAACTTCTCTCACTAACTAAAGACAATGAAGTGGATTACTAATGTACTAAAAGACTCCAAATGAGTAAAAATATAATTCTAAACACTTAGGAATGGATTAGGAACACTCTAGAGTCTTAAAACCAAAACCCCTCGAAAACCCCCCATGACTACAATAGCCAAAGCTTGAAATTATGCACTTGAGATGTAGCTCTAGAGGAGGAGAATGTAGTTCTTACCTTCACAAATCCGAGCTAAAGCTATTGAACAATAAAGTTACTACCTTTGAGTGATTTGGAGAGCGAAAAGAAGAAAATAAAAGATGATAAAGAAAACAAGGGGAATGGCTTTCTCTTTCCAACATGTGACATAGGCATCTAAATGGGTGGTTAGCCCATTTTTCAAACAATGTATAAATTACTCCCTTAGTCCTCCTTAGTTTGCCCACAAATCAAAAACACCCTTTTTAACATCTTTTGTGCTCAACCCAAGCATAACTCCATGTCATACTTAACTCAATTGCTTCTAAAGGGCTTACAATACTTCTCTAAGCCCAACGAATTTACTTGAAACTACTAGCTCGGGTTTTGGAGTGTTACGCATTATCTTGAGTGACATGACACATATCATTTCATCACTTTAAGTGATTTGATACATGCTATGTTATTATCTTGAATGATGTGACATATGATATGCAATCATCTAAGTGTGAGATATGACATATATCACATCATCACCTTATATGATGTGACACACATAATGTTATCATTTTGGGTGATGTGACACATGTAAATCATCACTTTAGACGACGTAACATGTGATATATCATCATCTTAGGTGACGTGATATATAACATATTAGTAATTTAGCATATGTAGAAACATCACATCATCAACATACATTGACCATTAACCAAGTAATCAATAAGGATCGTTTTAATAGAAAATTAAAATGTGAAAAGTTATAGTGTTCATAAAAATTGGGACTAAAATTATCATTTGAACAAATATTAAAGACTAATTTTAATAATATGTTAATGTGATTTTTTTAATTGGTATAAATATAGAAATTTGATTATGTAAACGAAAAGATTTAATTAATATAATAATAATATTTTAGATATTTAATTAAAATTATTTTAAAATTGGATCAATTTAAAATTTAAATCATAACTTAAGGATGTCTAGTATTAAGGGGGAATTGAAACATCCAGCTATCATTATCTACCTTTAAATTGAAAGGAAAAAAAAACCAAGTAATGTAATATGATGGAGTGGATTCTCCAAGAGGGCTTTGATTTAATCTATAAAGATTGAATCGCTCGAAATTTAGCAATTCATAAATTGAACAAAAACATAGTTTTAATCAATGAATCAATAATATAATTACATAGCAAAAGCTATAATATACTGTCAAAATACAGGGGTCATCCATAGCTTGGATATGCTCAAGGATATACGCTTGGATTCACCACCCAACTCTCTATCATCTTCTTTTAAACCATCTTCTTCAAATTGAATGAACCCATTTTTTCATATTCTATTTTTTTCCTCAAAAGTTTTTTCTTTTAAAATCAATGATCTTTGCGTTTTGTTTTGCATATAACTGAGAAAAGGATTGAGTTTGGTGCATGCAGACGACGTGTTTGCGAATAGTTCTAAATAAAACCTTTGTGCTTGAATTGTTTGTTTGTGAGAAAGTTTTTCAAACGAAAAGGGAAAGATGGCAGCAGCAGCAGAAACGGGTGAGAGAGTGGTGGTGATCCTGGACGGATCGAGGGAGGTGAATCCAAGCGTAATTAGATGGCCCCTCCTGGGTTTATCACTCAAATCTGGGGACAAGCTTTTTGTAATTGGGATTCTTCACCAGGTTATTAATCCTAGTACGTTTTCTTTCATAAGAGCTCGAAAATTCAGTAAGAATTCAAGCTTGTCTTCTGTCTGCTCGAAACGGACTACTAAAACGAATTCGGGTTTAATTCAATTGGTTCATTTAATTACCTCAAAATAATTTTATTTTTTATTTAAAATAGTCTGAACGATTACATAATAAAATATATTTAAAATTTTCTTAATTAATTGATAATTCTCACACCCCTTACGTAATTACTATTCTAAAAATAATTTTATTTAACTATGGAATTCATGTCTATTTTGGATTTGATGATAACATACGTAGATTTACGATGTACATTTTCCAAACCACTTTCAGAAGTTCAATTTTGAAAATTTATTATTTCTTCTATTTTATTCACTAAACTTTAAAAGTTTTTTATTTCTTCAATGAACTTAATAAATTGAGTTTTTTGTCACTGAACTTTACTCTTTCTCTCTCGTATTTTGATCGCTTCGTCATTAAATAGTTATCGACGTTAAAATCGACACCGTTTTAAAAAACAAATTTTTTCTCAAAACGACGTTGTTTTGCATCTATATAATCTCATTTTAACGTCGTTAACTATTTAATGCCGACAAAAAAAATCTCAATGTATTAAGTTCAATGATGAAATTAGAAAGATTTAAAGTACAGTAAGTGAAATATGAAAGAAAATAAAGTTCAGTTGTTAAATTTTTAATTTACCCAAAAATTTATCTATTAAAATCTTTAAAATTCTATTATCGTTGAAATAGCTATAATCCATTGACATGACAATTGATAGGTTAATACAATTATTTTTTAAAAAATTTGAGATGATTATATGATATTTATTTAGAATCTTTATTAATCATTAACAACTCACACGTTCTACAAATGCAGTTACTTGTACTCAAGACCTTTAAAGAGAACAACATAATCTATTCACTGAGATCACTTAATAGGTTCCAACATGATTAGTTAAACCTATTATATAACGCTCAAACCTATTTAACTTGTTAATCCACAAATAATTATCATGCGTATCACTGAAGAAGAATATTTTTCCCTCTCACACATACTCTCTCTCAACTTATCTTACTATTATCATTTTTATCGAATCACCACGAGCTCTTTATCTTTTTTTTATAAAATTATCAAATACGACTCATCATTTAAATTAGAATAGATAAATCATAAAAAATTATCAAATCTTATTTCTCTCGTCAGAATTTGAATTAAAATTGTAACATTTTCATACAATCATATATTAAAACTTTAACATTTACTACTCTTTTGATAGAAGAACATTGAGAAGAATCCCTTTTAGTTGTCCCTTTCTTCAGTTTTGTCCACGTCCATGAATGGTTTTGTTTTTGCAGTGGGATTTAGATCGAAGCTGGAACCGGGATCAATATTTGGACCAAACAAGAAGATCGCTGTAGAAGAAATGGGGAAGAAGTTAGAGGAGTACAAAAACAATGCCGATATCCTCGGAATATCCAAACAATGCCAAGAGGAGCAGGTACAGGTTTTTTACCTCTTCAATCGTAACATTAATGACGGATTTATAAATATTTTTGAGGATGTGGATACATACGCTAATAATATAAAATTTTCGTTCGAGTGAATGCAAAAAAAATTTAGTATGAATACAAACAATAAAATAAATAACTACTTGTGTATCATATTCATGAGTTATGATTTAATATTTTAATATGATTACATGATAATATTTATGTTCAGTGTCAATTATGGATAAACACGCACTTACAAATAAAATTGTTTAAACTTAGATTATCTAGGAGGAAAAAACATTCCTTTTCCATTAATATCACTCCTTGATTTCATTCAAGACACATGTCGTTAATATTTAATGAAAGTGTCGATGTGTCTGTTAACACAATTGGTATATTTAATCTTTAATACTTTTACATTTAATTAATTTGATTATTTTCAATTTAATATAGGGTTAATTGTATGATTGATCACTTATGTTTGTGTCTTGTTCACCTTTTCTCACAAATTTCCAAAAATATAATATATGGTCACTTTTCTTTTTATTTAATTAACATGTGGTTACCATGGATTAACTATTGTTAACAACTAATAGATTAGGTGATGTGGTATTTTAGTATAATCACACATTTAGTTCTATTATTTACATATTCTCTCAATTTAGTCACACTTTAATAAATTAAAATAAATTTAATCCTCCAATCAAATAAAATATATTTTAACTTAATTCAAACTTTTCAAAGTATATATTTTATAATTTAATAAATATATTATATTATTACTTTAAATTTTTAAATATATTTTATTCTTATCTTAACTTCAAAATATTTTAACATAAGATATATATTTTTTTGAAAACATTAACATAACATATATATTTAAATTATTAAATATATTTTATTCGATTGGGTTATTAAATTTATTTTAATTTATTAAAATTAGGACTAAATTGAGAGAATACATAAATAATAAGGAACAAATGTATATTTACCAAAATATTTAACGGAAGTTAACTCGTGGCGACCACATCTTAAATAAATAAAAACGAAAGTGATCATATATTATATTTTTTGAAATCAAAGAGGAAAAATGGATAAAAACACAAACATAAGTGATCAATCAATTAGTTAACCCTTTAATAAATTAACCCTTGAGATGATACATGTAAACAATTGATTGGAGATATTTTATTATATTTAATTTATTTAACGATTTGATTGGATTAAAAATAAATTGGAGATAAAATGCATTTGGGGAGATCTATACTTCCCTAAGCTAGAAATGGAACACTTAAGTTATTGGACCAAGTGCTTCAATTGGTTCATTAATTTCAACAAACTATAAGAGAGCCTAGGTTTGAAACTAGGCCAATTATAAAATAAAAATAAATTGGAGATAAAATGTATTTGGGGATATCTTATAATCTTGTTAATGATAGAAAAATAAATAAATAAAATTATTTAAACGAGGTTTTGAACCTAGGCCAATTATAAAATATAAGAGAACCTAAGATTCATATTTTACAATTAAAACATTACATTTTAAGTCGTATTTAATGTCATATTTAAAATTAAAAATAAATTTCATATTTTTTATATTTATAAAATTAAATTCAATACTTTTTTCATATTTATTTTTAAAAATAAATATGAAATTATAAAAATAAATATGAGAAAAATAATAATTATAAAAACTACAATATCATATTTTAAACGGTATTTAATTTGTATTTAATTTAAGATTTAAAATTTAAAAATAAGTTTAATATTTGTATATATTTATATTTTTAGAAGTTAATATGAAATTATAAAAATAAGCATGGCAAAACTATTACATTTAGTTTAAAGATATTAAAATATTAAATTTATAATTTTTTATTTTAAATCTTGAATTAAATACGGTTTAATATATATAATGTATTTAATTATAAAATAATATTATATTTGTTTAACTAGTTTGGATTCTCTTATATTTTATAATTGACCTAGGTTTGAAACCTCATTTGAATGATTTTATTTCTTTATTTTCCTATCATTAACAACATTATAAGATAAATAAAGTTTGTTGTAATTATTAAACAATCACTTGGTCCAGTTGTAACACCCCTAATCTGTACCCGACCGGATATGAATCCGAAGTGTCACATCGACTTTTCAAAGCATAGATTATTAACCAATAAGGACAATTTAAACTTTTACTCATAATAAAAAAAATGAAAACCTTTAATTTAAAGTATTTAAAAAACTTACATTCATACTTAAGTAAAAGCTTTAATAATTTACATAATTACAAAAGTACGAGTTTACAAAAAATAGATCAGAGCATTTCAAATTAAACGTCCAGTACATGCCAACAGTTTACAAAATTTCAGAAAACCTACATTCAATTTGTTTTGATCTGATCTTCAAGGGAGTATGCTATCCTCGACTAGCTTCACTCTTCTGATTTCTTCAAACCTACATGTAAAACATTCACACGCTAAGTCGATGACTTAGTGAGGCAAATACGAGAGAAAACTAAACTTTATAAACGAAATCTTTATTTATTTAATAGAAACATTTCATACAGAATTCCTAATTGGTTTTCCATAACCATAAAGTATATTTTTATACATTATTCATTTTATCTAACTTTATTTCCAATGCCCAACGTATAATACTGAGAACTCTAGGTATTTGAGTATATTGAGGTTGTGCACTAATGCTGTCACCACAGCTCGTATAATTTGCACCGAAGTGCCACATAATTTTCCTGAAGGTCCACATAAGTTTGTCCCAAAGGACCACATAGGTTTTGTCCCAAAGGATCACGTAATTTTGTCCTGAAGGACCACATAGAACCCTCGACTCTTGGCATGCCAACTATACCTCTAATCCTCATACATATACCTTGGGCTTTTAGCCACATAATTATTTGTCATTCATTATTCGAAGTATCTCTTATTCACATAGGCACTTTTACATGGAGTATTTTCGTATACAAATGTTCACAAGTCACATTTTCATAATCATAAACATGTAATCTTCAACATAGCTTACATAATATAAATTGAATAAAACATTGTAAAAATATAACATAAAAGAAATTGGAAGGTTTTCGATCGAAAACACTGAGTTGGCTTATCGCAAGTCTTCCTCAATTCTAGTACAAAACCAAGAAGTTGCACTCACATTTGCCTCACTGAAGTCCTAAATCAAGTCATTAACAGTTTTGATCGATAATTTATAACGTCAATTTGACCGGAAGTTGATTTTGTTCAACATCTACATAAAATAATCAAAAATAAATATCAAAATTTGAATTGCTTATATCCAATCATAATAACTTAAGCTAAAAAACACTTAATTTATCATTTCATGCTCAATAGTATCAGTACTCCCACTACAGTACTGATACTTCCCTTCTATGTTATCGATACCCCCCTTCGGTACCGATATCATTTCGACATACTGGAATTTCCACTTGAAAATGGTATCGATACCTTACTCTTCCTATCGATACTCCCCTTTCAATGTTAGTACCTCAGTCAATTAGTACCGATACTAATCTTCGAATTCCAATTGGTTTAGCCTTGAAGTATCGGTATTGTTCTTCCAGTACCGATACCATTGTCCAAAATTTACCATTTCCATTTCGAAATTTAACCAAAAACTTAACTAATCTCCCACTTTACCTCCTTCTATACCTTTAAACTCAACTTCATTAAACAAAACCAAATTGTCTTCAATTAATACTCCTAAACATACAAAATCTCACTAAAACTCTTACATCTCAAAATCATATCAGGATTTCAAACAAGTTCTTAATCATTTCTAATCGTTAGATCCTTGACAAGTCAAATTTACCAATAATACTCCAAAAACCACACCATATCAACAATTCATTTCAAAACCCATTTTACAATTCATTTCTAATTCCCTCCTTTTGTTGTTTTAATTCTATACAAGCTTTCCTTAAGCTTATATAACACCCAAGCTTTCAACACCAACCCAAAAATTGAAGGAACCAACAAATTTCAAAACTTACCTTTGAAGTGGAGCTCATTGGCATGAGGAAGAAAACAATAGAGGGTTTTAGACTTTTCTCCCATAATCCATGTGCTTATCCCTTTAGAAAATAGATAAAAAAATCTTTCTTTTAGAAAAGACTATAATAACCTTCCAAAATTACAGATTTGATATCAAATTCTACACAAAATTTCCACAATAAATCCTTGAACTTTTTAAACTATTATAATTAAACCACTAAGTTTTAAATTCTTAAATTTTGGTCACTGGCCGATGATTGGGGTATTACAAATCTCTCCCTTTAAGAAAATTCGTCCTCAATTTTTTATTGCACAAAGAGGTGGGGTTATTGCTTCCTCATATCTTCTTCATGCTCCCACGTAAATTCTTATACGTTATGGTTTCTCCATACAACCTTAACTAGCGGAATCGTCTTGTTCCTAAGCTTCTTGATATCATACGCTAGAATATGTACCGGTTCTTCCTCGTAGGTCAGGTCAGATTGAACTTCTATCTCGTCTGGAGTTATGATGTGCGCAATATATCATCTATATCGTCAAAGCATAGACACATGGAAAACATTGTAGATCTTTTCCATTTCTAGTGGAAAATCTAACAGATATGCCACTAGTCCAACTCTTTTCAGAACTTTATATGGTCCAATGAACCTAGGACTAACTTTTCCTTTACTCCCAAAATAAAGTACTTTCTTCTAAGGTAATACTTTTAGGAAAATCTTGTCTCCTACTTGAAATTCAATTTCTTTCCTCTTCAAATCTGCTTAAGACTCTTGTCTGTCTATGCCATTTTAAGGTTGTGCTGGATCACTTGAATATTTTCTTCAATTCTTTAATCAAGTCTGGGCCATGAACTTCCCAATCTTTTAATTCATATCAATTAAGTGGCGTTCGACACTTCGTTCCATACAATGCTTCATACAGTGCCATTTTAATGCTTGATTGATAACTATTATTATATGGAAATTCTGCCATCGGCAAATACTTTTCCACGATCCAGAAAAATCGATCACGCACGCTCTCAACATATCTTCCAGAATTTGAATCGTTCTCTCTGATTGGTCATCGGTGTGAGGATGAAAAAAGTACTAAAATTCAATCAGGTACCCAAAGCTCCTTGCAAAGACTTCCAAAATCTTGAAGTAAATCTGGGATCTCTATAAGAAATTATTGAAATTGGAACACCATGTAGTTGCACTATCTCCTTGATATACAATTCAACATGTTTTTCCATTGAGTAATCCATTCGCACATGAATGAAATGTGCAGTCTTTGTATGGCGATCCACAATTACCCAAATTGAATTATTTTTGTTTGGTGATAAGGGCAATCATGTTACGAAATCCATCGTAATTCTTTTCCATTTCCACTGAGGAATAAAAATCGGTTGCAATAATCCCAAAGACACTTGATGTTTATCTTTTACCTATTACAATTAATACACTTTGATACAAACTCCATAATGTCTCTTTTCATGCCTGGCCACCAAAAATGTTCTTTCAAATCTTGATACATCTTGTTTCCTACTGGGTGTATAGTTAGGGGTTACAATGTGCTTCATACAATATTTATCTTTTCAACATGCCAACGTTAGGAACACAAACTCGATTTTTGAAGTATAAACACCCATTCGACTTTACATCAAAGCCCTTGAGTTCACCCTTTTCTAATTGTTCAAACCAGGCTAAACAATTTTCATACTTATCTTGCAACTCCTTAATCTAAAATAACGATTTCAAAGTTAACTCAATCATCAATGCACCATTGTCCTTTAACACAATTCGGACATCTAACCTACGTAAAGTGGCAAAAGTCTTTCGACTAAGTGCATCACGACTACATTAGCTTTTCGGGGCAGTAATCTATAATCGCATCGTAGTCTTTGAGTAACTCAGTCCATCTTCTTTGCCTCAAATTAGTTCCTTTTACGTCAATAAATACTTAAAACTTTTTTGATCGGTGAAAATGTAGCAACGTTCACCATATAAATAATGTTGCCAAATTTTCAATGCAAATACCGCTACTACTAATTCAAGGTCATGCATCAGATAATTCTTCTCATGGGGTTTAAGTTGTCTTGAAGCATAAGCAACTACCTTTCCATCTTGCATTAATACACATCCCAAACCACTATAGGAAGCGTCGCTAAAAATCATGAAATCCTTGTTCGATTCGATTGCACTAACACCGAAGTTTATGTCAAAACTTACATCAGTGCTTCAAAACTCTTTTGACAATCAGGTGTCCAATAAAAAGACACATCTTTTCTTAATAATTTGGTTAAAGGTAGAGATATCATCAAAAAGTTCTTGACAAACCTTCGATAATAACCTTCGAGATCCAAGAAACTCCAAACTTCTGACACACACTTCAGAATTTCCCTCTCTAACACAGCTTTAACCTTCTGAGATCTACCAGAATTCATTCTGCAGAAACCATATGTCCAAGGAATGCCACTTCAATTAGCCAAAACTCGCACTTAGAGAACTTTGAATAAAGCTTCTTGTCTTGTAACGTTTGAAGAATCACACGAAGATGGGCATCATGCTCCTCCATTGACTTCAAATACACTAAAATGTCATCAATAAAAATGACCATGAACTGATCAATGTACGGATGGAAAACTTTGTTCATAAGGTCCATAAACACTGAAGGTGTGTTAGTTAACCCAAATGTCATTACTACAAATTCGTAATGACCATACCGAGTCCTAAACACCGTTTTTGGAACATCTTTTTCTTGTATCTTCAACTGATGATACCCTGAGCGAAAATAGATTTTTGAAAAACTGCAACTCCCTTGAGTTGATCAAATAAATCTTCGATCCTTGGAAGAGGATACTTGTTATTTATGGTCACCTTGTTAAGTTACCGATAATCAATACAAAGATGCATCGAACCGTCTTTCTTCTTTACAAACAATACTGGAGCACCCCAAGATAACACACTGGTCTGATAAATCCTTTCTCCAAAATCTCTTGTAACTAAATCTTTAACTCTTTCAATTTTTTAGGGCCATCATATAAGGAGCCATTGAAATCGGTGTTGATCTGATATCACTTCAATCTAAAATTCAACCTCTATATAGAGGTAAACCAGGTAATTCTTTCATAAATATTTGTAGAAATTCTCTGACTGTCGAAATATTTCAAACTTCTTTCTTTGACTCTAGAATCGATCACATTGGCGATGTAAGCTTGGTATCCTTGTAGCATTAACTTTTGAGCCGACATCATTGATATCACATTAGCTAAGGGATTGATTCTCTCACTGGCCGTACTAACTTCTAGTCCATCAAGACTTTTTAACTTAACTCTCTTAAATGGACAATCTACATTAGCATGATAATGATACAACCAATCCATACCTAGGATAACATCGAACTCGTCAAAGGGTAATTCCATTATATTAGTACAAAATTTAATTCCCTAAATCCATATAGGACATCCTCAACAGATTTGTCTCACCCGAGCACTATGTCCTAATGTATTAGTCACGATCATCTCGCTACGAATAGGTTCTAACAGAATTCTCAAGTCTTTCACCAGTTTACTACTAACATAAAAATAATTCGATCCTGGATCAATCAGAACTAAAAAGATTTATCATTATCAGAAAAGTACATGCAATGATTTTAGGATCATCACAATCTTCACTGGTCTTAAAATTGTACAGTCGAGCAGTGGAGTGCACTTCAAGTTGAGTTATCGACTCAAACTGATTCCTTCCTCTACCTCTACCTCTCATAGGTGCAGCAGTAGATCTTTCTGTTTGAGCAGGCTCTCTGATCATCAATGGGTTGTCCTGAATAAAATGTCCTGATAAAATGTCCTGCCTCTATACACTTAAAACAAGCTCCAGAAACTCTTATGCACACTCCACTATGAGATTTTCCACAGTGTTGACATTTATTTGGCTTATCCACTACTAACTCCACTAAGTGAGTTAGTCTATCTCTTCCAGGATTTGATCCTCTACAGGATGCAAATGATTCGGATCTGGTCTGAGGTCGAAAATTGAACCTTGACCCTTCTTTGATTAGGAGGCACTAGAAGAGACACTATCTCTCTTATTCCATTATGTCCTTTGCTCCACAAACCTCTCATTTTGAGCTCGCTCCAGGGCTTTAGCTCTTTCACTACCTCTTGGAATGAAGAGAGGTTGAGTACCAGCAATAACTCTTTCAATTGAGGGAATAAACCCTCCACAAACCAATCACATGAGTTTTTTTATAGGGACCAATTTCGCTGTAAATCTACTCAACTTGTTGAATTTGCACTCGAACTCATATACAGTGCGATTCCCTTGCTTTAAACTCATGAATTCTTGCTCCATCTGTCACATGAGCTGATCTCTGATGTATTTGTTATTAAACTCTTCTAAGAAGAACGACCTGGTCCCTTGCAGCTCTCATTGTCACATTAGACCACCAAAGTATGGCTTGACCTCGCAGTAACGAAACTACACCATCAAATTTATCCATTTCAGAACAATGGAGATTCTCTAGCATTATCTTAAGGTTATTGAGCCACAGATCGGCAGCAAATGGACCTTTCTCTGCTTCTCCTTTAAATTGGGCGCTCCTAGGCTTCTAAGCTCCTTAGCCACATTCATCTTAGGAGCTGAGGAAGCAAACGGTTGGAAATGCGTCAGAATCGCGTCCAACTTCTGGAATAAGGTTCCCTGATCTTGTACAGGCACTTCCTGATATGCCTGTTCCTCACCATACCTACTCGGGGCAGGTGAGTTCCTACTTCCTTCATTCCTATCTCCCGCTTTTCTTCGGGAGTCCTCAAAATCATACATCTAATAAGATCAATTACTATTATATTAGTAAGGATAACATACAAGTCATCTTATCAAATCAGAAAGATTTGACTAAAAGTTGGCATGTACATTTTTTAAAACAAAAACAACTTTATTTCGAACTTAAAACCAATTAAACCATGGCTCTGATACCATTAAATGTAACACCACTAACTCGTACCTGACTTGAATATGAATATGAGGTATCACATTTTCAAAGCATAGATTATTAACCAATAAGGCAATTTAAACTTTTATTTATAATAAAAAAATAAAACCTTTAATTAAAATATTTAATAAAACTCACATTCATACTTAAGTAAAATCTTTAATAATTTATATAATTACAAAAGTATGAGTTTATAAAAATAGATCAGAGCATTTCAAATTAAACGTGCAGTACACGTAAACAATTTACAAAATTTTAGAAAACCTACATTCAATTTGTCTTAATCCGTCATCAAGGGAGTATGTTATCATCGACTAGCTTCACTCTTCTGATTTCTTCAAACCTACGTGTGAAACAGTCACACGCTAAGTCAATGACTTAGTGAGGTAAATACGAGAGAAAACTAAACTTTATAAAAGAAATCTTTATTTATTTAATAGAAACATTTTATACAGAATTCTTAATTGGTTTTCCATAACCATAAAGTATACTTTTATACGTTATTCATTTTATCTAACTTTATTTCCAATGCCCAACGTATACTACTAGAACTCTAGGTATTTGAGTACATTGAGGTTGTGCACTAATATTGTCACCGCAACTCGTATAATTTGCACCGAAGTACCACATAATTGTCTTGAAAGACCATAAGTTTGTCCCGAAGGACCACATAAGTTTTGTCCCGAAGGACCACATAATTTTGTCCTGAAGGATCACATAGAACCCTCGACCCTTGGCATGCCAACTATACATCTAATCCTCATACATATACCTTGGGTTTTTAACCACATAATTATTTGTCATTCATTATTCGAAGTATCTCTTATTCACATAGGCACTTTCATATGGAGTATTTTCGGATACAAATGTTCACAGGTCACATTTTCATAATCATAAACACATAATCATCAACATAGCTTACATAATATAAAATTGAATAAAACATTGTAAAATATAACATAAAAGAAATTGGAAGGTTTTTGATCGAAAATATGAGGTTGGCTTATCGCAAGCCTTCCTCAATTCTAGTACAAAACCAAGAAGTTACACTCACCTTCACCTCACTAAAGCCTTAAACGAAGTCCTTAATACTTTTGATCGATAACTTATAACGTCGATTTGACCGAAAGTTGATTTTATTCAACATCTACACAAAACAATCGAGAATAAATATCGGAATTTGAATCGCTTTATCCAATAATAATAACTTAAGCTAAAAGAAACACTTAATTTATCATTTCATGCTCAATAGTATCGGTACTCCTATTATAGTACCGATACTTCCCTTCTATGGTATTGATACCCCCTTCGGTACCGATACCATTTCAGCATACTGGAATTTCCACTTGAAAATGGTATCGATACTTACTCTTGGTATCGATACTCCTCTTTCAATATCGTTCCTCACTCAATCAGTACCGATACTGATCCTCGAATTCCAATTAGTTTAGCCTTGAAGTATCATACTGTTCTTCCAGTACCGACACCCTTACCCAGAATTGACGCTTTCCATTTCGAAATTTAACCAAAAACATAACTAATCTCCCACTTTTACCTCCTTCTATACCTTTAAACTCAACTTCATTCATCAAAATCAACTTGTCTTCAATTACTACTCCTAAACATACAAAATCTCACTAAAACTCTTACATCTCAAAATCATACCAGGATTTCAAGCAAGTTATTAATCATTTCTAATCCTCCTAACTCTTTAGTTAGATCCTTGACAAGTCAAATTTACCAATAATACTCCAAAAACCACACCATATCAACAATTCATTTCAAAACCCATTTTACAAATTCATTTCTAATTCCCTCCTTTTGTTGTTTTAATTCTATACAAGCTTTCCTTAAGCTTATATAACACCCAAGCTTTCAACACCAACCCAAAAATTGAAGGAACCAACAAATTTCAGAACTTACCTTTGAAGTGGAGCTCATTGGCAAGAGGAAGAAGATAATAGAGAGTTTGCAGACTTTTATCCCATAATCCACGTGCTTATCCTTAAGAAAGAGATAAAAAAATTTCATTGAGAAAAGGCCATAATCCTTCCAAAATTCCAGATTTGATATCAAATCCTATACAAAATTTCCATAATAAATCCTTGAACTTTTCAAACTATTGTAATTAAACCACTAAGTTTTAAAATCTTACATTTTGGTCATTGACCCGATGATTGGGTGTTACACAGTGGCTTGCGCACTCCATTTTCTACCTATGGAAAAATGTCATGATCGTATGGTAACATGTTTCATCTACTAATTGAAGGGTTAATTTATTAAATTAAATTAAAATTAGGATTGAACTGATTAAATATAAAATATTGAGAATTATACCAATGGTGTTAATTGGCATCAACACTTCCGTTAAAATTCAAGTAGTTTACCCTTAAACTAATAAACAAGGGTCAAAGTTTAAATTGTTTAGTTTCAAAACTTAAAGTTTAATTAAAATTCGATTGATTTTATACTTAGATTTCAAGTTTTTTTTTGAAAATAAAGATAAAATAATGTAGGGTTTATTTTATTTTCAGATACAATTTCGGGTAGAGATGTTAGCAGGTTATCCATTGAAGGAGGTTGCTGCAAGATTTGTGAAAAAATTTCGTGCAACATGGCTAGTACTCGACAGGTATGTGTTTTACACTCCTGGACGAGATAAATAATGTGAAGTTATTGAATATTTGTAAATATTTAATTTTTTTTTTACAGATTGAGATAACCTAAATTTGTTATTATTAGAATGATTTAGAGTTAATACAATATTAGCATTTAGATATTTATTATTTAATACAAATCAAGTTTCTTCAGTGGTTAAAGGAATAGTTGTTATTTGAAGGTCTCGGGTTAGAGCACATCGCATGTCAGGGTATTCGAGTGTTCATTGTCAAATGTATGAAGAATATTTCGAACATATACTATCTTATAATCACCCTTAGATAATAAAAAATATTCATTATCTAACTTCACTTTATTCTCTTAGAAACATATTCAAATATAGTTTATTTTTTCAAAGCTACTCCTAATTACTGTTTATGTTCGGGGTAATTAGTAAGTAAATCTAAGATTTAATGCAGATAATAAACTTAGATTTAAAGTAGGCATGCGATTTCGAAATAAAATATTACAGAAAATGTAGAATTTGACTTGTAGATATTCATAAGTCAAATATGTGCATTTTATTTTCTAATTGGATTTTGTATTTGACTTGTAAATTAAGATATGTAATGATTATATATTCATTTAATAATATTTAGATTTAATATAAATAATAAACCGACTTGATTCAAATAGTAATACATATAGATATAAAAAATGTAAGGTTTATATAACAAATATGTACGTAAAGTATGTTCTATTTGTCATTTATAAGGTTTATATAACAAATGTGTACTTAAAGTATGCTATATTTGTCATTTTTCATTTTTTTTGTCAAAATAAGTATCTAAAGTTATTTTTTAGTCAAATTAAATGCTTAAAGTATTTTTTTATCAAAATAGGTACATAATTTTTTTCATCTAAGTACCTAAAGATTCTTTAATTAATGCCACATTTCAACCTATTTTGACATAAAATACTTTATGTACTTATTTTGACAAAAAAGATAACTTTAGGTACTTATTTTGAACAAAACATTCTTTAAGTACTTAAATGAAAAAGAATGTATACTTTAGGTACTTATTTATGATATAAGCCGAAATGTAAATATTTAACTTGCTTTTCTCTTGATTTTACATTATGCGCTATATATGTACATTTCATCTTTGAAACAGGCACATGAAGAATGACCAAAGGTACTTTATAGAGAACCTATCATGTAATGTAGTAAGATTGAAGGAAGATTCCAATGCTGTAGAGTTAAGGGGACCAAATGTAAGGGATAACTTCAAACTTCTGGCTCCTAGTCGAAGTAACGTAACGTATTCGGAAATGATTCTGGCAGACGAACGGTCCCCTCCGAGTAAGTTATTCGGAAAGCGACGTGAAATATGCTGTTCATGTCAAGAAATCATAATTTCATTTCTTGTTGCAGAACATGGAGGGGAAAGCGTTAGAAATCCGTCTCACATTCATCTTCTGCTTCAGTTTCGAGCGTTTCTGTAATAGAACATCAGTTTCAAGTTATAATGAACCGAAGTCGTCGTCCTTGCATGTTCATGATGAAGAACATGCTACAACTACGGGACTGGAAATGGTGGGAGAACATTCCCCGGAATCCATCGATGAAAGTGGAGACCAGAAAGACCTGCATAGTCCGGATGAAAACTCGAAGCAACATAACGAAAACGATGATTGGATGGGAGGAAACCCCTGGGATCAAGTGTTCAAAAACTCCCGCTGCTCGATATGCAAAAATCGAAGGCCGAGGATCGGATGGATGAGAGACTTCACTTATGCGGAGCTCCTAGCCGCTACAGAGGGGTTCAATGATAATAACTTCCTATCGGAAGGAGGATTTGGATCCGTCTATAAGGGAGAGTTCAATGGATTGAAGATTGCTGTGAAACAATACAAGTACAATGCAAGCCTTCAAGGAGAGAAAGAATTCAAATCCGAAGTTAACGTGCTTCGGACAGCGAGACATGAGAATTTGGTCATGCTGGTTGGTTCTTGCTCCGAAGGAAACCATAGGCTACTTGTCTACGAATACATCTGCAATGGTTCACTCGACCTTCATTTATCGAGTAACGATTCTTTAAAGATGACACCTCGGTTTTTTAACTCACTTTCGTGGTGAATTATGACATCTAATCGATGTGTGTATGTTGTTTCTTGCTGAATTGATTGCAGAGTACTCCAGAAGACCTCTGAGTTGGGAAAAGAGGGTTAAGATAGCACTGGAAGCTGCTAGGGGCTTGCAATATTTGCACAAAAACAACATCATCCATCGAGACATGAGACCGAACAACATCCTTGTAACGCACGAATTCGAAACAATGGTAATAATCGAACTACATTCATGTCTTCTGCAAGTACATTCATTCATTTACCTCAACTAATCGAAGTCCGTAACTGGATCACTATTTCAGCTAGGAGATTTCGGCTTGGCAAGAACTCAACATGAAGATTCAGACAAGTCATCGGAGACTATAACTAGAGTTGTCGGAACATTAGGATATTTGGCACCCGAATACGCTGAATGTGGCAAAGTGTCGACCAAGATGGATGTTTATTCCTTTGGAGTTGTGTTATTGCAGCTCATCACCGGAATGAAGACTACGGACAAAAGACTTGGAGGGAAAAGTCTTGTAGGATGGGTAAACTCCGATATATACTAGTATCCAACACTAATCCGGAACTGGATAACGTAAACTAGTCCAACTATTACCAGCTAAAGAGCAGCACCAAGACAATTAGTAATGCATAAAAATGTGAGAAAGATCTTCCATTACTAAATACTTCGATCTTCATGCAGGCAAGACCACTACTGAAGGACAGGAACTACCCGGATTTGATTGACGACAGGATCATCGATTCACATGATGTTCATCAACTCTTTTGGATGGTTCGAGTAGCAGAAAAGTGTCTCACCAAGGATCCTAAGAAGAGATTATCAATGGATAAGGTAAGTTCTGAACAAGTTATTCAAATCAAGATTCATAGCTACAATGATTCAGCAACATCGATATCGAAATCGAGCTTATCTCACATGTTCGTAACACTTTGGATATCAATCTACCCCTTATTCATGTATCAGACAAGCGTCAAACATAGATATTTCAAGAAAAATGAAGAGTCCAAACAACTTGGAAATAACTAAAACCACACTGAGCATTTTGAGATTACATTTCGTAATTTAACAATCTCAATCCTTAATATTAAACAATGATTATTGCAGGTTGTTTTTGCTTTGGACTACATAACGGAACGTCAAAGCACTTTTAGCATCAAAGATTTCTCCCCTGCACAATCAGATACTGTGAGCAAGGGCTCGTGTGATTCGCAATCACAATCTCCCGACGAAGAAGATACATCCTTCACCATAGAAACTGCCTCCGCAAGTAGCCTTGGTCAATTTAATGTCAGGTTTCCGCCATCACCGCCGATTTGGAGATCATCGAACGCTTTCGCCTTTTTCAACGAGTCAGCATCCAGCAGTGGTCTCGATCGTGAAAGTCATCCATGATGATCCGATGTTTTAAAACTATTGACAGTTAATACTTGTTGATTAACTTCTTGTTGAACCGGATTCGTGCCAGTTATGTTGAAGAATTCAGGAAGTTTGATAAGCAATGTTGCAGTCATGCATTGAAAAATTCATGTTCTTCTATAATGTTTGAATGATTTTCTGTCAATTAGGACCTTTCTTTTCGCTGTGAATTAGGAAACATGGAACCGAATCGCATCAAATTAATCATTCTGAATGGATATTTACCATGCAATCATCTTCATCCTACTTGGCTTTTACGTATAAATTTTTTCAGATGGATTACTACTCATACGTCATTTTTCAGCTTTGGGTATATGTTAAAATGGCAAAATAGTGAATCATGGCATAGAAACAATGGTATTCATATTTCTGATCATTGATTTATCCATTGCAAGCATCATATATTTTGCACACAATCCCATTTCCAATTGATCATGAAATTGTTTCAAACAGGATTAAAGGAAAATCTCTTAAACTTCTGCAAATACCAAATATGTTCTCAGTAAACCTATCATGGGTCAAGTCGAGATGCAGCTCGAAATCTTTTTATTTGCTTATTGAGGCCAGTGTTCGGTGCAACCCTAATTACAAAATATCTTATCCAAAGTCTAAACGAGCAGGCTGTCGGTTCCTAGGACAACAAGTTTACTCCTCATTACTTATTTTCATGTCATTTATGCATAGTGCGACAGTTGGGACGGACATGTTCCGTCCTTCCCAAGATCATATCACTATACCCAAATATGAGTATGTGTCAACACTCGTGTTGGATATGGATACTTCGAGAAAAATAAAGAGTCTGAGAAACATAGCTGTTTGGGATTCCATGCTAAAAGTGCACAGTTATTCTAAAATTATAACAACAGCTTGAATACGTTTGTATACCTCAGTTCCTGAATGGCATGCAAGCATCCAAAAGTTCAAGAAAATAACACAAAAAAACATTATACCAAACATCCATGGCTCCCATCAGATTAGTCTCATCCCAAATATTCGGTTTGCTCAACTACTCGAATAAAAAAAAGTTACGGAAGCAATGAAAAAACAAGTTCTGGAGAAGATCATACCAGTGGGACAAAAGATCTCAAGGGAGTTCGGACATTTCAAAAGGCATATTATTCCATGCACATGAACCAAGGCCCCATTCTTGACTTGTAATGGATGTTCCGGCTGCCATATTCTTGTACTCCCTACTCAAATCGTCATCAAGAAGGGTTGCTGTGGCATCCGTCATGACTGTCTGGTCCGCATCATAACCATAACCTTGCTCGAGCCAATTAGAAACAAGTAATGTATCAGAGCGACTACTGTCCCACTGAATGGGAGCCTCTTTTTCAATCTCCGTAGTAAAAGCATTGTCAGCTGTTTCAGCTTTTTTATTACTCTGAATGAAATCCAAATCAAGTTACTAAATTCTAGAGAAATAGTTGAAAATTTTTATCTGGTAAAATATTAGTTCAACGACTCATAAACATCTGGTGAAAATAAAAGGAGAAAAATAAAAATAAAGATAATTTTCAAGTAGTTTAGACATCACTGGAATCCCATATAAGATGCTTGTTTCAAACGATCAACTTTTCACAATGTTAAAGATAGTTTTCTTTTTACTCATAATGAATGAAAAGTGTAAATCGAGTCTCAGTTTTAACAAGCCCACATCAGAGAGATGCTCACCAGGAAAGGTTTCAGCAGATGATGGTTCATCCGACGAACTGCCACTTGCACTGATACACTCACTGAAAAGAGAAGATGCTGAATGACCCATTGGAGAAAGAGGCTCACCACATTTTCCCCAAGCTGTGTTGCAAATGTCGAAATCAGAACTTTCAATTATATGACCAGGAGTTGTGAATCTGAACTCTTGTCAGATGCATGATTCTTCATACTGCTTAGAGTTTTTGCCTCATGAAATACAGCATCCAGCAGACCACCACTATTAAGGGGTGAAAGACTACCCGACTCTAGTCCACTGCTAGGTGGTGGCGACTGGATAAAAGCATCAACAGACTCGAGTAGAGGTAGCGAGCAAGATAAAGTGCCCCAGTTACCGAAATCAGTTTCTGGATCTTGGAGTGAAGGGAGCTCAAACTTCACGGCCTCTAAAGTAGGCTCTGAAGCAGAGAAATTGCCATCTGGAAGCGAATGGCTACCATGGAATACACCAAATGACTTGGAGTTCTTAGCTGCAGGATCTGGTCCAATGGGAAAGGATACCCCAAAGGATTGAGCAGCCTTGTTTGACGTACCACCTTCAAATTGCTCAAACAAGGGACATTCATTTTTAACAGCACCAGTATAATCAGGGAAAAAGGTTGTTGGTCCACAAAGGCGATTCTGGCAATAGATAGTTGGTGGCGTGAAACCATAATATTGAGAGGAGCCTAGGTCTTTCATTAGCACGCTGCTCGAGGATATACCAGGAAGTTCAGGGACATAAGGCAAGACATTTTGATTCACATTTAAATTGTCAAATATGACATCAGGTATCTCATAGTTGTCGTTCTGTAAGATATCATGAGGTCCTTTATCACCTCCATTAACTGAACTGGTACTGCGGCTCTCCTGCAGTGATTGCGTGCACACTTCAGGAGGATACAGAGGTAATCCAGCACGTCGACGTCTCTTAATCCGCGTATTCCAATAATTTTTTATCTCATTATCTGTACGACCAGGCAACTGAAAAAAAATAACAAAGCATAGAGAAACTTATTTCGAACACCCAAGGTTGGAATAGCTCTGTCATAGACCTCTAGAAGGCATAAATTGATATTACTCAACATCTAGCACAAAAGAGTACATTGCTCATTGTATGAAGACTCATCAAGACTCTAAAAAATACCTTCTTTATTTTATCTCCCTGAAACCGAGGATACTAAATCAAAAGCACTTTAAATCATTCCACATTGAGAACATAATTAAACCTTAGAACTTCAGTTAGTTCATCGGTTATGAACAATGATGGACATACGCTGCAACAGGAGTTAAGAAATGAAAAAGTAAAGTATAACAACATACAAAAGGGCCTCTTGCTTTGAAACAAATTTTCAAGTGCCCTTTTTCTTAAGGTACTTCTTAACTTTATATGATTTCAATAAATTTCTTTTATTTAAGCAATTATAAGAATTACTAGATTCACAGTAAATCAACTGAACACTTACATGAGCAGCCATCCGAGCCCATTTGTTACCCATCTTTGCATGGAGTTCAATAATAAGTTCTTCTTCTTGAGTAAATGCTCCTTTCTTCAAGTTCGGCCTCAAGTGATTTGCCCAACGCAAGCGACAACTTTTTCCACAACGAACTAGTCCAGAGTGCTTCTGAACAGAATAGCAGTTGCCTTCCCCAAGTTTCTTCACATAGTCGATCAAAATTGCGTCTTCGGCAGATGTCCACGGACTTTCTTCAATGCAACTCCCCCATCTGTAGCAGCTTCAAAGTCGCCATCATCAATTATCGGCGATGCCATTTGATCTTTAGAGAACATTCCATTTCCCCTCTCATTTTTTGTGTGATCCATCTCTTCGCTATTACACACAAAAGATTGCTAACAGGTAACCGTCCAAAACCTAAAATCAGAAAAAAGATTGAAAAGTCAAAAAGTAGAGCAAATCGAAGAATAAAAAACAGCTCATATTTTCTAATTAATACTCTTTATGCATCAAAAAGAACTATAAGGCAATCAACAACAACACTCTTTTATTTGAATGTTAATATAAGAAATGCGAAAGCATACATAAACACATTAAATCAATCAAAGGAAGCAAAAGTCGCCGAGATAACATAAGTGCAACTCTCTATAGATAACAAATTTCTAAATGACAGAAGAACTCACCAGATACGAAAAGATTAAAATCAATTAATCGAAACGAAAATCCACAAATAAAATCCAGCACACATATCGAATTCTACTCCGAAAAGGGCAAAATCATCCCATTCTTTGGCACTTAAAATCAAACCCTTTTGCCCTATATGGAAAGCAGAATATATCAAAGAGACCAATTCCTAGAAATGATTAAATAAATAAATAAATCCAGGGCAAAAGGAGAGTAAAATCCAAATTGCATTTACTGCACTGTAATTCTCTCACAAAAAACTCCAATATATCCAGCAGTAATAAATGATTTTTGCTGATGAGTGACTTACACTCTAAGCTTAGTTAACATTTTATTGATGTTCACATATTCTTTCAATAAACATGGCAGATAAATAATTGAATATATTGATTTGCAATTGAAAATGATTAGAAAAAAACTAAATTTACATTATATTAATCCAAATCTAATAATTTCATTCAATAGGCACAGAATTTCAAAATTAGAAGAAAAGTAGTATCTCAATTACCATGCCTTAACGAACTATTCTGGGAGAAGCTTCCCAATAATGAAATTCTTCGAACGAGTTCAATTACGGTTCATGATTGAAGTGAGCGCCAAGACAAAAGCGGCAATGGAAAACCTGAAATTCAATCCCCAAAAGATTCATAATGATAGTGAATTCGTTGATCTAGAAATAACAATAGAAAAAGAGCAAACGCTAAATAAAATTTCCTTTTCTAACCGTAATTTCTGAGCTACAAGAATCAGGAGCCGAAAAGAGCAAAACATTGAAAACTACCGAATAAGCAATTACAAAAAGGAAAGCTCTTTTCTTTTCTTTTCTTTTCCTGGATTTTAAGGTTTTCTGTTTTGGGTGAGAGAAGATCAAAGGAAGCGATTTATATAATCTGTAGTGTTATTTTTAGATTGGAATGAGAGATTTTATTATTGTATATTTATATAAAATTTTTATATTTAATAAATAGTTATATGTTTTCCGTAATAATAATTGTACAAATTTTGATCATATGTTGGATCAAAACAAAAAGGAAAAAAATAGTATACAATTTTCATATAAAAAATAAAATGTATATGATACATTTTGAAAATACTATTTACACAAACATAGTTGAATGACGGTAGTGATTAGGGCATGGGTTGAATCGGGCTAGGTTTTGGTCCATGTGATCCGACTCAAAATATATATCTTTCATTCAAAATTTGATCTGACCTAAATTTATTAGTGATTTGATCTGATCTGAACTCGATCTAATTTTTTAGATAAAATTTGAATCCGACCAGATCCGACCCAAAATAAATATATATTATTTTTATTCAATAAAAATAGGAATCTATTTTTAAAAAAATGACATATATAAAGGATTATTATTCTAATTATTCATAATATGTAAGATAATTTACATTATTTTTTGGGTCAAGTCGTATGGAGTATTTTTCATCCTAAATCCGAACTCGACTCAACCTGAACAAATTTTCTAAAAAATTGAACTAGCCCAAACCGAACTCATTTTTCTTAAAAAATTGAACTGAGAACTCATTTTTCTTAAAAAATTGAACTGATCTAGTCGGATTAAATTAGAACTTGTCAGATTCAGATCTCTTGCCCATCTCTTATAATGATGCATACATATAGATTTTGTATCGAATAACTGATGAATATAAATGTTCTAATAAAAGAAAATGAATATAAAAGTTATACTTTTAACATTTGATTAGATTATATTAGCACGACAATTAAAGAAAGTTCTGAAAATTTAGACATTTTTGTGAGTTTGTTGCTTCTTTTATTGTTGTATTAATATGAGTTCGATTAAATTCAAGACATGTTTTTAAGTGCACAAAATTAATTACTTTGATCATTAGATTCAGGACAAGTTTTGAAGGAGGACTTGATATCAGAGTTCCGGTTTAGAAGCATATTGTTATAATTTAGGGGTATCTACTAACCAGACATTCGATAATAGATGATCGGCCGATCAATCTAGAAAGATTCGACTCAACCTAAGCATTGATACCATTAAATGTAACACCCTCACACTGGTATGAGTGATCCAATCTGATCCGATCCGAGGTGTCACATTAGGGTCACTAGAGTGACCCACACTAAAACGACAAGAAAATTAAAATTTTACCAAATTCAATTTAAAATTATAAAACAATTTCAACATGAATATATAAATTCAGAAAACTATTCAGAAGTTAAAATAGAATTCAATAACATACAAATTCAAAATAAGTTTCAGAAACTTATATAAAAACAAATCGAGACCTACATGCCCCCTAATTACATCTGTACCACACTCTACAAGCAACGCCGAAAGAACTTTCATTACTAATTTCAATAACTACACCGTGCCTATTCTTTTTAACCTAAAAAGGGTAAGTAATAGATTGAGTTTTGGGAAAGTTTAGTAATACAGAACTACCATATGATGCTATTATAATACCCCAAATTTTAGTTTGTGACTAAAATGTAAATTTTAAAAGTTTTATGGCAAAGTATAAACTTTGTAAAAGTTTAGGGACCAAAAATAATTTTAAAAGTTATATATTTTGGTCCGTAAATGAATAGTTTGTTATGAAATTAACATTTATGTTTGAATCAAAATTTTGTTTCGGAATTTGTATTAAAAGCTATAAAGCAGTAAAGTCAGGTAAGGAATCGGATAATCGGATTGAACGAAAAATTTATGAAAATTTGAAGGATGCTAGATAAAGGTTGGAAATATTTTTTCCATATTTTAGAATAGTGAAATTTAGCATGGATTAGTGGAATTGAAGTTAATTTTCCTTATTTAGATGAAATTGGGAAAATTTGGGAAAAGTTAGTGACTAAATTGCATTTTTTGAAAATTACATGGCTAAAATAGAAAGTCAACTTCAATTTGGTTCATCTTTGATTATGAAATATTTTAATGAAGATATTTCATTGGAAAATGTAATTATCATGATTCATGAATGAAAAATTTGGGGTTTCTCATTAATTGAATTTTAAATTCAATAAAATTAGTTTAAAGCCATGTGTATTATGAAAAATTACTAGAACAATCAGGAGAATTTTGCTCATCTTATCAAGCTTGGCCGAAACTCCACATTCATCCAAGGGAGGATTTGTTTTGATTTTTAAAGCTACATGGTTGATTAAACTATTAGATAGAGAATTAATCCTTTTGAAATTCCCTATCATTTGGTATAAAAATTGCTTGGAAATCATGCTTATATGTTGAGTTTCATGAAATGGGTGGTTGAAGAACATGTTTATTTTGAAGAGTTGATAGATGATTTTTATGTTATTGATGTTGTTGATTATTTCTAAAGCATGAGTGATGATTAAAATCATGTGTATAAGCATATATGAAATTCGACCATGGCTAGGATTTATGGAGTTGATAGAATTTTGATTGAAATTGATGTTGTGATGATTGGAATAACATGAATTTGATGTTGTGATGTTTAATTCATGCTTGAAATTGAATGAAAAGTTTACCCTAGTGTACTAAGGACATTCGGCCATGGGGAGAAAAATAAGGGAAAATGTTGAAAATTTTCTTATAGTTTAGAATTAATATTAGATGTGTTCTATGTGTTTTGGAGACTGAGTTGGATCAATATGAAAGCTTGAAATAGTAAAATGACCATTTTGTAAATTTTTGAAATTATGAGACATTGATGAGAAATTGTGTAATTATGGTATTCAATGTTAAAGTTTAATTATTTAATGCTGAATTTTAAGTCAAAATGTTGATTTAGGACTAAAGTGCAAATTTGGTGAAATTTCATTGTTAAATTCAAATGGAATTGGTAGTTAAGGATTTGATTGTTAGTTTGAAAATGTGATGGTACTATTTGAGTATGAAATTACAATGCTGGAAATTATTACTTGAATGCTATTTTCAAATTTAAGTATATGTTTGGGATCAAATTTGCATGTTGGTAAAGCTAATGGTTAAATTCGAAAAGGCTAGGGAAAATTAAGGATGAAATTGCATGTATTCAAATGGTAAAGTGTTGGATTGGTTGTATTATTTACAAGCTGGAATTTTAATGTTTGATTTAAGATAAACGAAAATGATGAAGGATCATTTTAAGCTAAATGGAAAAGTTGATGTGAATTCTAAAAAGAGTTCATAAATAGTGAATTAAATGCAAAATTATGAAAGTTGAAGGATTGATGATGGAAATGAATATTTATTGGATTGAATAACTATTTTAGAAAGGTTGAAGATCTTATGGAATAGTGATTTAATTTTATATCGATTAAGTATCAATTTTGATTTTATAGAAATTTATATTAGTGAGATTAGATTATGTTAGTGTAATGCTGACATATAGTTTGAATATGGTGTTGTGTATGTGATGTTGTACAGATTATGGCAAATATGTGATCCCAGTGACACGAAAGCGAAAGGCAAAGCACTTGAATAAAAGGATATCATAGAAAAGGTTCGATAGTGAGGTAAATGTGTAACACCCCATTTTGGGGGCTAAATTTTAGAAATTATAAAATATTGAATTTAATTGGTATTTTGGGAAGAAAATTGAGGATTAAATTGAAAATTTTTAAAGTTGGCTGACCATTTTATAAAGTGTAGGAAGTTCAATGACTAAACTTATAGTTTACCCATTTTTTAAGGATGAATTATAAACCTCTTTCCCGTGCTCAGTTTCTAGACATGTTTCCCATTTTCCCTTCCCCTCAACCCTCATTTCCACTTCGATCTACTCACCGTCTGACGTCTGTTTGACGAACCGAAACCACCATCGTGTTCGTTGTCGATCGATGAACAAAACCCCTTAAACATTTCGTCGTGAATCGTCGTTATTTGTCGTTAATTTCAGTTGGAAGTATCGTCGGTTTTAACTCGATTTCAGTTGGTTTTTCGTCGATTCATGACAATCCGACCATCCGTTTTCGACACCTCCCGCACCATCGTGTTCCTTGCATCGTTCCGAATCCACCGGTGTCCTCCATTTCTCTGTCGTTGCCGGCGCGTGGAGGGGTGAGGAAGTCAAAGTTTTCGATGTTTCTAAATCGAGCTCTTCACCGTTTAAAATTGTGAACAGAGCTTGATAAATGTCTTAAAATGTCAAAAAATAATTTTTAGATATTTTTTCGGGATTTTTAGGGCCTCCAGGGTTGTCGCACGCGCCCCATGCGCTGCTCCTGCGCGTGGAAAAGTCTTAATTTGTAATTAATTTCTATTATGGTGATATTTATGTAAAACTCAGGTGCTAGTTTTGTAAATATTTTTAGAATGATGCCTAATTTATAATTAATTTCTTTTAGGGTGATATTTGTGTAAAATCGTTGACAGTTGACCTTTGACCGCCGTTGACCGTTGACTTTGACCGAAAAAGTCAAAATTTTCGAAAAGTTATATTTTATGTTTTTCGACGTCCCGAATCTGTTTTTGGGATCCGTTTCGCCAAATTCGAACCCAATAAGCTATTTTTAACTGATTTATCACCCGATTCGATCTGTTTTTCAGAATTAAGCTCTGTTTTTAATGTATTTTCTGTTGATATGTATCCGAGGAATTATTGGTAGTTGATTTTAAGATCGAGGGCATTTGAATCGAGTTTAAATGGTCCATCAGTATGACACAAAAACGAGGTAATATTTTACTACCTCTTTATGCTTTATGGAACATGTTGATATTGATGAATGCATGAATAAGATATGTTATTCTTTTGTGGAGTTAATTAATTTATACACTCGATATGAATTCGGTAGAAATTCGGTAAATGAATACGGATCGAATGACTAATATAAGAGATTGAGGGATTGTTATAATTAATTACAAGTTTTGTGATTAGTGATAAAGAATCAGCCCTGATTTGTAACTTATATTTTATATCAACAAAGGTTAAATATTAAAGGTACTCGGATGAGAAATTATGAGAATACTCTGGTTGGTAAAATTACGAAATACCCTTTTGTTTTAAGATGACAAGAATTGTCCCTGGAAGTTGGTTAATAACTCTGAAAAGACATATTGTTCCGGTAAAAATTACTGATGTGCATAAAAATGCTAGTTTTGCTTAGGAAATACGGACAACCGGTTTTTAAACTCAAAAGGGTTTGTGCAAATACTATAAGTCTCTTAAGGAATCATTTCAAGATCAGAGAATGTTCGGGAAAGCAATTAACCATAGAATCTCTAAATAACAATTATTTTCATTAAGAGTTAATACCGAAACTATTTGGTTAAGAAATTACAAAATGCCATTGGAAGGTAAAAATAGTTCGAGTTAACCCTGAATGAGAAAGTACTTTGAAGATTCGTACTTAACTCGATAAAGTATAGATTTAATTGTTAAGATACTATCTTTGTATATAAAATTCCTGATAACCTGTTGGTAGCTTCTGAGAAGACAATTGACTCGAAATCTCTGAGTTATGAATAAATACATGAGTAATAATTTATCGAGGGTGATGTTTTGTCAGAATAGTTCGATGGGACTGACATAAATGATAAGTTTGAATTTAATAATAAGATCGAACAAAATGAATTATTGGAATACATTGGATCTGTAAAAATGACCAGAATACCCTTAGAATGCAAATGACCAAGAATATCACCAAGCTAAGGAATAATTGGATATCCTCGAGCTCTGAAATGAATGGAACAAAACTGAGTATCAAAATGACCAAAATACCCTTATGGCCTAGAATAAGTAAATGTCTTGGATTAATAAGAAATCCAAATAACATGGATATTGTACTACTTTTAAAAGTTATGGAAAACAATAAGTGAGTTGATCAGTCTTAATGATATGTCAGTACCTAAACGACATATATTACTTGAATCCTTGTTCATCTTCTCAAGTATGGCTCAATGATAATTTTGGAAGTATTTAGCTCAGCTCAACTCTATATCGTATTCAGTATTAAAAATTGGATATTTGTTCGATAAATCAACCACCAAGAACGAATTGAGCTGAACGAAAGTACCATATGTATCCAAAAGTCATAAAACGTCTGAATTAATCTGGAAAATTATGAAGTAACCGGAATAGACTTCACTGTTAAATGAAATAAGTAACCTCAATGACTGAGGATTAAATAAGTGATTGGGACGAGTCTAGAAACGTTAATGAACATACATGATGTAATGTTCTTATGGGTCATGAACTACAAATCAAGCACGTCAACATTTCATGATATCGTGGAAGCGTGGAAATGAAATAAAGAGCATTGGAATATCTGTTAGTTTCCTTAAGATCTATTCAACGATGATTCCAAAGATGATCTATGAACAAGAATTTGTGGTATTAAAAAGTAAATACCCTGGAAGGACAATGAATTGAGCAGTCAACAAGCATCAATTCTGGGAGTTGTTCGATATTTCGATAGATCGATACAAATCATAAATGTTTCGAATCTTCGTTTCTTCCTTATCAACTCAATTCACATTCAGAATAATTGATGATTCTGTTAGTTAATGAACTCTTCCAATAGTGATTCTACCTTCTGGTATTCTATCAGTATACTGAAGATCCGTGTTTCTCTGCCCAATAAGATTATCTAGTATCTCTAAATAACATCTAAAAACTCTAATGTGTGCCTTAATCACATAAATATTTTATCAGATTTCTGATTTGAATTCTGTTCTGATACATGTTCTGAATTCTGTTCTGATTTTAGATATGGATTCTATTTTGATATCTTATTTGAATTCTGTTTTGATTTCTGATATCTCTGTTTACCGACGGAGAAAAATTTTATTTGGGGGGTAATGTTGGAGGAAGTTTTTTCTGCAGGTTCCTCGGCTTTGTGCTCAGGACCTTACAGGTTGTGTGGGTTGGGTGTATGGTTTTGGGGAACCTACACAAACAGATTGTGAAAGGATAGGGGTAAAAATATGTTTTAAAAAGATTCTTTTTACTGGTTTTATGGGAACACACTAGATAACCTATTCTGATCTCCTGAACTAAGTCATCCGGAATATTTCTCTGAACTGAAAGCTCACTATTTGTTAATACCAGAAATATCGGTAGGATTTTCGCTCAACATAAAGATCTGTAGATGTTTGAACCGATAACAAAATATATGTTTATCTGTATCTGCACGTTCTTCAACATCATCAAGTAGTTGTGTATTATTGAGCTTTCCGAAGCTCACTCTGTTACTCATCTTTTTCAAGTTGAAAGAATCGTACCAGTGTATCTATCGACATCAATAAAGAAGTTCTTCTGGCGTTGCTTGCAGAGAATGGTACATGTGATTAGGGGGCATGCAATTGTATTTTGTTTAATATGAGTTGAAAATCTCTTTTATTTTTGTATAATGATAAATTATTTTATAAGTTGTATGTTTTAATAAAAGTTTTAAAATTTCCGCTATTTTTACAATGGGTCGCTCTGGTGACCCTAATGTAACACTCCAGATCGAATTGGGTTACCCGCCTCGGTCTGAGGGGATTATATTTAGTGGTATCAGAGCTTTAGGTTGAGTCAAATTTTTCAAGATAGACCGGCCGATCGAATTTCAAAAGATGTCTGATCAGTACATACCTCTATAATACAATCGTACCTCTGAGCCGGAACTCCAAGGTTGAGTCTCTACATGTAACGAGGAAACCTAAGTTTTTATCTGGTAAGACTCTACCTTTGCATAAAGGAATACTAGTAACGTCTGCCTAAATTCTGTAAAGTACCACACGAGCCATGTGATAGTTACTTATCTGAGAAATTCCGATCCGACTCCACAAATAAAATTGGGATATGTTGTCTCTCTATGAGCTTATTCTCCTAACCAAGAATGAATTGATTTCACAGTGATAAAGTTATTTTGATTATTTATTTGGACTGAGGGAGAGTTCTGATGAGAATGTATACTCAGCTGGTTAAGAATTTGTAGAGGATCCATATTTTTTTGTAAAAGCTATGTAAAGCTATAAAAGAACTGATGGAAGTTTCATTTCTACAATAATGTGACAAGAATGAATTTCGAGGACGAAATTATTTTAAGGAGGGGAGAATTGTAACACCCCAATTTGGGGGGCAAATTTTAGAAATGATAAAATATTAGATTTAATTGGTATTTTAGGAAGAAAATTGAGGATTAAATTGAAAATTTTCAAAGTTGGCAGATCGTTTTATAAAGTGTAGGAAATTTAATGACTAAACTCATGGTTTACCCATTTTTTTAAGGATGAATTATAAACCTCTTTCCCGTGCTCAGTTTCCAGACATGATTCCCATTTTTCCCTTCCCCTCAACCCTCCTTTCTACTTCGATCTACTCACCGTCTGACGTCTTTTTGACGAACCAAAACCACCATCGTGTTCGTTGTCGACCGATGAACAAAACCCCTCAAACCTTTCGTCGTGAATCGTCATTGTTTGTCGTTAATTTCAGTTGGAAGTATCGTTGGTTTTTACTCGATTTCAATTGGTTTTTCGTCGATTCACGACGATCTGCCATCCATTTTCGACACCTCCCGCACCATCGTGTTACTTGCATCGTTTCGAGTCCTCCAGTGTCCTCCGTTTCTCTGTCGTCGTTAGTGCGTGGAGGGGTGAGAAAGTCAAAGTTTTCAATGTTTCTAAATTGAGCTCTCCACCGTTCAAAATTGTGAACCGATCTTGGTAAGTGTTTTAAAATGTCATAAAATAATTTTTAGATATTTTCCAGGATTTTTAGGGCCTCCGGGGACGTCACACGCACCCCACGCACCGCCCCTACGCGTAGGAAAGTCTTAATTTGGAATTAATTTCTATTAGGGTGATATTTATGTAAAACTCGGGTGCTAGTTTTGTAAATACTTTTATAATGGTGCCTAATTTGTAATTAATTTTTGTTAGGGTGATATTGTGTAAAATCGTTGACCGTTGACCTTTGACCGCCGTTGATCTTTGACCGTTGACTTTGACCGAGAAAGTCAAAATTTTTGAAAAGTTATAAAATATGTTTTTGACGTCCCTAATCTATTTTTGGGATCCGTTTCGCCAAATTCGAACCCGATAAGCTATTTTGACTGATTTATCACCAGATTCGATTTGTTTTTCGGAATTAAGATCTGTTTTTTATGTAATTTTTGTTGATATGTATCTGAGGAATTATTGGAAGTTGATTTAAAGATCAAGGACATTCGAATTGAGTCTAAATGGTCGATCAGTATGGCAGGAAAAACGAGGTAATACTTTACTACCACTTTACGCTTTATGAAACATGTTGATATTATTGAATGCATGAATAAGATAATGTTGATCACTTTTGTGGAATTGATTAATTTATACACTCGATATGAATGAGGTAGAAATTCGGTAACTGAATACGGATCGAATGACTAATATAAGAGATTGAGAGATTGTTAGAATTAAATTACAAGTTTTATGATTAGTGATAAAGAATCAACCCTTGATTTGTAACTTATATTTTATATCAACAAAAGTTAAATATTAAAGGTACTCGAATGAGAAATTATGAGAATACTCTGGTTGGGTAAAATTATGAAAATACCCTTTTGTTGTAAGATGACAAGAATTGTCCATGGAAGTTGGTTAATAACTCTGAAAAGACATATTGATCCGGTAAAAAATATTGATGTGCATAAGAAATGCTAGTTTTGCTTAGGAAATGCGGGTAACCGGTTTTTAAACTTAAGAGGGTTTATGCAAATACTAGAAGTCTGTTAAGAAATCATTTCAAGATCAGAGAATATTCGAGAAAGCAATTAACCATAGAATCTCTAAACAACAATTATTTTCGTTAAGAGTTAATATCGAAACTATTTGGTTAAGAAATTATGAAAATGCCTTGAAAGGTAAAAATAATCCGAGTTGACCCTGAATGATAAGTACATTGAGGATTCGTACTTAACTCGATAAAGTACAAATTTAATTGTTAAGATCCTGTCTTTGTACAGAAAATTCCTGATAGCCTGTTGGAATCTTCTGAGAAGATAATTGACCCGAAAATCTCTAAGTTATGAATAAATACATGAGTAATAATTTATCGAGGGTGTGTTTGTCAGAATAGTTCGATGGGACTGGCATAAATGATAAGTTTGAATTTAATAATAAGATCTGACGAAATGAATTATTGGAATACACTGGATCTGTAAAAATGACCAGAATACCCTTAGAATGCAAATGACGAAGAATATCACCAAGCTCAGGAATGATTGGATATCCTTGAGCTCTGAAATGAATGGCCTAGAATAAGTAAATGTCTTGGATTAATTAAGAAATCCAAATAAACATGGATGTTGTACTACTTTTAAAAGTTATGGAAAACAACTTAAGTGAGTTGATCAGTCTTAATGATATGTTAGTACCTGAACGACATAAATATTACTTGAATGCGTGTTCGTCTTCTCAAGTGTGGCTCAATGATAATTTTGGAAGTATTTAGCTCAGCTCAACTCTATATCATATTCAATATTAAAAATTGGATATTTGTTCAACAAATCAACCACAAAGACCGAATTGAGTTGAGCGAAAGTACCATATGTATCCAAAAGTCAGAAAACATCCGAAAAATTCTGAAGTAACCGGAATAGACTTGACTGTTAAATGAAATAAGTAACCTCAATGGCTGAGGATTAAATAAGTGATTAGGACGAGTCTAGAAACGTTAATGAATATACATGATGTAATGTTCTTATGAGTCATGAACTACAATCAAGCACGTCATATTTCATGATATCGTGGAAGCGTGGAAATGAAATAAAGAACATTAGAATATCTGTTAGTTTCCTTAAGATCTATTCAGGGATGATTCCAAAGATGATCTATGAACAATAATTTGTGGTATTAAAAAGTAAATACCCTAGAAGGATAATGAATTGATCAGTCAACAAGCATCAGTTCTGGGAGTTGTTCGATATTTCGATAGATCAACACAAATCGTAAATGTTCCGAATCTTCGTTTCTTCCTTATCAGCTCAATTCACATTCTGAATAACTGATGATTCTGTCAGTTAATGAACTCTTCCAATAGTGATTCTACTTTCTGGTATTCTATCATTATACTGAAAATTCGTGTTTCTTTGCCCAATAAGATTATTCAGTATCTCTGAATAACATCTGAAAACTCTAGTATGTACCCTAATCACATAAATGTTTATTCTGATTTCCGATTTGAATTCTGTTCTGATACATGACCTGAATTCTGTTCTAATTTCTGATCTGGATTCTGTTCTGATATTTGATCTGAATTCTATTTTGATTTCTGATATCTCCATTTATCGACGGAGAAATTTTTTATTTGGGGGTAATGTTGGAGGAAGTATTTCTGCAGGTTCCTCACTTTGTACTCAGGACCTTACAGGTTGTATGGGTTGGGTGTATGGTTCTGGGGAACCTACATAACAAATTGTGAAAGGATGGGGGGTAAAAATATGTTTTAAAAAGATTCTTTTTTACTGGTTTTATGAGAACACACTAGATAACCTATTCTGATCTCCTGAACTTAGTTATCCGAAATATTTCTCTGAATTAAAAGCTCACTGTCTGTTAATACCTGAAATATCGATAGGATTTTCGCTCAACATAAAGATATGTAGATGTTTGAACCGATAACGAAATATATTTTATCTGTATCTGCACTTTCTTCAGCATCATCTGGTAGTTCTGTATTACTGAGCTTTCGAAGCTCACTCTATTACTCACCCTTTTCAAGTTGAAAGAATCGTACCAGTGCATCTATCGACATCAGTAAAGAAGTTTTTCTGGCATTGCTTGCAAAGAATGGTACATGTGATTAGGGGGCATGTAATTGTATTTTGTTTTATATATGAGTCTGAAAATCTCTTTTATTTATGTATAATGATAAATCATTTGTTATGGAGCATGTTTAACTGTATCGAAACATACAACAATATATGTTGGGATAGAATTGATCTCAAGTTTGAGGATCATACATATAGTCATCACCATGAGCAATGTTATGACTGTAACATAATAATCCAAGACATATGCTCATGGTGGGTCAATCCAATACATTGTTCTCTAACAATATAATTATTTATCAATTTTGACATCTCTATGTCAATTACAACTCGTTGTCATCAATCAATAACATATTTATCTTAAACGTATTATTATTGACCATGGCCACAATAATACTTGACTATGGATTTTTATAATAATAATGTTATTATACGGACTTTATTATATTTCAGTTTATATTAAACACATACATATGACTGAAAATAATAGTGGCAATGCCTTTATTCAATAAAATCGATAAATAAATGTATTACAATAATCATATGATTGGTCTTTGGGCATACTCTAACACCGTGATGGTACCAATTAAGGACATTGTGGGGGCTCATCCTTCTCACACGTAATTGACTCCCAAACCATTTCAAGTGAATCTCTTGTAAGGTGTAGATCCGATAAAAAGGTAGCTTTTAAGTATCGAACCATGCCTAATTCAAAAGGTTGGTGATGACTATATCACAAACTTAAGTCAAGATTCAACCCCGGGGTATTCGAAGGACAATTTCGACACTGTGTATGGAAGCTTGGCGTATGATTATAAACATGACGAAGTAATAAACGTTATTTTGCTATGCAAGAATGTAATTATTTTTAAATAACCATAACAAATATAATTTTACAATTTAATGAAAATAATTCTTTACGAAAATTAAAACAAAACTTATTATTAATTAAATAAAGCATAAACAATTGAAAACTTCACATGGGAGGTCAATGGTAATTAAACAATGACCTGATCACATATACCTAAGACGAAAGGACATATTTGCAGAACATTTTATATTTTAAAAAGAGTAAATTAGTTACAACAACCACATATCAAATAATTAACGTAAAACTAACATGTGAGAATATAGTTATAACAACTTTTTGTCATCTTCTTGGCTGCAAACCACTATATATATGGGTTTGTAGCATACCACTACGCAACCAAACCAATAGCATAAGGTACTCTGAAATATAGAACTAAGACAAGGCGATGGCTGCTCCAAGCAAGGTTGGTCCTGCGATATCCACGGAGGTGTATCTTAACAATCAATCGATGAAGATTTAAGCACGTTCGACCAAAAATTGGTATGGAACCGGAAATCGGCCGCTAAATGTTCCATCGCATCAGACACGATATTTTCAACACTTGGCCGATTCCAATGTCGGATCCTCCATAGCCGGATCTGTGTTTGTTATCAAACAAAACATTAAGTGGGTTGTTGCCTGGAGGAATGGGAATAATGAAGGCAATAAGGTATGCATCAATTCCATTTTATATGCCAAACTCATCAGTAAGATCATATCTGTTTTTTCTTATTCATTGGTATTAATTTCATAGATGAAACAATTCCACCAACGTTAACATAAATTAAATCTCTTCAAACTGCAGGTCTACACTGAGATTACTACTGACAGTCCTATTAATTGGGACAACATCAATGCACAACTGAAAAAGGCTACTAACAGTGCTGAAGCCAGTAAGCTAGGATTCAAGTCAACTCTTGACATTGATCCCACCAGCAAAAGCCAAACTTGAATGCAAAACTCGAGGAAGCTTGATCTCTAACTCTCTTGGTTAAAAATGCTGCTTTGCATGCACTACTACTATTAAAATAAGGAAGGTTGGGTAATAAATGACTTGTGTTCAAGTCTTCGTCCTTAAATCCCCTTCCCCCTTTTCGAAGTCTTTCAATGTCTAATATAAGTCAAGTCATGTATGGTGCTTTTTTATACTGAAAATAAAAAGGTATTTTTATTATGCTGCGATTGTTTTTTAGCCTCTAAATCAATTCTTAGATTGACTATTTGAAGGGAAAGAAGAAGAAGAAGAAAAGAACTATACTTGTTTTATCATATATTCATACTAAGATGAATATTTTTAAATATAATAATTTTCATGTATTTGAGGATTAATTTTCACAAATATCGAACGTGTATTTTATAAACTTTAGAACACAATTCAAGGTATATTCTTCAGGTGGTTCCCCTTCGCGGGTCTAAACCAGGTCAGAAGATCTTTGGATGACTCCCTTCACGGGAAAGTCATGTGGTATATTCTTCAGGTGGTTCCCCTTAGCAGGTTTGAACCAGTGAGATTATCTTTGGATGACTCCCCTTCATAGGAAAGTCATGTGAGATGTTCTTCGAGTGACTCCTCTTTGCGAGAAAGCCAAGTGAAGTAGTCTTTCAGCCGTGGCCAAATAATAAAAAAATTACAGAATGTCTTCCTTTTAGTGCAATTTCCAGAATCTGACATCCTACACAGAAAATGAATTAAAACGAACAAATAAGCCACAAAAACCAATGATTAAGGAGTAATTTAAAAGCAAAATATTAACTAAATTAAGCACTTATCAAATTCCCCCTCACTTATTCAATGTTTGTCCTTAAGCATTCCTCAATTAACATATCAAAATCATAAGTTGTCATCTTCAATTTCAATTTATTCCTCAAACTTCCAATCGAACTAAGTCCATAACATTTGCCAAATTCAAGTTACAATCAAGCAAAGACACAACTAGAAAAATTTAAAGTAAGCAAGACATCCCAATTAATTGCCAATTTCAATGAAACATGAATCAATACCTCACAAAGATTCACACATATCCGCTCAAAGTGTTTGGGGTGAATGAAATTGCTCAAGCCGAAACTAACCAAAACATAGGCTTGGAATCCAATCAAGTCTCCACTATGAAAAATGAACATAATGCAATAATCAAGTCTCCACTATGAATAAATTCACACAAAGACATAAGGTATATGAATCTCGAAGGTTACTTGCAAGGTCCGTACGGAGAATAAATTCTCACGAAGACGTCGTTTTTACCCCCACTTAAAAAGGGTTCAGAGCTCGGGATATAGCCAGAGATGAAAACTTTTCAAAAATAATGAAATCATTGAAAAATGTCAGTTCAACTATTTATTTGAAAAAGATAATCAAATATAAATAATAAAAATTGAAAAGTTAAATTAAAATTTAAACTTACAATTTTCGCTCTAAGAAAGACAACCAAAAATTAATTCTGGCTTGACTCACTTACCTGTCCCAAGCGGAGTCTCCAAGCTGTCGTGACCGTCTTTCAGGTGGGCCCAGAATTGGGCTTTAACTTAAATAAGAACGTTAGAGTCTCCACCGATCATTTATTTTTCGTAAAAAATTTGGTTGATCGGATACTATCTTACTTGATCTACGTTTTACCAAAAAATTTCGGATTCGGGAGTCGGTTACAATCAAGGAAGGATTAACACCCTTGAATCGCCCTTTCGGTACCATTTAATTTGTCGGTTGTCTTAATTGTGAAAATTTAAATTTAAAGATTCGATTCGAATTACTTACCTTTGATCGATTGAATTACCTCTAAAAAGTTGAAAATGTTAGATTATAAAATAAAAGAAATATCAAATAAATTTTAAATTTTAAAAAATAAATCAAAGAAGGAAATATTAAATTAAAAAATTTTTATAAAAATTGAGAAATAAAATAAATGAAGAAATATTAAATTTTAGAAAAAATAATAAATATAAAAAATGTTAAAAGAGAAATAGAATTAAATTAAAAAAAGAAGTGGAAAATAAAAAAAAACAAATAAAATAAAAAAGAAGTGTTAAATTTAATAATAAAACAAAATAAAATAAAAAAGAATTGTTAAATTAAATAATAAATAATAGTAAAGATAAAAAGGGATTTTTAAAAGTTGTTTATAAAATAAAAGATAAGAATTAAATAAAAGAAAATAATTAAATAAATAATCTAAAGAGATTGAGATAAAGAGAAACATATAATGAAAGCAACTTCAGACTTCAACATTGCCTCAAATTCCTCAGATTATCGAAACGGAACTTTACTTCAAAATTCACGTCGGTTTAAAAGGCCAATTCTTCGCTGTCGACTCGGATTATGTTGTTTCAAAAATAACTGGTTTCGATCTCAGTTTCCTCTTAGAAAACAATTTTGTTATGCGTGTTCTTAAGAAGTCGAATGTGCTTCAATAAGTCAATCCTTCTTACAATTCTCACATTTGGAATTCAGCCTTCTCGGCTTAAAAGAAAATTAGCTAAGCATGACCAATGTCATACTTAGCATATTGAAAACGAATTTCAAAGGAAAATAAAGGAATATGCGAAAATAGAGAGAAAGATAGAGAGAAAAAGAAAATTTTATTCTAAGATGAGTCTTTGTGTTTCTAGGCTTACCCTGAAAGGGTATTTATAACATTCAAATCCCTAAAAACAAGCTAAAGATAATTCCTAAAATATTATCTTTTATCCTAATTAAAACACTTAAACTATTTAAACTAAAATATCTAAAACAAAGATAACATAAAATAATATCCTTAATCCTAATTAAAATAATATCCTTAATCCTAATTAAATTACTAACATCTTTTGAAATTAAATACAAAGATAAAATATAATATTAATATATATACTAAGCCCGGATGAAAATGAGTGTCTACACTAATACACTAATATATTAATAATATATACTAATATATTAGTAATATTTATTAATACTAATGTACTAATATTAATAATATGAACTAATATTCATAATATGTACTAATATATGAATAATAAACAATAATATATTAATAATATGTTCTAATATCTTAGTAACATACGTAGTATCTCTTTGCTAAGTTGACTCGCCAGGCCAAGGCTATAGAGAGAGTGCAGGGCCTGAGGGCCCGTCTGATGGGTGGCACTAGAGGGCAAAGTCAGAGGACAGTAGATTCTATTGGACCCTCCATACTTTAGCTAGGACGGTCAGGGACTCCCGAGGAGCGAGGACGTCCCCACCATTATAGTCTCGAAGGTCAAGAAAGAGTTCATGACTCTAGAATGGGTCAAAGTTTTGTAGTGGACTTTAAATTCAGCCTCTGTGGTGAGCATTGGAGGATAAGCCAGAGGTTCACAACCTCCTTGAGTGGAAACTATGGTAATGGCACCGGGGGTGACACTGGGTTTCTAAGGCCTGTTTTGGATGAAGACCACTAGAGCATTTCATCAGAGATAGTCCCGAGGCAGGAAGTATTGTACCACTGGTTGCTTAGAGGTTAGTTCAATCCGTTCAGAGGAACCGATGATCGATCCAGAGTAGTGGCAGCTTAGTGTCGGATCAACAGAGTAGGAGTACAACCAGATCAACAATTGGAACAGAGGCTAGTGTTGCCTCGAGGCAGTATGCGATGAGGCCCCTGGAGGAGTATGATTCAGTCAATGTTATATCAGGTACATTCACTATTTTTTCTATTCTTGTTACCGCTTTAGTAGATTATAGGTTTGTCTATTCTTACATTTATCGTGAGCTTGTTAGAGAAAGATGTTTCGAGTCCATTAGGATTGGACGTCTTCGTATACAAAGTCCACCATAGGTCATACTTTTTATGGTCGATTTGATGGAACTAGCATTCTAAGGATGGATTAGTTTTTGGAGCACGAAGCAAGTCTGAGGTGTAAGGCTAAGCAGCTTAAACTTATAAAGGAGGATGGTGCCAAGATAGTAATGACCGGTGAGGAATTTGATTGTACCTCGAAATTTGTTTCGGCCTTAGTGGCTCAAATGATGATCAGTCAGTGTTGTGAGGCGTTCCTAGCCCTTTAAATTTTAACATTCATTTCATTTAACCTATTATTTATTTTATACGTTATTTTTAACATTTCTTTAATTTGGTACTATGACCCTTAATTTTTTGTAGATTAGAATTAACTCAATCTCATATTTATCTTTTATTAAAATTCCCTTATTGTATTTATAAACTCTCAAAGGTAAGTAAATGGAATTTTATTTAAATTTGGCTGAATTGTAACTTACGCTATGAAGACTCTTTATAACCGTGAGTTGGGACTGTCGGCGCACTCCATGGCGCAGCGAAAACAAAAACTTAACGGTCTCAACAGCGATCCAAGTACGCAAAACCGAAATTGAGAGGAAATGATGTGAATACTTACAATGGGTTACTTGAAAAACAGCAAAGACAACATTGACTAATGGTGATCATGACGGTTCAAATCATAAGCCTCCACGAAACACGTCTCGACCTCTATTTACTTCTTCCGATTGACAGCAAATTTACTTTTCCCAAAACAATTTTGAGAAAACAGCTGAAGAAGAAAAGTTGCTAGACCTTACCTCACTTTAAATATACGAGTTACCCTAACATATTAGGGTTTTAAGTTATTTCGAATTAATTAAAATATTTTAATTAATTCAAACTAAATATCCATTAAAGACTTATAATCCAAATTACAATCTTTAATGTTTATTTAAATCTTATTAATTATTCCGAATTAAAATCTATTAAAAGAGTGTAATCAAAATTACATTCTTTTAATGTTTACTAATTATATTTGGGATAATTAAAATCTATGTATATCAAATATACATATTACTCTAGATATTTTAGTAACGTACAACAAATTGTACATCTTGCTCATTTCATCATAGGGTGTAACACTGTAGGTTCTTGTAACATTAATAGTAATTATTAGAACAATTCTAATATTACATACAATGAGTGACATCTAGCAATAATCATTGTCACCTAAGTTACAAAAATTATGATTCGACATATCATCTTTGTGATTAACTCTTTTATGTATTACATCATTTCGTCCTTTATATCTAGAATAGGCACAAGTCTTGGAATAGTACACATGTATAGCCCATCTATTGTTTCTTGATAGAGTAGACTATAATTGACAAATATTTGTGATATCTGATATCAACTTATTTGAGCATGCCTGCATTTCTAATCTCACTCAATCAAGTGGTATGTGATATATTTCCTATTATTAGAAGGACATATCATATCTGAATCATACATACCCACTACATATATCGAGATATATTCAATAACAGTCTTTATAGTGCAACCAGTTACGTAGCATGTTTAACTGTATCAAAACATACAACAATAAGTTGGGAAAGCATTGATCTCAAGTCTGAGGATCATACATATAGTCATCACCATGAGCAGTGTTTATGACCGTCAATAATAATCCAAGACATATGCTCATGGTGGGTCATCCATACATTGTTCTCTAACAATATCATGTATCAATTGTGACATCTCTATGTCAATGACAACTCGTTGTCATCAATCAATAACATGTTAGTCTTAACGTATTATTATTATCCATGCCCATAATAATACTTGACTACGGATTTTTTAATAATAATTTATTATACAGACTTATTATCTTTCAGTTTATGTTAAACACAAACAATAACTGAAAATAATAGTGGCAATGTCTTTATTCAATAAAATCGGTAAATAAATGTATTATTACAATAATTATGATTGATCTTTGGGCATACTCTAACATCGTGATGGTACCAATTATGGACATTGTGGAGGTGTTCATCATTCTTCACATGTATTTGATTCCCAAACCATTTCAAGTGAATCTCTCGTAAGGTGTAGATCCGGTAAAAAGGTAACTTTTAAGTATCGAACCAACTTAATTCAAAAGGTCGGTGGTGACTATATCACACAATTTCGACACTGTGTATGGAAGCTTGGCGTATGTTATAAACATGACGAAATTGTCGTTGTGGTCGATCTCATCCTTTATGAATAACGTTATTTGCTCTGCAAGAATGTAATTATTTTAAATAACCATAACAAATATAAATTTTACAATTTAATGAAAATAATTCTTTATGAAAATTAAAACAAAACTTTATTATTAATTAATAAAGTATAAACAATTGAAGACTTCACATGGGAGGTCAATGGTATTAAACAATGAGCTGATCACACATACCTAAGACGAAAGGACATGTTTGCAGAACATTTTATATTTTAAAAAGAGTAAATTAGTTACAACAACCACATATAAAATAATTGACGTAAAACTAACATGTGAGAAATATAGTTATAACAACTTTTTGTTATCTTCTTGGCTGCAAACCACTATATATATGGGTTTGTAGTATACCACTACGCACCAAACCAATAGATAAGGTACTCTGAAATATAGAACTAAGACAAGGCGATGGCTGCTCCAAGCAAGGTTGGTCCTGCGATATCCACGGAGGTGTATCTTAACAATCAAATCGATGAAGATTTAAGCACGTTCGACCAAAAGATTGGTATGGAACCGGAAATCGGCCGCTAAATGTTCCATCGCATCAGACACGATATTTTCAACACTTGGCCGATTCCAATGTCGGATCCCCATAGCCGGATCTGTGTTTTATCAACAAAACATTAAGTGGGTTGTTGCCTGGAGGAATGGGAATAATGAAGGCAATAAGGTATGCATCAATTCCATTTTATATGCCAAACTCATCAGTAAGATCATATCTGTTTTTCTTATTCATTGGTATTAATTTCATAGATGAAACAATTCACCAACGTTAACATAATTAAATCTCTTCAAACTGCAGGTCTACACTGAGCTACTACTGACAGTCCTATTAAAGTGACCAGTTTAATAGATGGAGGAACTTTGAGGACTTGAATTCTAATTATACCATTTCCTTAAATGGATTCAAAAGCCTCCCACATGTCTGGAAACTTCCCAAATTTCTCTTTGCTCATGAAAGCTTCCACCGCCGATTTATCGCCGTCCGAGCCTCCGTTCATGACACCATTGTATTCTTGGCATGGAGAAGAGTTGACTGGTGGTCATGGTGTCATTGTCACCGTCATTGTTAAAGGGGTGAGAAAAGGGAAGTTTAGTCATTTGTAAAGGTTGATTTTCGTCGTTCTCCATCGGTCACCGTCGCGAAAGGATGCTTGAACGAGAATCCCAAGTTGAAGATTTTCAAATCTATAATTTTTTGTCATCGTCTAACCATCGTTGTCGAACATGTCGCACCCTGTATGTTGGCGTCATTTGTTACTTAAGGGAGCTTGTATACCAGTCTAAATTGGTCCACCCGTGCCGAATTGGTCAATTCCAAGCCGAAAGGAGCTTCCCGAGTTGACCCGAGGCATTTCACGCTGAGCCATTGACTTCAACTGAGCCATTGACAAGTGTTGATCACAGTTGACGGACCATTGATTGATGTTGACTGACCGTTGACTTTTTTTAGACCACTTATCTTGATGTTTTCGATGTCTTGAGTCCATTTTTGGGGCTGTTTCACCAAATTCAAACTCAGTAAGCTATTTTTAGCATTTTATCGCCCAATTTAATATGAATTATCACCTTTAAGTTTTTTTTTTGACATAATTTAATTTGTGTTGTGTTTGATACATTATAGGACGGGGAATTAAAGTTCAAGGTCGATCGATTGAAGTTTAATTGGTCGATCAATATGACTCAAGAATCGAGGTAATACTTTACTACCTTTTGTAGCCTTTTCGAAAGTCATTGATAATTGGTAAATGTATGAATGAAAATGATTGGTTAATTAGGTGTATTTAATTATTGTTGGGCTCGAACTAAATACTGAATAAAGGTAGAACATTGTATAAGACTTAGATTGCTCGTATAAGAAATTGGAAGACTGAGAGGAAATAATTCCAAGTTAAATAATTAATTAGTAAATCGAATGACCTCAAGATCCATAAATTCTTATTATGTTTCTTTAAAAGTTAATGTCAGGAATAATTGGATAAAAAGTTACAAAAATACTCTTATAGGGTAAAATTATGAAAATACCCTTGTGCCATTAAAAGACCATGATTGTATCTGAAAATGGAAGTAAACCTGAAAAGGCATTTGATCCAAATTAACTACTGAAGCACATGTTAGGTACTTGTTCTATATAGAAAAATCCGGGTTATTAATTTCTAACCTCCGAGAAGGTAAGACACTTAGAATTACTGATTTTTGGAACTCATATTCGAAGACCAAATTAACATAAATAGTTCATATGCTTGGACAAAACAGAATGGCTGAAATGTTCTAGAGCCGCAAAATGACTAAATAAATCTCTAGTAATTAAATGACCAAATTACCTCTAAACCCAAACTGGCCAAAATAACATGAACTTCAAATTGACCTGAATAACCCTGAGTACTAAAATGTCCCAAATACACTCATGATATAGATTAAGGAAATGTTCGTGGTCAAGTTCTAAAAGTACAGTGAAGCATTAAATAATGTAACGGCCCTTAAAGGTTATGGAAAAGACCCAAGCACGTCAATCACTCTGGATATTATTGTGATATAGAATAATAATAAATACCACTGAAACACTAGTTTAATTGCTCAAGATTCGTTCAACAATGACTCTGAAGATTATTAGTTCAATTAGTGCATTCAATATTAAAAAGTAAATATTCATAAAGTATCTCGGTCCAAATGATTGACAGTTATCGCAATGTTAGAATTTGTTCAGTTCGAGTTGAAACGATATCCTGATAAATTGGCATAAATCTTGAATTTTGTAAACCATTGTTTACCCTTATTGGATTAAGTTACTAAGAATCCTCCAATAATCAAAATATCTAACATAACCCTGATAGCCTGAATGATGGAATCATGCTTGTTATATTTGAATCTTAAATAATTATGATGTAAAGGTTCTTAAATGCCTTCCAAATGCATCCGAAATTTAAATTATCCTAAAGCATTATTTCCTAAATGTTGATTAGATCCATTAGTAAACTGGAATCCGACCAATCTATAAAAGTTTTATGTTTTCCCTTCCTGATAATTATGAAGTCCCTCTGAAAAATATATGGATCCTCTAGTGTGCTCCTTGTATGCTATATGACTATTTAATCTGTTATAGAATATTATTTGTTATTTGGTTGATTTATGAATATTTTAACTGATTGATTTTTTTATTTATCTATTTACCGTGATAATATGGCTACCGATATGTGCTCTATGATTACCTGTTTTACTGGAAAATGTATGTCTGGTTTAAGGATCATGAAAATACTAATTACTACATGAACTATTTTATTAGGATACTTTTGGGTAGGATATGGATTATGGAAGTTCAACTTTGATTAAGCTGGTAAATCCTTACGAACCTAAGGTGACCCTTTAGTATGCTCTTAAGCCCGAGGTGCTACCTTAGGTAGGCTCTAAGGTACTATATTTTGGTGTACGGGTGGAGGGGAGTTATGTGATTTAAATAAAATTCATTGTCACTTTTACAATGTTGTACTGGCTCATGATTTTGATATTATAGTTTACTGCTCAACTTGTTTTTTACTGGGATATCATCCGGTTAGGATTATGGAGTATGGAGGTTCAGTTCTGATCAAGTTTATAAATCCTTACAGGCCTATGGTGACCCTTGTGCAGGCTCTTAGGCCTCGAGATGTTCCCTTGTGTAGGCTCTTAAGCTCCAAGGTACTCCCTTAGGTTGACTCCAATGCCCAATCGGCCTAGGGTAAGTCATTATGGATGTAGTTATGGGGAACTGCATATCGGTGTTCGGGCGAAGGGTATTACTGTGATTTTAAAATTCTGTTTTACTGGAATAAAATACTACTATATTTAAACTATGTTTACATTGATTTCTGGTTTTAGGGGAACATAGTAGACATCCTATTTCGATCTCCTAAATATGTCCCTCTGAATGTTTTCTCTGAACTATAAACTCCCTGTCTATTACCAGAAAATATCAGTGGAACCTCAGTTCATCACGAAAAACTTGTAGATGCTTGGATCATTAAGGAAAATTTTATGATGTACCATATAATTGCTTATCCTCTAGCATTCATCTGGTAGTATTGTATTATTGAGCTTCCCAAAGCTCACTTTGTTATTTACCACTTCAGGTTTAAGATCGATCCTATGCGATTATCGACATCAGTATGGAAGTTCCTTCGGTGCTTCTTGAGAGTACTGTGCATGTATAATTAGGGGCATGTTGGTCACATTTGATTTCACTGAGTCTGAAACTTGTATGATTTTAATTTGTTTTAATAGATGAATGGATCTTTCTGTATATGTGTTTTTATTTCTAAATTGTTTTATAGTTCTAAGTTTTTCATGGATTTTTATTGTGGGTTGCTACAGTGACCTTAATGTGCCACCTATGATTGGATCGAGTCATCCGTATCAGTCTGGGGTGTTACATTATGCATTATTTTAACATTTCTTTATATTTGGTAGTGTGGCCCTTTATTTATTTTTTTACATAGTAGAATTAATTCAATATCATATTTTCTTTATTTAAATTTCCCTTATTGTATTTTATAAACTTTCAAAATTAAGTAAATGGATTTTTATTTTAAATTTTGGCTTGAATTATTACTTACGCTATTAGGACTATGTATAACTGTGATGGTACCGATTATGGATGTTGTGGGAGTGCTCATCCTTCTTCACATGTAACTGACTTCCGAACCATTTCAAGTGAATCTCTTGTGAGCCATAGATCCGGTAAAAAGATAGCTTTTAAGTATCCGACATATCACTCTCAAAATGTCGGTGGTGACTATATCACACACATTAAGTCAAGATTCGATCCCGGGTATTCGAAGGACAATTTCGACACTGTGTATGGAAGCTTGGCGTATGATTATAAACATGATGAAGTTGTCGTTGTGGTCAACCTCACCCTTTATGAATAAACGTTATTTTGCTCTGCAAGAATGTAATTTTTTTAAATAACCATAACAAATATAATTTTTACAATTTAATGAAAATAACTCTTTACGAAAATTAAAACTAAACTTTATTATCATTAAATAATTAGAAACAATTGAAGAGTTCACATGGGAGGTTAATGGTAATTAAACAATGAGCTGGTCTGACGTACCTAAGACGAAAGGAAATATTTACAGAACATTTTATATTTTAAAAAGAGCAAATTGGTTACAACAACCACATATCAAATAATTAAAGTAAACCAACATGTGAGAAATATAGTTATAACAACTTTTGTCATCTTCTTGGCTGCAAACCAATAGCATAAGGTACTCTGAAATATAGAACTAAGACAAGGCGATGTCTGCTCCAAGCAAGGTTGATCCTGCGATATCCACGGAGGTGTATCTTAACAATCAAACCGATGAAGATTTAAGCACTTTCGGACAAAATGATTGGTATGGAACCGGAAATCAGCAGCTAAAGGTTCCATCGCATCAGACACGATATTTTCAACACTTGGCCGATTCCCTTGGGAATCTATTCATGATCAAGAAAACTCACCAACTTTTATTCAAAATTTTAAATCAGATACTACTAATTGGAATTATTTGTGAAATTCAAATATAGATTGTCTTGAACTCAAAACTAAACTAAATTCAAATAATCCAGATCGAAATGATCTATCTCTTAAATGATTAGGACTCATAATAATTTGGTTAGAAAAATGTGACCCTCAAACAAAACAGTAAAACTAAAATGTCATGAAAATTAAGTTTATTGATTATGTATGTATATATATGGATTCTATTAATGCTTTTTAATCATCGTTTTTAAAAATGAATTACGGTATAAAGTATACTCTATTGGGGTTTTATTTGTTATTTCAATTGTGTAATTTATTTTTAAAAATGAATTATGTTATAAAGTATACTCTATTGTTGTCTGCCGGTTCTTTATAAACGCCATGTTTATAAAGTAACATATACAAGCTAACCTGCTAATACTTTAAATTAGCATCTGATTTTAAATAATAATAATAACAAAATTTGGTTTTATAATTTAAAACAAACAAAAGTAAAAAAATAACTCTTAACTAAAACCCAAACTAAACTTTATTTTTAATTAAATAAATGATTAAAAAATAAGTTGATATTTTCGCCGGGATGTTAAAATATTAAAGTCAACTGATCAAACGAAACAAAGGGCTAGCTTTTGAATTTAATTATAACAATCAGATATTAAGTAATTAAAATAAAATCAATATACAAATCATACATGTCAGAAGCTAATATTGAAATAGTTGACCTTGTAATATAGCTATAACTACATAGAAGATAACTAAAGTAAGATCAACACGTGGATCATACACGTCAGAACTTAATCTGGAAATAGTTGATCTCGTAATATAGTTATAATAACCACAATATTAAAAATAAAAATAGGATAAACTACAACGGGTGCCACTGAACTTTAGGTTATGCATCGTTTATATTACTAAACTTTTAGTTGCTTCAATTATAGCATGAAACTTTACTTTTGACTTCATTTATACCATCGGACCTATGAAATCCAAAGAATGTGATTATGTGGACAAAACGACATCAGTTGATGCAGCTATCGATGCCTAAAATGATTTCGTTTTAGACATTAAACTATGGGAGTGCATCAATTTTATCACTAAACTTTTAAACAATTTACTTTTTAGCACTGAATTTTTTTAACACAGTGAATTGTTGCCCATGACCATTCTCCTTTTGTGGCAATGTAGGTATCAAAATGTTCTCATTAGTATAATTGAAGTCAAAACCAATGTTTACTGCTATAGTTGGCGCAAGTAAAAGTTTAATGATATAAATGATACACGGCCTAAAGTTCAGTTGTATACGGTGTACTTTATCTTTAAAAGTGAAATCAAACATGTGGATCGCACGTCATAATGATAACACTGTCAGGGGACTCAATAAAACTGTGTCATATAGTCGGGCAACTATTTTGTAACTTTTAATAGTTAGCGGACTCAATAAAAAATATCATATAGTTGAGGGATTATTTTATAATTTTTAATCATCAAATGACTCAATAAAACAGCGACTTATAATCAAGAGATCATTTATGTATTTTACCCATAATAATTGATTAAAGGTTGCCGAAACAGGTGTGAATAGACCCGTCCAATTTACCAACCCTTCTAACAAGAAATTGTCTGGTGGTGGTTCATGTTACCATCATGTGGAAAGAGATGTTTTTGGTAATAAATTGTGCCTCTGAAAAATAAAAAAAATATATATAATTATAGCTATTTCTTGTGGGAACAGACTACTATAAATATGGGTGTTCAGTATAGAACTCAAAGCACAACACAACCAAATCAACAGACTCGAAAACATCAAACAAAGGCGATGGGTAAGCCTGGTCCTGCAATATACACAGATGTGACAATCGATAACTGCACCAATGAAAACCTCAGCCTATACGACGAAGTTGATTGGTATGGATTTGCAAACCGGCCGCTTGTTATTCCAGCGCAAATGTCTGAGAAAATTAAGCACCAAGCTGATTCCCAAACTGGAGATTCTAAAGGTGGGGTTGCATATACTATCAAAAAGAATATTAGGTGGGTTGTTGCCTGGAGCAATATGAAAGATAAAGACAATATGGTATGTATCCATTCAATTTATTCCTTTTTCTTTTCATGATGTCAAAAAATATCTTAATGTTTAATTAAATAATCACTTTGATTCTTTTTTTTGCGGTATTTTGACTCTTAACGTTTCATTTTGGGATAAAGGTATCTTTATTGATGGAAACCGTTGGTTAACAAACTGTTAACACTCCAAAATAGGATCTTTTTTACCCTAAAATAAAATGTTAAGAGCTAAAATACTTTAAAAAAAATAAGGGCCAAATTGGTTGTTCGATCAAACGTTAGGCACCTTTTTTCCTGAAATAAAGGACAGAGCTACAGTGCCTAGGAGGGTTGTTGCCACTCCCGAAATTTTTGGTATAATAGTATTTTAGGTCCTTTTTAATTTAAATATTAATCGAATAAGGCCTTTGTCCCTCCCAAAATGTTTGGTATAATAGTATCTTAGGTCCTTTTTAGTTTAAATAGTAATCAAATAAGGTCTTTGGCCCTCCCAATTTTTAGATTTTTGTATTTAACACTTTATTGTTCTATATATAAAACAATTTTTCCCCTCACCATTTGATCTTATCTACGTCCCTGCCAAAATTAACCTTTTGGAGCCAAACTGCTCAAAAAGAAAGAAAAAAAAAAGAATAGGGGCCTAAGTAACCATTTTGATAAATATTAGAGCTAATTTTGACATTATGTCTTTTTATACCGGTCGCACTGAACTCACTACTGATTTTCATATAAATCAAACCTTTGTGAACTATAGGTTTATATTGATATTACTGAAACGGATGAAAAAATTGATTGGAATTTTTACCAATCACTTCTGGACACATCCGATTCGAATCCTGAAGCTGTGAATAAATATCGGAACACGACAGTAGCTAACATCGATCCAAGCAGCGTTACGCCACTTATGAGGGCAGCACTCAACCCAGCTCTCAATATTTGATCTCCTACTCTCCTGGTTATTCGGCTGTCCAAATTAAATGGTAATAATGTTGCTTTGAATGCACTACTAAATAGTAATAGTAATAGTAATTGTAATTGTAATAGTAAAATAAAGGCTTGATTTGGTATTGATTATATTATGGTGCTTTCTAAGGTGATGTCTTTTTTAGTGTACCTTTTATGTTTTAATTGAATAATAAAATAAGGAGTTTATGAGAAAGAAAAAGCCAAAAGGTTCAACTTCCATAGCAAGGCTTCAATGACATGTACTAAACAACAAAGAAAAGCAGCAAAACAAACCAGAACAAACAGTCCACTGATCATAGATAACTCCCCCCACAGCTGGACGGACGCAGGATTTTATATTATAGGGTAAACAACGACGGAGGCACATTGAATATTGGGGCCCACTGCCCTCAAATTTTTTTACCATTAAAGAATATTGGAATAATTATCTATTTAGGACTTTAAATTTTGATTTATTTAGATTTTGTCCCCTATTTCTATTGTTAATTTTACTTTGCTCCCCTTGAACTAAAATCCTTGCTCCATCCCTGATGGTAAACTTATAAAAATTTTGAAATAAATGAACTTATAAAATTTTAAGGGACAAAAACAGATTTCCAATATAAAATACATAGAAAAAAATCTAAAATATATGGTAATTTTAAATTTTTAAGGGAATTGCTCCCATCGGTCCCCCTCAGTTCATATATGTCAACAAGCTTGCGAACCAACACCACACCTGTTAGAAAACTTGAAACAATGACTAAGACCCTCTTTAGTAAGTGCATTTGCAAGGACAGACTTGTAACATTTTAAGAGGTGGAAATAAATTATCAGTAGAATTCAAAGAGAACAAAATCTCGGCCAGCCCCATCGATCCATCACTATTTGTAAAATCATTCGGTATAAAAATTATATTATGGTCCTATTTTGATGTATAGTTTGAATTGTAAAGGCTTTCTAATCATCATAAATTGCATCCTATTTTTTAAAATCAATATTTTTTTGTCTCAATTTAGTCCTCCAATGTTGTTAATTGTATATTTCTATTAGACAGCGTTTGTTTGTTTTTTCTATTGAGTTTGACTTTGTTTATATTCTTTGAATGGTACAAATGAGTTTAATTTCTGATTTGAATTGTTTTATAGAAAGAATTTGTTAATTTTTTATAAATGATTTGACACTTTGATGTGTTTATAATTTGGTCTTTGTGTGCAATGGATGGATGGATTGTATATTAATTAAAATTCTGATTAAATTTTGTTATGCTCTGACCCCTTAATGTTGCATTTTCAACTCAATTTATGTCTAAGCCTAAGATGAATGTTACAAAGATTGTTACATATTCACTTAAATTCTAATCGGTAATTAAGACGAATTTTATTATAATTATAATTGTTGAAAATTATTTGGGGATTAAGTTAAAAATTCATATAAAATAAAAAGTTCTGATGATTAATTTTATTTTTCTTTATAAATATAGAATAAATTTAACATTGGTATAGAGAAGAATTATGTTGGAGAAATACAGTTCGACAATAATTGTGTCTAAAAGTTGTACTCAAATACAGTTGGTCAAACTCCTCCACGCATTGCAGCAAGATATGGACATTTTGAATGATGAATAGACAGAAATTAAATTAATAAAAATATTTAAATATAAGGAGTTAATTCTCTTAAGATCAAATTAAAATAAGGTAAACTACACGATATACCATTAAATTTTATCTATTGAATCCTTTATACCATTATATTTTTAATTTTATCAGTTATAATACTGAATTTTAGTTTTACACTCAATTATGTCATTCTGTCGTTCTGTAACGGGACGATGACATGATTAACGGTTGTTGATATGTCATGCCACACCAAAACAACGTCGTTTTGGTGTGGTTGTTCTGATGCCTAAAACGATGCCGTTTTAGACACTAAATTTTAAGGATGAATCGATTATGCCCCTTAACTTTTAATCATTTTTCTTTTTTACCTCTATTTTTTCGACAGTCGCCGATAGCGAATCACCACCAATCACCGATCATCTTTCGCAGCAAAATTAATTCCAAAATTTTTGTATTTGACTCCCCAATCTTCTCATATGATTAGTTTTCCATAAAACTCACTCTAAATCGACAAAAGTAAACACAAAAATCTAATTTTTTCGATATTTAGAGACTTTATTAGATTTACGGGATTTGAGTTGTTTGTTAAAAAAATATGAATGGTGATAAGCATTATTTCTAGAAAACAAACAACATACCTCAAAACTAGTCTCATCGTCACTTATTAAAAGAGATCAAAGTATTAATACATTAAACTTTTAAATGGATTTTTGTCGATTTTGAGTGGGTTTCATGAAAAACCAATCTTAGGAGAAGAAAAATGAGTGAAATACGAACATTGGTAGCGATCTTGTCATGACATATGACCGGTGAATGATGGCGCATGACTAGACGACAACCATAAAGTGTAGTGGTAAAAAAGAAAATTGTTTAAAAGTTCAATGACAAAATTGATACACGCCAAAAGTTTAATGTTTAATACGACATCGTTTTAAACATCAAAACAACCATACCAAAACGTCATCATTTTGGTGTTACATACCATATCAGCAACCTTTAATCATTTTTTTGTCCCGTTAGTGACTTAACGGCAAAGTGACACAATTGAATGTAAAACTAAAGATCAATATTATAATTGACAAAATTAAAAGTTCAATAGTATAAACAAGTCCGTAAACAAAGTTCAGTGGTATTCGGAATAGTTTACCCATTAAGATAATATATGGGTAATTGTTTTAAAAATTAAGAATCAGTGATATTTTAGGACTCTCGATTAACAATTGTTCTTTTACAATTAAACCACAAGGAACCTATCTTAAGTAAATTATATCAAATCTGACCATTACGCATTTAATAAAGTTGTATGAAACTATGATATTCATCTTTTATTGTCATATTACTATACTTATTCACAAGATCTAACAAAACATTTAAAAAGAACGATCATCTTTTTCCCCAAGTCCAGCCGAGCTCGTTAACTGGGTAAACCGGAGCTCGTGTATGTACAGAAACATGCTCCTTTATTTCGATTCGCGGCAAGTTTCCCGTTATGTTGTCATTGGACCTGCAGTTGCCTCGGATTGTTTCTCTTCAAGTTGAGTTTTGAGGAATGCAAGCACGGAAAGGCGCTGCAAGCGAAAACATGAGAACGAAATCACACAGATCATAGATTTATTAGCTTCGAAGCGACCTTACCCGGGGTTCAAGACCCGCTTCTGCGGATTTCAGGGACAACGATTCTAACAACTTTATGGCTTCTTCAAATCCACCAACAGCCTCATGCTCTTTTCCCAGTGTCCTATCCACATCTGCAACTTTAGCCAGGGAAAGTACGAGAATATGACCCTTCAAGGAACATATACCCGTATCTAAGCAACATCATCCTCATTAGAAAAGCAACCGCGTTTCTCGGGTGCTATCACACAAATAAATGGACACTACGATGTTAACACTGGGCCAACCAAAACAGAAAGAGGGAAAGTACACATGAAGGAAAAGAAAAAACAAGTTGCTAACCTCAGAAGCAACACCGGGATGGTTCTTGACGACATCACGTCAGATGCCCAATGAGCGCAAATAGTAAGACCTCGCACCTTGCAGATCTCCATTGTAATATTTAAGATCTCCAATTTTATTAAGTGAAACAGACAGAGTATGTGTTATCTGAAGAATGTCGAAATTTGATCACCGTCACATCATTATTGAAAAATACATGGGGACAAGTAAAGTTTAAGGTGCAACAAACCTCTAGATCATCCGCTAGCAATTTTATAAGAAACTCGACACTCTCCTCAAAATAATTGATTGCAGCAGCAGCATCTCCCATTGCTCGACTGCAAGAAAATTGAATGCTTTGTTATTCAAACAATTGCATTACAAAGTACGAAGACATCTTTATCGGTTGTATTGTTGCTTTGCCATAAAATAAAGCTCACATCAGGCTATTTCAGTGATTATTCTCCAAGTTTACATCATGTTCCAAACAAGTTCACATCAAAATTCAATTTATCCACATATACAAGATTTATTATAAGGTCAAAGTGAATAAATTCCAATTACTTAATTCAAGAATATGGTGGCAACTTCAAACGTAACAAAATCTAGAAACTCCTGGGTAATTAATCCAGTATGAAGTACAGATGGAATTCCAAACTCTCATAAAAGCTAGAACACTAAACAATAAACAGTAAAAGAACCATAATTATTTTGTGCTTTAACCGTCAAAGAAGCTTCAGCTGAAATCTAACCAAGTAGTGCAACTGACATCCATAAAAGGAGTAGCTCATGGATTTCGCAGCAAATGAAAAATAATTGTTGAATCATGGCCCATGTAAAACATGAGGCATATAGAAGAAAAATGCAATGTTGCAGTCCAAGAATCAATTGCAAAAAGGCGTAGCAGCTTGGATGAATAACGTTATGCACATCCAGATTGAACCACCATGGAAAATCTCCATTTCATAGATCATATCAAGATCTAAAGTATTAAAGCATATAAAGAGCTAACATGGATTCTCAGTGACAAATTCCCTGTTCCAAATTTACAATTAATCCTTGACCTGTGGAAACAAAGTGCCTATTATCCTGCAATGATACTCAAGGTCTAACTTAGTCACAAATTATGCAAAGTTCACTCGGCCTCCCAAACTCGAAAACAAAAAGTACCTTTTGAAATAGAAATGAACTACCAAACTAATCCATCATTTAAATTAGAATGGATAAGATACGATCGTGTGTTTTGGATGTATAGTTCAACTCGTCGAAAGGAGACTAAAACCATAGGACTCATTCAAGAAAGACCCAAATCATTTTATTTCATTTCCCTAGCATTTTCAGCCACTAATGCAAACTTATAGATGCATGCATTTTCCACCACATTATGCAAATTTTTATGACTTTCCTCTCCCTAGCTTTCCCCCACAAATTGGGGTACTAAAAAATTTAACTTTCAAGGGAAAGGAAGGGAATACTCAATTTCAAGGGAATACTCAATTTCCCTTACTTTACCTTGCCTAAATTAAAAATTCTATCCAAACAAATGAAAGGATGATCTTTTCTCTTACTTCCCTATCCGGCTCCCTCTCCCACTCCAATCCAAAACATAGGGTTAAGAGAAATTTCTTCAATTTTGACACAGCATCATTATCAAGTTTTTTTAATCCAAAACAGTACTAAAGTAAAAGCATCCTGTAAGTAAAAATATATGAAAAAGTTCATGGGCTTAACAAAACATTCCCCAGAGATTCCAAATTATCAAAGAGCTCAAGCTTGGATAGGCACATATACTATATGAGTTTACATCAAGCCTTACCATTTTGAATGAAAATCACAGAGTTTCAAATCACACTAGCGTAGCTCTAACATCTTGAAATGTCATTCGTGCATTTAGCAACAAATACTTTATATAAGCATTAAACACTTATCATAACCTACTTTTGTTCGTCTCTCGAAATAAAATATCTCTAGTCTAAGCAGACCAACATCAACATGATTAAGCATGACATGCATTCATACAGGCATCAGCATATAGATATAGAAGGGGTAAGTTTGGGAACATACCAACAATCACCAAGCATACCCAGAACTGCTCCAAGCTGTGCGTATAGCTCTGAAGAACTGTCCGTTTTCTCTAATTGTTCTTGGATGTCTTCAGCACAAATAGTGAGTCTAGATTTGGCACTTTTAAAATTCTGAGCACGAAAAGCCTTTACAAAGCAAACAGATACTATTTAATATAACCAAGTACGAAATTACTCTTCTTACTAGGAACAAAAGGAAATAAAACAAAGAGCAAAGGCTTACCCTCATAGCCTGTTGCACCAAGAAAGCACCTCTGTCCAACGAGACATCCTCATAAATAACCTTTTTATCCTCATTCACAACTTGCTCTCCTTCTCCACTGGCATCAACATGTGGCCTCTTGATCCTCGCATGCCCTTCGATGAATCGATCAACCATGCTTTGAAGACTTGTGTCAGCTTCCAATTTCTCTATATCAGCTCCACAATGGACAATCCTTAAACCGAGATATACACACACTAAAAGGAATAAAAATATAGTATATCATTAGAGAGAGAAAAATGGAAAACACATTATATCATTAAATAAATCACAGATAATGGATCAAGGAATTAACATGATAAACAGCCAAAAAAATCAAACAAGAAAAACCCATCAAGGAATTATCATAAAAAAAGCAAAATAAGTAATCAAATAAGATCTATTAAAGAATTATAATCACGAATAGCTAAAAAAGAGAGGAGGGGCGGGGAAGCGAAATTAGAAAACCCAAAATTTATAGATGAATAAACAAGGGGATAATCGATAATTACTGGCAAAAAAGGTGAGAACAAGGGATACATTTGGCAGAGTCAAAGAGAAGAGCGTGGCAGATCATACAACTGAGAGGACCAAGCTTGAAGTTGCTGGAATCGTAACCAAAGGGACATTTCGGAGACACGGTGGCAGTTTCGACAGGGTCTTTTCTCGGCGCTGCTGCCTCGCTGACACCGGCTGAGGCTTTTTTGGCTGGACAAACGTCGTCCGGTCGAGCCACTTTCACGAATGGGCAAACTGGGGTGGACATCTTCTTTCTATAGAAAGAAGCAAACAAAATCAGAGGCGATATACGTATTTGGGAATTGGTTTGGGGTTGTTGTTCTCGTCGTCGTCTCTATTGAATAAAACAAGAGAAAATAACATAGGTGATCAAAAATACTAGATAATATACGATTTTGATTAATTTTTTTGAATTTGTGAAAATGACCAACAAAATCGCAATGCGATCTCTAATTCGTATTGCGATCTCCACTATCGTAAATTCGCGTTGCATTTCGCGTTGCGATAATTGAAAATCGCGTTGCGATAGTTGAAAATCGCGTTGCGATTTTTCATTTCGCGTTACGATAGTTGAAAATCGTGTTGCGATTTTTTAATTCGCGTTGCGATAGTCTACAGTTGTCGTTACGATTTTCTAAATTCGTTGCGATAGTCTATAGTTGCCGTTGCGATTTTCTAAATTCGTTACGATTTTGTTGGTCATTTTCGCAAATCCAAAAAAAATTGATCAAAATCGTATATTATCTGAGATTTTTGGTCACTGAAGTTATTTTCTCATAAAACAAATACCTTATCGGCTCGCGTTTTATTCTTCAAACGCTATCCTCTTGGTGAATAAATCCATATATAATTGATTAATTAATAGGTTAAACAATACCAAATACCATTGAACTTTAGGTTTAGTATTAATATTACCATCAAACTTTAAATTGATTCAGCTATAGCATTGAACTTCAATTATGATATTAGGCCGGTAACTCATTAACAAAAGTGTGACAAGATAATTTCAATTGGCATGGTACTGACGTTTTTCTTTCGTGAAACATTTTTTTGTTTCACCTCATCATCGATTTTTTCACTCGTTTTTAGTCGTCGTAAGAAGTCGACAAATTTTGTGTTTTTAGACATCGTTAGAAGTTTGGGGATTTTTTTCAAATTTTAGGGGTTTTACGATATTTGTTTGAAAATTCAAATGATGAGAAATATTCTTTCAAGAAAAAGAACATATCTCGAAACTAACATTATCAAAAGATCGTCGAAGGAGATTGGAATATTAGAACAACGAACATTCATATAAATTTTTGTCGATTTTAAGTGAATTTTTAACACCTATTTTCCATATATATTTCCGTACATAAGGTACATATGTCACATTACTTTTAGAATCCATATACATGTTTACAAAGGTCGTAAAATTTTTGTTTACAGATTTTAAAACACATACATTTTTAATATAAAGCAACACATTCATTTTAATCGTCTACGAGGTTCTACTTAAATACATTTCAGAACATTTTTAGTACTTTAATTACATGCCAACTAATTTTTTTAAAATAAACCAGATTGTCCCATTGTTACTGACGAGTCAACCTTAATTGATGATAGTTGCGGCTACTGTTGCACTCCTTACTTGACTAGTCTCTGCTTTTACCTACGTGTGAAAACAATACACGTTAAGTATTTACTTAGTGAGACATAATATTGTAAGGAAACATTAATGTATACATAAGTATATCATCGTTATTTAGTTTCGCACTAAATCTTATACTCCATAAGGATTATATAAATCCTCCTCATTTAAACAGATTTTCATTCACACAATTATCATAATCATTATTAGAATGCCTAGCATACTTATCTTTCTTTATATTTTTCTTTTTCCTATTATCTCTTTAGAAATTATAATTTATTTTCATTTATGGAATCATTTCATGCAATAATGCACCGTTATGCATTTCATTTATGACATCCTTTCATGCCGATAATGCACCGTTATGCATTTCATTTATGGCATCCTTTCATGCCGATAATGCACCGTTATGCATTTCATTTATGGCATCCTTTCATATCGATAATGCATCGTTATGCACTTCATTTATTGCATATTTTCATGCTAATAATGCACCGTTATGCATTTCATTTATGGCATCTTTTCATGTCGATAATGCACTGTTATGCATTTAGTCTTTTATCCCAAAGGCATTTAACCTTTCATCTAACTGTCATTATTGGAAACTTTCTGCAAATGCACAGTTAGGCTTTTAGTTTTTATTTTAAAACAGTTTCTCCTCTAATAATTATTCATAATGTCAATTATGTAACCCCCTAGACTCGGTCTATGCGTTTAGACTAAGTCTAGTGAATCACATTCATGATTCTTAAAGATATTGTTCCGAAACCATTATTCAATCATGGTAAAATCACATTATAAATGACGTTTATGAAATTATAATAATTTATACTATAAAAATACATCTCATAAATATAATGAAGAAAAACAAATTAATTTAAACATGTCTTAAAAATCCAAATTTACGATAACCCAAATATAAATAGCAAAGGAGAAATCATTATAAAATCCAATATTTTAAAATAAGGCCCATTTTACCAAAATAGTGTCAACTTAAAATATAAAACATTACAATACGATATACTTCAAGAGATATGTTGATCCTCCAAGTGCTCAATCGGGTGAATCTAACCAACAGTATCTGAAAGGGGAAAATATTTTCGAAAAAATGAGCTAGGCTCAGTGTGTCCCAACATTACTATAAAATCATGATAGGTACACTAAACAAATCATAGTCCAGTAAATCTCATAAAATTATACTGCAGTAAATCTCATAAAAGAGTTACCCTAAGGGAACATCTTAGGGCCTGAGAGCCTACCCAAGATAGATTTTGGGGTCGTAGGGCCTACCTAAGAACACATCTTAGGGCCGCAGGGCCTACCCGAAAATGATCTCAGGGCCGCAGAGCCTACCTAAGAGTCACATTAGGTCCGTAAAATTTTCCAGCTTGATCAGAGCTGTACTTTATAAATTCGTATTCCAAAAATTCAATTGCACCGTGACATAAATTCCATAAATCCATAAACATGGTAATCATATACCATTTCAAAACAAAATCAGATAGCGGTCATAATCCATAAACCATCACATTAAATCGGTGCATCAATAAAACAATAACCAAAGAATTCAGTGTACCACATATTAAAACAAATAAAACAAATTCAGTAATAAATAGGGAACACACCTCGATAATAGGTTCAAATAGTAGATCTACTGATTGCTGGTCTCACCACGCTCTGCTACAGTTTTCAAACCTAATTTATAATAACACTATATTACTAATGGGTAACATAATTAATCTCTAAAATCATAAAATTTACGGGTCTTACGGGTGATTACTGGCACACGTGGTTTAACTGATCTAAAAGAGTTGGGTCAAGCTGTCGAACGATCCGGAGAGTCTCTTGTACCTTCAAACAATAATAATTTATCAACTCCAAGTCTTACTTAATTGATCAAAGCTAAAATTCTTAAGTATATAAGCATTTTCCGGGTTTGACTATCAATTTGGAGGATTTCGAGTCTGAATTTGACCAAACGGATTGCGGAATCGGAATCAGGACGTCGAAAAACATAAAGTATAACTTTTCGAAAATTCAAATTCTTGGTCAAAATCAAAATCAAAGGGTTTGACTAATGATTTGGAGGCCTTCGGGTTCGAATTTGGCGAAACGAACTTCGGAAACGGATTTGGCACGTCGAAAAATGTCAGAATAGGTATACTCGAACAAAATCAAAGGTCATTTAATGGCCGTTTAAAGCCGGTCAAAGGGGTTCAATAGTCCACATTCGAAAATTCCCAGAATGTCACCTTTTTCAAAACAATTTCCCAGAATGTCACCATTTTCAAAATAATTCCCAAAATGTCATCGGGTCGGGTCGGTCAACAGGTCGGGTCAGACGGGTTCAGACCGGTTCAGATCGGTTCAGACCGGTTTGGACCGGTCAAGCCGGTCAACATGAAATCAACCAGTTCGTAGATCCTCTACGTGCAGGGGCGGCGCGTGGGGGCGCGTGAGGCGTCGTCCGGTCTCTATTAATTCATAAAAAAAATTCTAAAAATTCTTTTAAGCGATTTTGAGTCACTTATCAACCTCGGTTCAAATTTTTGAACGGTGGAGAGCTCGATTTCAACTCAGCCAAATCTTTGACCGCTCTACCTCCCACACGCGCCGCCGTCTACGGAGACAAGGAGGACACCGTCAGACTCGGAACGACACCAGAAACACGATGGTGCGGGAGGTGTCAAAAACCGATCAACGATCGGAGATGAATTTAAGATTTTCTCGGCGGTGGTGCTAAAAAAAGGTCGAGATTTTGACTCGAAATTCACGTCGTTTGGCAGCGTTTCGCTATAATTGGTTTATTGGGTTTTGATCACGGGTCGAAAATAAACACGACGGTGGTTTCAATTTGACGATCGGATGTCGAACGACGTTGGGATCGGACTTGAAAAGAGGGGGTGCGGGAGAGTAAAGCTTTGCAATTGTTTCTGGTATGAAACCAGAAAAACACATTGCACATATTTATGTTTATAAGCTGCCGACACTCCTTGGCAAAATTAGGAGATTGGTCCCTGAATTTCTTTTACTTCCAAAATGGCCTACAAGTTTTGCAAACTTTTTATTTAGTCACCAAATTACACTGAATTAAATTATTTTTTTCGGGTTGTTACAATTCTCCCCCTTTACAAGAAAATTCATCCTCGAAATTTACCTTATGAGAATAGTTGAGGAAACTGAGCCCCCATTGACTCCAATATCTCCCAAGTAGCTTTAGAAGGGCCTCGATTACTCCATTGAACTTTTACCATCGGGATACGTCTATTCCGAAGAACTCGCTCATCACTTTCCAAGATCTGAATGGGCTCCTCCTCATATGACAAATCAGGTCTCAACTCTACCTCTTCAACCTGAATGATGTGACCTGGATCTGGACGATATCGCCTCAACATTGATACATGAAAGACATCATGAATACGACTGAGCTGGGGAGGCAACTCAATCTTATATGCGACAGGTCCTATCCTCTTCAATATACGAAAAGGTCCAATAAATCTTGGACTTAATTTACCCTTACGCCCAAATCTCAATATTTTCTTCTAGGGTGATACTTTTAAAAAGACCTGATCTCCAACTTCAAACTGAATATCTTTCCTCCTTTGATCTGCATAAAACTTCTGTCTATCAAATGCCTCTTTCAGACGGTCACGAATCAATTTGATTGTGTCCTCCGTCTCGCGTACTAACTCAGGTCCCAACGTCTTCCTTTCACGCAACTCAGTACAACAAATCGGGGTGCGACATCTTCGCCCATAGAGTGCTTCATAGGGTGCCATACGAATACTGGTCTGATAACTGTTATTGTAAGCAAATTCAGCCAACGGTAAAAAGTTCTCCCAGCTACCATGAAAATCAATTACGCAACCTCGCAACATATCCTCCAGAATCTGAATCACTCTCTCAGATTGACCATCAGTTTGTGGGTGAAAGGATGTACTATAATCCAATCTTGTTCACAAAGCCATATGTAGCGCCTTCCAAAATCTCGGATCTCGATCAAAAATAATAGACAATGGAACACCATGCAATCTGACAATCACTGAAATATACAATCTCGCCAGCTTGTCCAAAGTATAATTTACCGCACAGGAATGAAGTGAGCTGACTTTGTAAGTCTGTCAACAATCACCCAAATTGAATCCTTTTTTGAAGGAGTCATAGGTAAGCCAGTAACAAAATCCATAGTAATACGCTCCCATTTCCATTCAGGAATCTTGATAGGCTGTAATAAACCTGATGGATGTTGATGCTCTGCTTTAACTTGTTGACAAGTCAAACACCTAGCCACAAAATCTGAGATATCTTTCTTCATGCCAACCCAATGATACCTCTCTTTCAAATTCCGGTACATCTTATCTCCACCGGGGTGCATAGCATATGGACTACTATGAGCCTCATTAAGAATAATCTGTCTCAACTCAGAATCATTAGGCACACAATATCGACCCTTAAAGCATAAAACTTCATCCTGATCAAGGGCGTAATCTGAGCTTGTCCCCTGCTCTATTTGCTCAAAGATGGATAGCAAGGAGCTATCAAGAGATTGTTTAGCCTTAATCTCATCAACCAAAGTCGGTTTAACTTGCAATTTTGCTAACAGAGTGCCATCGTCATATAAATTCATCTTGGCCATTAAAGACCTTAACTCCGATACCGCCTTTCGACTCAAAGCATCCGCCACAATGTTAGCTTTACCAGGGTGATAATCAATCACGCAATCATAATCCTTTAGAAGCTCTAGCCAACGTCGTTGTCTCAAATTAAGCTCATTCTGGGTCAGAAGATACTTTAAGCTCTTATGATCAGTGAAAATATAAAACTTCTCTCCGTAAAGATAGTGTCTCCAAATCTTCAAGGCAAAAATCACTGCTGCTAACTCCAAATCATGAGTTGGATAATTACACTCATGTGGTCGCAGTTGACGGGACGCATAATGTAACACCCCCCAACCCGTACCCGACCTGGATTCGAGTCCGAGGTGTCACATTGACTTTTTCAAAACATTTACTTGTATAAAATAGTGAGTAATTTAAAACTTTTATACATGTAGCTTATTCAAAAGATTTCCAAAACTATTCAGAGCTTAAATGTTTTTGCAAAACCGTTCAGTGCATATACAATTCAAACATTTATTTACATGCCAACCATTTTCAATGTACAGAATACATCTAATTCAAAACATCTTTTCTGATCTGATCTTCGGTAAGAAGTAACTGACCTGTCTTGCTCCACATTGCTCTCTATATTCTTCTCGAACCTACATGTGAAACAATCACACGCTAAGTCGATGACTTAGTGAGGCAAATAAAACATATAATAGAAATCATAAAACATTCCATATAACAAAACACATGAACATTTAATACTAACTTATCATACAAAATCATATAACAATTTCATACAAAATCACACACCTTTTTATATAACAAATACACTCATGTACATATATCATCATCTATTTTCTTAGCATTATCATATATATTATTATCATTATCTTTATCATTATCATCAAATTATTTATCACATGATCTTGTACTTATCATTTTTGTATATCATATTACTCATATATCATTTCACCAAAAGCATATACATTATATATATTGTATTTATGTTATCTCTTTGATTAGCCCATGGTACACTTGTGAGAACTATCGATATGTGAGTCTATAGAGGTTGTGCACTAATGCTGTCACCATAGCTCGTATCATTGCACCGAAGTGCACGTAGAATTACACCGTAGTGCCATATAATAATGTCCATAAGGACCACATATCATTCCTTAAGAATTATACATATACTAGGGATCAAGTATGTGTCTTACAAGACTTCACACATGTTCCACAGAATATATATATATCCCGAAGGACCGCGTAGAATTGTACCGTAGTGCCATATAATAATGTCCATAAGGACCACATATCATTCCTTAAGAATCATATACATATACTAGGGATCAAGTATGTGTCTTACAAGACTTCACACATGTTCCACAGAATATATATATCCCGAAGGACCGCGTAGAATTGCACCGTAGTGCCATATAATAATGTCCATAAGGACCACATATCATTCCTTAAGAATCATATACATATACTAAGGACCAAGTATGTGCCTCAAAGACCTCATAAATGTTCCAAAGAATACATATGTCCCGAAGGACCGCGTAGACCCTCGACTCTTGGCATGCCAACTATACCCCTAGCTCTCATGACACATAACATGGGCATTATCATTTATTTCATTTCAAATATTCACATAAACATGTAATTCACTTTCACATATCACGTATCACATAGCTTCTTTTCACATAGTCACATAGTTCACACACGTAGATCATTTCCATATAATTCACATGTCACATATCTCATGTTCTTGTATTCATATAACATATAATCACATAGATTACTTTCACATCACATAATTCATAGTTATGATTTCATATATTTACCTAATTACAAAGCTAATTCACATATACATGTTTCATATAATTCCTATCATTTCTCACCCAATCACATTTATTCATGTAAACATACTTATCATATCTTGTTCACATATGATCATATACTTCATATAACATATAGAAACACCTAGAACACTTTCACATAGCTTATATCGTATTTCTAAATATATATCATTTAATAGTATTTTTATTTAGGTAATAATTTAATCTATTTACTTAATTCAATTTCATAATTTCATTATAATCTTTTCATATAGCTCCATAGATATTTAGCATATAACTTATCTTGTGTATTCGTATCGTCCCTTTATATTCAAGTTTCCTAATTGATATACTATTCCCAATTCATTCTATAATTCAATCTTATTTAGTTCCCTTAACTCTCATTAAATCAAAAAGCTCTATTACACTAATTCTCATAATGGATCATACCACTATGTACTTGTCCAACTCATGTTTACCTAGTTCATATCACTTCTCATGAAATCACTCTCATCATCTTTTCCTATTCTTACATATTTTATCTCATAACCATGTATTCACATAGCCTTATATTTCATTATCATATTACTTATATTTGTTCCTATGACTCTTTATAAACGTCTATTTTCATTTCCCTACATCTCTCGACTTATCTTCTATATTCATATAATTTCATAACTTATTTTATATTCTCTCATTAACACTTAACCGTATTTTTACATAAACCACATATCACATACAAAACAAAACATATCAATTCATATAATCAAACATACATACACTTCATATCGTTAACATACTTATAATCAAGACTTAATGAGCTATTACTATAAGAATAGACTTATCACAAATCCAATTTTCATATAATCTTATACAATAAGATGCACTCACCTGGGCCTCGTTGTTTTGAATCAATCCTAATCCTTAGTTTGTTCCGGAACAAGCTTTCATTCTATATCTACATAATAATACATTAATACTTATCAGCATACTGATTGATATATTCGAAACTATCACTCCTTAGGCTCAGAGAAAAGCCAATTTCATCTTTTAATGAAGGTATGCATCGATGCACTACTGATGCATCGGTGCATAAAATGCATTCGATGTTGTATTATTATAGGGATGCATCGATGCATGACTTATGCATCGATGCACTAATTGCATTCGATGTTTCTATTTTAAAAGAGTGCATCGATGCATTACCAATGCATCGATACACCTTCAAATAATTTCTGGGTTTTAACCTTGATGCATCGATGCACCATGAATGTGCATCGATGCACCCTGCCCAGAATCCTCTTTTATGCCCGAAAATCCACTCTTTTCAGCTTAATACTTCATATATCATCCCTTTCTTATTTTTAACTTACATACTCATATTCAAACTCATTCCTATTCATTAATCACCTCTTTAACATCAAAATCCTATTCTCCATATGTAATTCAAGAATTACACTAAAATTTCAACATGTTCCAAATTCAATTCTATTGCTTCTAGCTTCTTAATTATACCCTTGACAAGTCAAATCCATCTTTAGAACTTCAAAAACCTTTCTATAACAAAATTTCATTTCTACACCCTTCATACCATTTCCTTTCTAATTCTCTATTCTTGATGTTTAAAGCTTATATAAGCTTTCCTTAAGCTTATATAATACTCCAAGAATCAAAATCAACTTATAAATCCAAGAATTAAACAGCTGAAATTAAACTCACCTTTAAATGAGGCTTACGGGGAGAAGAAGAAGCTGGAGAAGAAGACTCTGGATAATTCTCTCCTTTCCCACGTGGTTTCCTTAAAAAGGGAAAATAAAAATCTTCTCTTAGAAAAGACCATAACACCCTTGTTATTTTTTAGCTTTACTACTAAATCCATGAACTTTTAACTTATTTCGAAATCAAGCACATAGTTTTCAAAATTTGCAATTTAGTCACTGACCCTGAATTTCAGGATGTTACAAATCTCACATCCTTTAAAGAAAATTTGTCCTCGAATTTTCACTGAACATATCAATAAGAACATATCTTCTAATGTTCTCATACTACCTCTTTCACTTAATCTTTCCTTCCTTTATTTCTTCAGTTGCCTTTTCCTTTATACATTCATGTACTGACACTTATCATATAAACAGTAACTAGTAACTTTAATCCATTTATGTCTTCTCTCTCCTTCCTTTATGCATTTTCCTTTGACCATTTCTGAAATTTCATATAATGTCACTAATCACATAGACGGTAACATCAATTTTCATCACTTAACATCATAAATTCATCTCTAAATACTTTATAATAACCAAATTCATTTTCCATCATCATTTAACCAAGAATACGACCTTAAATCTTCTTAAATACGATTCAACATACACTTTAAAGAATCTTTTCACATCACCTTGCACACTTGTCTTATTTGTATATCAAAATTGTCATCTGTACTTCCATATTTATCGTATTTGATCCTTTAAATCAATCCCTTTCATTTCTTTATTCCTTATTCCTTATACATAAATCATATATTTCCTTTCATGTTCACATACTCTTGTCTTATCACTTATACTCATCTTTATGTACCAATCTTCATTGCATCCTCATTACTCTGATAACCCATTTCTTATACATAACTTCATTCTTTATCATTTCTTATACTTGTATTTTCCTTCCTGAAGGTTCCATGCAAATACTTATCTCTGTTTCTACATCATAGTTATCTGCTCATAATATACAACTATATTCAAATTCACATCATAATCAATTAACTCAACTTTATCTTTTCCTTCAATCTTATAACTCTATCACCTTTACTATGACAACTATTCAATAACATCTGTTCAATCTAGGGCACAAGTCCTAATCATCCAATCATATATATCCCGAAATTTCTGTTGTTCAAACTCAACATTATGACTTTCTTTGTCTTATAAACTAATTATCGATATACACATTCTCAAACTCTTCTTATCAATTCTCAGCTTTACTCAAATATACAATTGTATCCAGATCCATTCCATATTTGATTATCATATCCCGACAATATATTACATTCTTATACTTCCCGTACATTCTCATCACATATTCTTGTTAGCCAACGCTAACTTTTTCTGTCTTAACTACAAACCCTTATCATATAAACACTCTGGCTTATACATAATGTTATCCCTTCATTTCGAACTCATAAGCTCTGACTTATACATCTTATACGCTTGTCACTAACATACTTATTCTTGAACTCTTCTACCAAATCTTACTACATCATTTGATCTTTTTAACGCTCTTATGGTGACATTTATTCACCATATTCTATCTTATCCACATACTAACAAAACTAATTCATATAACTTTTCCGATTCAACACAATAAAGATCTTCTATCACTATTCTAATATGATTTCAACTTTCTGAAATCAACCTTTAATCTTATAAGACACTTTCTGAGGTTTCTGCTCTTCATCCTGCCTAGCCAGGGCAGGTGAATTGCTATCACCATCAGATTTGTCAGTTATCGATTTACTTTACTTTGACAATTTCTATAATCAATTCTTACTATCTCATACAAATCTTATTCTATTAGCAAGACAGTATACTCCTTACACTATCAGATCAGAAATTTTCACCTTTAGTTGGCATGTACACATTTTTAAACCTCCTTTGACTTTGGTTTAAGCCTAGAATCGGCTAAACCTTAGCTCTGATACCATTAAATGTAACACCCCCAACCTGTACCCGACCTGGATTCGAGTCCGAGGTGTCACATTGACTTTTTCAAAACATTTACTTGTATAAAATAGTGAGTAATTTAAAACTTTTATACATGTAGCTTATTCAAAAGATTTCCAGAACTATTCAGAGCTTAAATGTTTTTGCAAAACCGTTCAGTGCATATACAATTCAAACATTTATTTACATGCCAACCATTTTCAATGTACAGAATATATTTAATTCAAAACATCTTTTCTGATCTGATCTTCGGTAAGAAGTAACTGACCTGTCTTGCTCCACATTGCTCTCTATATTCTTCTCGAACCTACGTGTGAAACAATCACATGCTAAGTCGATGACTTAGTGAGGCAAATAAAACATATAATAGAAATCATAAAACATTCCATATAACAAAACACATGAACATTTAATACTAACTTATCATACAAAATCATATAACAATTTCATACAAAATCACACACCTTTTTATATAACAAATACACTCATGTACATATATCATCATCTATTTTCTTAGCATTATCATATATATTATCATTATCTCTATCATTATCATCAAATTATTTATCACATGATCTTGTACTTATCATTTTTGTATATCATATTACTCATATCATTTCACCAAAAGCATATACATTATATATTGTATTTATGTTATCTCTTTGATTAGCCCATGGTACACTTGTGAGAACTATCGATATGTGAGTCTATAGAGGTTGTGCACTAATGCTGTCACCACAGCTCGTATCATTGCACCGAAGTGCACATAGAATTACACCGTAGTGCCATATAATAATGTCCATAAGGACCACATATCATTCCTTAAGAATCATATACATATACTAGGGATCAAGTATGTGTCTTACAAGACTTCACACATGTTCCACAGAATATATATATATCCCGAAGGACCGCGTAGAATTGCACCGTAGTGCCATATAATAATGTCCATAAGGACCACATATCATACCTTAAGAATCATATACATATACTAGGGATCAAGTATGTGTCTTACAAGACTTCACACATGTTCCACAGAATATATATATATCCCGAAGGACTGCGTAGAATTGCACCGTAGTGCCATAAAATAGTGTCCATAAGGACCACATATCATTCCTTAAGAATCATATACATATACTAAGGACCAAGTATGTGCCTCAAAGACCTCATAAATGTTCCAAAGAATATACATATGTCCCGAAGGACCGCGTAGACCCTCGACTCTTGGCATGCCAACTATACCCCTAGCTCTCATGACACATAACATGGGCATTATCATTTATTTCATTTCAAATATTCACATAAACATGTAATTCACTTTCACATATCACGTATCACATAGCTTCTTTTCATATTATCACATAGTCACATAGTTCACTTACACGTAGATCATTTCCATATAATTCACATGTCACATATCTCATGTTCTTGTATTCATATAACATATAATCACATAGATTACTTTCACATCACATAATTCATAGTTATGATTTCATATATTTACCTAATTACAAAGCTAATTCACATATACATGTTTTCATATAATTCCTATCATTTCTCACCCAATCACATTTATTCATGTAAACATATTTATCATATCTTGTTAACATATAATCATATACTTCATATAACATATAGAAACACCTGGAACACTTTCACATAGCTTATATCGTATTTCTAAATATATATCATTTAATAGTATTTTTATTTAGGTAATAATTTAATCTATTTACTTAATTCAATTTCATAATTTCATTATAATCTTTTCATATAGCTCCATAGATATTTAGCATATAACTTATCTTGTATATTCGTATCGTCCCTTTATATTCAAGTTTCCTAATTGATATACTATTCCCATTTCATTTTATAATTCAATCTTATTTAGTTCCCTTAACTCTCATTAAATCAAAAAGCTCTATTACATTAATTCCCATAATGGATCATACCACTATGTACTTGTCCAACTCATGTTTACCTAGTTCATATCACTTCTCATGAACTCACTCTCATCATCTTTTCCTATTCTTACATATTTTATCTCATAACTATGTATTCACATAGCCTTATATTTCATTATCATATTACTTATATTTGTTCTCTTATGACTCTTTATAAACGTCTATTTTCATTTCCCTACATCTCTCGACTTATCTTCTATATTCATATAATTTCATAACTTATTTTATATTCTCTCATTAACACTTAACCGTATTTTTACATAAACCACATATCACATACAAAACAAAACATATCAATTCATATAATCAAACATACATACACTTCATATCGTTAACATACTTATAATCAAGACTTAATGAGCTATTACTATAAGAATAGACTTATCACAAGTCCAATTTCCATATAATCTTATACAATAAGATGCACTCACATGGGCCTCGTTGTTTTGAATCAATCCTAATCCTTAGTTTGTTCCGGAACAAGCTTTCATTCTATATCTACATAATAATACATTAATACTTATCAGCATATTGATTGATATATTCGAAACTATCACTCCTTAGGCTCAGAGAAAAGCCAATTTCATCTTTTAATGAAGGTATGCATCGATGCACTACTGATGCATCGGTGCATAAAATGCATTCGATGTTGTATTATTATAGGGATGCATCGATGCATGACTTATGCATCAATGCACTAATTGCATTCGATGTTTCTATTTTAAAAGAGTGCATCGATGCATTACCAATGCATCGATACACCTTCAAATAATTTCTGGGTTTTAACCTTGATGCATCGATGCACCATGAATGTGCATCGATGCACCCTGCCCAGAATCCTCTTTTATGCCCGAAAATCCACTCTTTTCAGCTTAATACTTCATATATCATCCCCTTTCTTATTTTTAACTTACATACTCATATTCAAACTCATTCCTATTCATTAATCACCTCTTTAACATCAAAATCCTATTCTCCATATGTAATTCAAGAATTACACTAAATTTTCAACATGTTCCAAATTCAATTATATTGCTTCTAGCTTCTTAATTATACCCTTGACAAGTAAAATCCATCTTTAGAACTTCAAAAACCTTTCTATAACAAAATTTCATTTCTACACCCTTCATATCATTTCCTTTCTAATTATCTATTGTTGATGTTTTAAGCTTATATAAGCTTTCCTTAAGCTTATATAATACTCCAAGAATCAAAATCAACTTATAAATCCAAGAATTAAACAGCTGAAATTAAACTCACCTTTAAATGAGGCTTACGGGGAGAAGAAGAAGCTGGAGAAGAAGACTCTGGATAATTCTCTCCTTTCCCACGTGGTTTCCTTAAAAAGGGAAAATAAAAATCTTCTCTTAGAAAAGACCATAACACCCTTGTTATTTTTCAGCTTTACTACTAAATCCATGAACTTTTAACTTATTTCGAAATCAAGCACATAGTTTTCAAAATTTGTAATTTAGTCACTGACCCTGAATTTCGAGATGTTACACATAAGCGACCACCTTACCTTCCTGCATTAGAACACATCCAAGTCCTGAATCTGAAGCATCACTATACACTGTAAAATCCTTCCCGGACTCTGGTTGAATCAACACTGGTGCTTGAGTAAAAACCGCCTTTAATTTCTCAAAGCTCTCCTGTTGTGCCTCTCCCCAATCAAACGGCACATTCTTCTTTAACAGCTTTTTCAAAGGAGCAGTAATGATCGAGAAACCCTCAATAAAACATCGATAATATCCAGCCAAGTCCAAGAAACTACGGATCTCAGAGACGTTCTTGGGTTGTTTCCAATTCACAATAGCCTCGATCTTGCTTGGATCGACCTTAATACCTCGTGCAGAAATAATGTGCCCCAAAAACGACACTTCTTGAAGCCAAAACTCACACTTTCTTAGTTTGGCATATAGACGATGTTCTCTCAAGGTTCGCAGAACGATCTTCAAATGCTCGTCATGCTCTGCTTTCGTCCGAGAATATACCAGAATATCATCAATAAAGACAACCACAAATTGATCCAAATATGGTCGAAACACCCGATTCATCAAATTCATAAAAGCTGTGGGAGCGTTCGTCAAACCAAAAGGCATTACTAAGAATTCATAATGACCATATCTAGTACGAATGGTTATTTTTGCAACATCGGACCCCTTAACTTTCAATTGGTAATTCCCCGAACGAAGATCAATCTTATAGAATACAGTAGCTCATCGCAACTGGTCAAATAAGTCGTCAATCCTGGGTAATGAGTACTTATTCTTGACTGTCATCTTGTTCAACTTTCGATAGTCAATACATAGCCTTAGCGACCCATCCTTCTTTTTCACAAACAAAACTGGAGCTCCCCAGGGTGAGGTACTATGCCGAATAAATCCTCGATCAAATAATTCTTGCAATTGGACCTTCAACTCCTTAAGTTCCTTTGGAGCCATGCGATATAGTGCCATAGAAATAGGTGAAGATCCCGGATAAGTATCAATCTTGAACTCTACCTCTCTATCAGGAGGTAACCCATGCAACTCTTTCGGAAAAACATCAGGAAACTCGCTAACTGTATGGATTTCCTTGATCGTGGACAAGGAACCTTTAGTGTTCAAAATACAGGCAATGAAAGTCTCATACCCCTTCTTGATCATACGATCAATTTCCATAACTGAAACAATATTGGAGAGATAGCCACGCCGTTCACCAATTAACACAACAGTTTGATCATCTGAAGTCTTCAGAGTAGCTCACTTGTATTCGCAATCCAGATTTACCTTGTGTTTATTCAACCAATCCATTCCAAGAATTAGATGAACTCCTCTAAAGGAAGCTCCATAAGATCAGCGAGAAAAATTTCTCCCTGAACCTCCAGAGGACAACGCCGAAATACTTTATTCACTAATACAGTGTCCTACTGGACTCGTAACCGTAACAGTATTATCAGTGTTCTCGATCGGAATCTGAAGGTTTCGAGATACTGAGCTCGATACATAAGAGTGGGTGGAGCCATTGTCCAGTAATGCAAAGTATGGAATAGAATAAATAGTAAATGTACCTGCAATAAACTCAGGCTCATCTCTGTCATCCCGACGTCTAGTGGCGTAAACCAAAGCTGGCTGTCTAGCCTCAGAAATTGTTGGCCCTCTATTCTGCTGAGGTCGGGCTCTAATGTCTGTCCTGGATGCTGAACCACGAGCCTTTACTTGGATACGATCTCTAATTGGTGTCTATACTGTAGTCTATGAACGCACAGGAGTCTGGGTAGCGGTCCGCTCAGACGAAGCTAGCTGAGGACAATCCCTCCGAAAATGACCACTAGATCCACAATGGAAACATGTTCCGGTCTTCTTATAACACTCTGTGTGCCGTTTACCACAAAAGTCACAATGAGGCACTTGAAACAGAACAGAAGAACCACCTCTACTAACAGCTGAAGGTGATGATGCTACAGGCCTGATGCGTGTATTGTTCCTCTGATGGACTGAAGTACGAGCCCTCTTACCGGACTGTGCGGATGATTCAGTAGGGCTAAAAGATTTCCTAGATTGCTCCTGATCAACACGCTCTCTACCAGAAGCTAAAGCCTCCATCTCCTCAGCATCCTTGGCTCTTCTCACCAGCACATCAAAAATCTCATCTTGAAGGGCCACCACCTGCCTACGTAGCTCGTATCTGAGTCCGAGGGCAAATTTACGGCATCGATCTCTCTCAGTAGACACCAGACTGATTCCATACTTTAACAATTTTAAGAACTCTATCTCATACTCTGAAACAGTCATATCACCCTGAACCAAGTCCTGAAACTGTTATCGTCTCTAGACTAAGTAACGCTCACCCAGGAATCGGCTCCGAAAGCGCTCCTTAAAGAAATCCCATGTCAAATGATCGATAGGAACACTACTGGTCACTGACTCCCACCAGGTGTGGGCATTGCCATCTAACATCGCTACTGCCCCAAATATCTCTTAGTTGGGTCCAAACCCAACTGATCCATGCATCTTTCTGTATCTTGAAGCCAATCTTCTGCTTCAGTAGGAATTCCTCCAAGCTGTCATCCAAAAGTCCTGACCCCATTGGCAATCAGAGTTTGAGAAATAGGCACCTCAGATCCAGTACCAATAGCTCTGACCGCTCCTTAAATCAACTGTAAAAACTGTCTACCAAAATTCTCATCAAATACAACTCTGGTAGAATCAGTCTCACTATCGGTTGCTCCCCTGATCGGTGTAGTCATGCAAATCCCAGCAGCAGGAGGTAATGTTGTCGGGGTCGTAGGAGTAGGATCACCTGTCGGAGGTGGGGGATCTACTCGAATCTCGTCAATCGGGTCTGTAAATCTAGCCACTTGACCTCGCCCTCGGCTAGTTCGACGTCCACGTCTAGCACTCATTTTGGTAGATCTCTAGTTTACTACAGAAGATAAAACTTAGGGTTAGATAAGCATTTGGAGTCTCGAACACAATTAAAATCATAAAAACTTTGAGACATGGCCTTAGCAACAGGTTTTGTAAAATATTTCAAAATCGTATTTTTAATTTGGACTCATACACAGTCCGAGGTTTAAAAACCAAAAGCTCTTATACCAATTAAATGTAACCCCCTAGACCCGGTCTATGCGTTTAGACTAAGTCTAGTGAATCACATTCATGATTCTTAAAGATATTGTTCCGAAACCATTATTCAATCATGGTAAAATCACATTATAAATGACGTTTATGAAATTATAATAATTTATACTATAAAAATACATCTCATAAATATAATGAAGAAAAAAAATTAATTTAAACATGTCTTAAAAATCCAAATTTACGATAACCCAAATATAAATAGCAAAGGAGAAATCATTATAAAATTCAATACTTTAAAATAAGGCCCATGTTAGCAAAATAGTGTCAACTTAAAAGATAAAACATTACAATACGATATACTTCAAGAGATATGTTGATCCTCCAAGTGCTCAATCAGGTGAATCTAACCAACAATATCTGAAAGGGGAAAACATTTTCGAAAAAATGAGCTAGGCTCAGTGTGTCCCAACATTACTATAAAATCATGATAGGTACACTAAACAAATCATAGTCCAGTAAATCTCATAAAATTATACTGCAAGTAAATCCCGTAAAAGAGTTACCCTAAGGGAACATCTTAGGGCCTGAGAGCCTACCCAAGATAGATTTTAGGGCCGTGGGGCCTACCTAAGAACACATCATAGGGCCGCATGGCCTACCCGAAAATGATCTCAGGGCCGCAGAGCCTACCTAAGAGTCATATTAGGTCCGTAAAATTTTCCAGCTTGATCAGAGCTGTACTTTATAAATTCGTATTCCAAAAATTCAATTGCACCGTGACATAAATTCCATAAATCCATAAACATGGTAATCATATACCATTTCAAAACAAAATCAGATAGCGGTCATAATCCATAAACCATCACATTAAATCGGTGCATCAATAAAACAGTAACCAAAGAATTCAGTGTACCACATATTAAAATAAATAAAACAGTTCAGTAATAAATAGGGAACACACCTCGATAATAGGTTCAAATAGTAGATCTACTGATTGTTGGTCTCACCGCGCTCTGCTACAGTTTTCGAACCTAATTTATAATAACACTATATTACTAATGGATAACATAATTAATCCCTAAAATCATAAACTTTACGGGTCTTACGGGTGAATACTGGAACACGTGGTTTAACTAATCTAGAAGAGCTAGGTCGAGCTGTCAAAAGATCCGGAGAGTCTCTTGTACTTTCAAACAATAATAATTTATCAACTCCAAGTCTTACTTAATTTATCAAAGCTAAAATTCTTAAGTGTATAAGCATTTTCCGGGTTTGACTATCAATTTGGAGGATTTCGAGTCTGAATTTGACCAAATGGATTACGGAATCGGAATCAGGACGTTGAAAAACCTAAAGTATGACTTTTCGAAAATTCAAATTCTTGGTCAAAATCAAAGTCAACGGGTTTGACTGATGATTTGGAGGTCTTCAGGTTTGAATTTGGTGAAACAGACTTCGGAAACGGATTCAACACGTCGAAAAATGATAGAATAGGTATACTCAAACAAAATCAAAGGTCGTTTAATGGTCGTTTAATGGCCGTTTAAAGCCGGTCAAAGTTATGGTCAAAAGGGTTCAATAGTCCATATTCGAAAATTCCAGAATGTCACCTTTTTAAAAATAATTTCCCAGAATATCACCATTTTCAAAATAATTCCCAAAATGTCACCGAGTCGGGTCGGTCAACGGGTCGGGTCAGACGGTTTGAACCGGTCAAGCTGGTCAACATGAAATCAACTAGTTCGTAGCTCCCCCACGCGCAGGGGCGGCGCGTGGGGGCACGTGAGGCGTCGTCCGGTCTTCATTAATTCATTAAAAAATTCTAAAAATTCTTTTGAGTGATTTTGAGTCACTTACCAACCTCGGTTCAAATTTTTGAACGGTGGAGAGCTCGATTTCAACTCGACCGAATCTTTGACCGCTCCACCTCCCACACGCGTCACCGCCTATGGAGACAAGGAGGACACCGTCGAACTCGGAACGACATAGGAACACGATGGTGCGGGAGGTGTCGAAAACTGATCAACGATCAGAGATGAATTTAAGATTTTCTCAGCGGTGGTGCTAAAAAAACGTCAAGATTTTGACTCGAAATTCACGTCGTTTGGCAGCGTTTCGCTATAATTGGTTTACTGGGTTTTGATCACGGGTCGAAGATAAACACGACAGTAGTTTGATTGTGACGATCAGATGTCAAACGGCGTTGGGATCGGACTTGAAAGGAGAGGGTGCGGGAGAGTAAAACTTTGCAATTGTTTCTGGTATGAAACCAGAAAAACACATTGTACATATTTATGTTTATAAGCTGCCGACACTCCTTGGCAAAATTGGGAGATTGGTCCCTGAATTTTTTTTACTTCCAAAATAGCCTACAAGTTTTACAAACTTTTTATTTAGTCACCAAAATTTACCAAATTACACTGAATTAATTTTTTTTTGGGTTGTTACAAATTAACTCTTTCAAACTCTATAGTTTGCACACTTAACGCCAATACGATAATTCACAACTTATTATGAATTACGTGGGTTTGCACACACAATGTCAATACGAAAATTCATAAACTTATTATGAATTTCTTAAGTTGCACACACAATGCCCATACTGTAATTAAAATACATACATTAAACAAACTGAATCTATGACTATCATAACATATAAGCACATAATAAATGCACTTACCATGTAATCTTCGCTAATAAGATGTAATGATGTATGGCTATTCAGCAACTTTATCTTTTTCCTTTTTCTTGCTAGACTCGAGAGCTTGGTTATGATCTACACAAGCATCCATTAAAGACACATATCATACCAATTGTTAGTATATTCCCTAACATTTTATACTTTAATAATACTCACAAGTACTATTATTTCAACTTCTATAACAATTTCAACCTATGTTATAGTTCCAGGCTCAATAGTATCGGTACCCCTACCATGGTATCGATACTTCTATACTATGGTATCGATACTCCCTTTCAGTATCGATACCATTTCTACATTCTGTAATTCTTGGTATTGATACATTTCTCTTGGTATCGATACCCACAGCAGTATAAATACTAATCGCATCAGTATCGATATTGTTCATCGAAATTCTTCAAATTTAAACCTATAACATCGGTATTGTTCTTCCAGTACCGATACCCCTACCCAGATTTACCATTTTTCAGCCAGATTATTTACTAAATTTTCGTTTCAAAATCTTACTTTTACCTCAAACAATGCCCTTAAACTTAACATCTCTTAATCCAACTAATTTTCCTCCATTTAGCTTCTTACAACATCTAAATTATCCAAAGAACATCTAAATTCTCCAAAGAACATCTCAAACTAAGAATCATACTACTTTTTCTAACATGTTTTTAATCACATCCAAGGCTTCTAATCTCTTATTTACTTCTTTGATAAGTCAAATATACTTGTAAATATCAATAAAAACTCATATTTCAACAAATCCCTTAAAAACCCATTTTCTTGAATCTAAAATAAACATCTATTTATAAGTTTTAATCCTTTTAACCCTTCCTTAAGCTTACACATCGCTTAAGGTTTCAAGAACAAACCCAAAACGAAAGAAAAACCACCGTTAAAGAACGTTTACCTTGGCTATGGAGGGCACGAGACTAGGAGGAAGAAGAAGAGAACTCAACTTGTTCTCACTTTTTCCCTTCTTCCCCTTTTTTAATACCCTAATTTAAAAAATGTATTTTAAATTCATTTCCCTCTAAAGGACCAAAATACCCTTTCATTCTTCCATTCTTACTAGTTGGTCTTAATTTCAAATTTCTTTATTATTTTCTTATACTTTACCCTGTATTCAATTTAATCCTTCAAATTTTTAAACCTTTTTAATATCACTAACTTGATATTTGGGGTATTACAATTCTCCCCCTCCTTAAGAAAAATTCGTCCTCGAATTTAAAGACTTTATGTTTTTACCACAACACTTCAACTAGATAAATCGTTTTGTTATGTTGTTTCTTGATTTTTCAGATCCAAATTATGTATTGGTTCTTTTCATAATTCAAATCTGATTGAATTTCTATTTCCCCTCAATATAAGAACATGCGATGGATCTGATTGGTAATTACTAAGCAATGACACATGAAAAACATTATAGGTCTTGTCTATTTCTGGAGGTAAAGTTAATTGATAAAATCTCATAAGGTCCAATAATTATCGGACTCAGTCCAAACCACAATACTTTCTTCCAAGGCGATACTTTCAGAAAAACTTTATCACCTTCTTGCTATTCCATTTATTTTCTCTTTAGATAGGCATAAGACTTTTGTCAAACTAAAGCTATCTTAAGATTATCTTGGGTAAATTTATCAACAATCACCCATGTTCAGTCTTTCATAATAAGTTTAAATGGTAGCCTTGTAACAAAGCCCACAATGAATTATTTCCTCTTCTTCATTCATGAATCAAGATTGATTGAAACAATCCAGAAAATACTTGATGTTTAGTTTTTCCTCTAATAGTATGTTAGACGCATTGCTACAATCTCCGTGATGGCTCTTTAAATCTTGGTATCTCTTGTTTCCACCTGTATGCATATTCAACAGACTTAATGCCTCAAAAAGAATATCTTTCTAAATTCTTAATCGTCGGGAATACAAAGTCTCTTACGATAACACAAACATCCGTCGAACTTAACCTCCAAGAGTTTTAATCCACGCATCTATAGCTCGCAAAACTGTAAAAGGTTACCAACCAAGTACCTCTACAACAATATTGGTTTTTCCTGGAAGATATTCAATGATCACCTCATAATCCTTTAAAGGTTATGTCTATCTTTTCTGATCAGGTTCAACTATTTTTAAGTCCACAAGTACTTTAGCCTTTTGTAATTAGCACAACTATAGCACCACTCACCATATAGATAATGGCGTCAAATCTTTTAAGGAAAACTCGTCTGCTATCAAATATAAATCATGCATAAGGTAATGCCTCTTGTGAGTCTTTCACTTTATCGAGGCATATGCCACAACCCTACCTTTTTGCATAAGTACCCTTCCTAAATCGTTTGGAGATTCATCAATAAAAAAACACATAATCCTTACCCAACTCAAGTTGTATAAATACTGATGCCTCTATTAAAATCCTCTTTAGCATTTCGAAACTTTCTTGACCCTTCTTTGTCCAACAAAAGACACATCTTTCTTTAAAACTTAGTTAGCAGTAAAGCTAATGTCGAAAAGTTTTTCATTAACCTTCGAAAGTAACCAGCAAGCTCCAAAGAAATCTAAACTTCAGGAACATTCTTTGGGAGTTTCCAATCTACTCCAACATGAGTTTTTCTTAGGATCTACTCTTATACCTTATACCAAAGCAACCTGGCTAAAGAAAGCCATCTCTGTTAACCAGAATTTCAAATTTGGATAGTTTGACATACAAATTCTTCTCTCGAAGAGTCTTATCGAACTGCCAAAATCCATGCATAACCATATAAATTTATCTTTCTTTTTGTTAATAACACAAATACTCCCCAAGATGAAATACTCAGGCTGATATAACCTTGATCAATCAACTCTTGTAATTGATCCTCTAATTCTCTTGACTTTTTTAAGTCATTTGATACAAAATCATAGAAACATGTTCAATACCTTAATAATCATCAACCTTGAATTTCACCTTTCGATATGGAGGTAACCCAAGAAATTTATTTGAAAATACATCTATAAATTCTCAAGTTTGTTAAATTATCTTACAATTATACTTTAATTATTTAAGTATCTATCACATTAGTAAGAAAAGTTATATATATATATATATATATATATATCTTTTTGACATCATTTTCTTCACAATCATCGTCAATATCACCTTAAGTGATGATTTTACTTTCTCTCCAAAAGCTATAATTTCCATACCCTCTGCATCTTTCTGAACTAATCGTCTTTGAAGATAAACAACATATACCCATTATGATCTTAGCTCATCCAATGATAATTCCATCAGATTTACTGGAAACATAGCCTTTGGAATCTTTATCAAATGTTTACTACCTAACCAACCCACTCTTGCACCATGACCCACTAGGGTTTACCGCTATCATCTCACTTAAGATTAAGTTGAATAAAATATTTTTATTTTAAAATCTCTTATTTTCTTCTTGAGGTAATTCTTGTAACTTTTTCCGAATCCATTGAAAATATTCTAAAAAAATCGAAACATTTTTTGTCTCAACTATGAAAGCCTAATTATCCACATCATTTAATAAGAAGAACTAAAAATTTTGTAGCAATAACTTTATAGCAGCTAATTCTAAAATTACACTAGTAACCTGTAATATCCCAAAAGTCGAGTTAGTGACCAAAATGAAAGTTTTTAAAACTTAGTGACAATCTCAAAAAAATTTAAAAGTTCAGGGACTTGATTGGAGAATTTTGGTATAGGAGTTAATAGTAAAGTTTGAAAGTGGAAAGGGTATAATGGTCATTTTATAGGAAAGATTTTATTTCCCCTTTATAAGGGTTTAACCACGTGGAGTTTAGGTGAAAAAGAAAGAAATGTCTGGAACCTGTTCTTCTTCCTCTTCATGTAAGCTCCATTTCAAGGTGAGTGGCTTTTAAATTGTTTGTTCTTTGATTTTTAAGTTAAATTTTATTCTTGAAGCATTAGGAAAGTTTAATGAAGCTTAAGGAGAATTGGAAACTAAAAGATGGATATGCTATGAGAGATTAAGTAAATAGAGTTTTTAAGTGAATTATTGAAAGAGAATGAGGAAATGGTATCAAAGCTAAGGTTTATCCGATTCTAGGCTTAAACCGAAGTCAAAGGAGTTTTAAAATGTGTACATACCAACACAAAATGGAAAATTTCTGATCTGATAGTGAAAGGAGTATTTTGTCTTGCTAATAGAATAAGATTAGAATGATATAGTAGAAATTTGAGTAAGAGAATTTTTCCAAGACAAGTGAGAGATGATGAACCTGATGGTGGTAATATTCACCTGCCCTGGCCAGGCAGGATGAAGAGCGGACACCTCAGGAAGGGCCTTGTAATATCAAAGGTTGTTTAAAAAAGTTGAAACCACGTTAGAATAGTGTTAGAGGGTCTCCATTACTTTGAATCAGAAAAGTTATATGGAGTAGTTTCGTTATTGTGTGGATAAGATAGAATATGGTGGAAAAATGTCACCATAAGAACGTTCAAAGATCAAATGATATGGTTAGAATTTGTAGAAGAGTTCAAGAATAAGTACCTTGGCGAAAAGTTTATAAGACAAATGAAGTTAAAGTTTATGAGTTTAAAACAAGGATTTTGAATGCAAAATTGGTATCGATAGCAGGCTTGGTATCGATACCACAGCTAGGGAAGTATCGATACCCTACGGGGGTACCGATACTACTCCAAGTAGAAAAGGGAATTAAATATTTCTTTTGGTATAAGAAATTAATGATCGAATTATGATATTTGGAATGTTGATATGTATATAATATGTATGATTCTGTAGATATCGATCGAGAGAAACGTCTGGACAAGTCGACAAGTAGTAGTTATCAAGAAAAAGATAAGAGATCGGTATTGACTAGTGAGGCCATGTGAGTGCATAATAGTATTAAATATTATTTTATGTGAAATTAGACTTTCGATAAGTGTGTTTCTTACATGTTGAAATATATAATTGCATGAGTAGAATAATGATTAGATTGGTATGTTAATGTTTGAAATGTGAAATGTTCATGCATAGTTAAATATCTAGAGTTTTGATTATATGTGTTATATGCCTCACTAAGTCATAGACTTAGCGTGTGAATGTTTCACACGTAGGTTCCGAGAAGATTAAGGAGTAAAGAGGAGCAAGACATGTCAGCCTCTCATTTCCGAAGATCAGATCAGAAAAGAAATGATTAGTATGTATTTTGTTTAATGAATATAGTTGGCATGTAATTAAGAGATTTGAATAGTATACGCTCTGATATGTTTTGTAAACCAATTATTTTAATTAATTTGAAATTTTTTATTATTTTGTAAAAGTAATTGTTTGAAAAGTCAATATGACACCTCAGACTCGTATCCGGGTCGGGTACAGGTTGGGGGTGTTACATAACCAAATTTATTCTTTTTCCTATTATTACAAACTTGACACTTTTCTAAGTTATCGATAATTAATCCCGATTCTAAATAATAATTCATTGAAGCATGAAATGGGTAGAAAATTCATTTACACAAATTACCTTCTAAAAGTAACTCTATTAAGTCCATAAAACTTAACATTTATTGACAACTGTCGTTTCGGATGTCAAAATAATTCCTTATTCTCAATCAATAAATTAAGGAAATGCGTAGCAAGGAGAAGTAAGGGTCGATTCCACAGGGACTTAGAAAATTATAAATTTCTGTCTGAATTTTATGCCAGGCGTGAAACAGTAAAAATGGGGGGATTTTAGTAAAAGATAATAAATTGATTAAATAAAAGTAATTAAAGTAAAAATAAGAAGATGAAGATTGTGAATAAATACGGTAAAAGTAGCCTCAAGCTTCGCTTTGATTCAATTTCCTTTAGATCATCGAATAAGATTTTCTCTTCGGGATTCACGTCGGTTACTTTGTCTACAAGGGCTATCCTTGTGACTCTATCTTGTATACCGAATACCCAAGGCAATCTTTGATTCCGGCTTCGGTAGTTGATTCTAACAACATCTATTGTCGTAGATCAAATACCGTTTAAGTTCGTGGTGACCGACTCGGATTGTTATTTCTATAACCGTCAATTCCGATCTCAATTCCCTCTTGGCGAAGCTATCTCGCCAAGTGTGTTCCCAGGAAGTCGAATTGCTTTCTATAAGCCGAATCTTCCTCCCACACGTTTAATCGCAACAACTTCTTGACCAAAGTCAATCTTCGATTTTTGAAAACTGTTTTGATTTTGAAAAAATAAGTGCAGAGATTGAGAGAGAGATTCCGAAGATATTAAGGGACTGTTTCAATTCTCCCGTTGGAATTGAATCATCGAGACAGCTCTCGGCTTATGAAAAGTTTAGTAAGCATGACAAAAGTCATACTTAGCATAAAAATAAAACTTGAAAATAAAGAAAAATAAAAAGAACTTGAAAAGGAAAAGAGAAAAACTTTTATAAAAAACTAGAGAGAAAGAAGAAGTATTCTGAATGATTCGTTTAGGCTTACTCCAAGTGGGTATTTATAGCTCTCAAAGCCTAAAGGATAAACAAAGAAAATAATAAAATAATAAAAAGATAATTGTTTTTAAATTTAAATTCAAACTTAAACTAGTCCCTAATGCAACTCTGCTCGTCAATCTTCCAGAAGGCGTGCAGACGAAGTTCTAGAAACCGTCGCTGACTGGACCTTCTAGAAACTGCCACGTAGACCGCGTCGTGCCAGAGTCGTGCCCATGTCTCCAGCCGTGACCAAATAATAAAAAAAATGCAGAATTCGCCTGTTTTATCACCAATTCTGGAAAGTAAGGACCTGCACGAAAATAGACATAACACAACCAAATCAGCAGCAATAACTTCACAAAATCGAAGAACGAACAAATATTAACGATTCTGAACACTCATCAAATTCCCCCCTTATCTCATGCTTGTCCTCAAGTATGATTAACCAAATCAGTCAAAACTTTATTAAATGTTCTTTGTCAAGTTTCATATTCAAGGAAGCAAGGTAGAGACCACAATAACTATTGAAGTCAAGAAATCAATCAATGAACATCACCAATTGAAACAAGTCAAGTGCAATTATATCCATTCATTCATAAATCTCAATGCTCATAACTCAATGCTTACCGGGATTCACTCAAATCACTCAATGTGTTTGGGGTAAAGAAACGCTCAATGTCAGAATCGACACGATATTACCATAAGCCTACAAGTAAATCAAATCTCCACTACTAATAAGAACAAGATGCATAAATCAAAGGGTCTTTTATTGGTTGTACGGGCTTAGGTAAAGGTGGGGAAAAGGCTAAATATATGGCTAAAATTCAAGGCAAGGAACTAACAAATAATAACTCAACTCCATCAAAACATTAAGCACAACAAGATAAAAAAAACGACATATCAAACAACAATTTTCTCGTCGAAATGCATTTTTTCTTTTTCACACTTTTTTGTTTTGTTTTCCATTTTTCTTTCATGTTTTTTTTTTTCTTTCGAACAATTTTTTTTTTCGAATGCTATTTTTTTCAATATTTTTTGTGATGGAGAATACAATGGTAAAATTATTCACTTGCCCTGAAAAAGGTAGAAAAGAGGGATAAAATAAAAAGGCTGGGTTTATGAATATGATGGAAACAAAGAAATGGAAATAGGCTCAAAAGTGGTTAACTAAGGGAAATATGCATGGGTAGGCTATTTAGTGGGGAAACGGAATGGTTAATCCTAAGGTGCCCAAATCATTTTTAAGCATCAGTTCATGTGTAATCTCGACAGTATTTAACATGCTGGTTCTAGAATGCCAATGTCAAATTCGACACACTCAATCAAACAATGAGAGCGAAAATGATTGCTCGTAAAGGCTCAAATCTCACCAAATTGTTTCATGTATTGAGCTAATCACATTTCAACCAACAAAAATCATGGAATATCACAAAAATACCAACTTATCACAATCCATGCTATCCATTATCAAGAATAACATAACCTAAATAATCATGTGTTCCCAAACAAGCATAGCATTCCAAAAATTTTCACCAAGACAAAGACAATCAATGAAATTTCCGACCAATTCAACCAACACATACTAGATTCAAAGCATAAAAATAAACAAAGGGAAATACAACCGACACTCTACTCCCCCTCACTTAAAGCATTTTGCCTCAAAACGAAAAAAATTAAAGTGCAAGAGAAAGAACAGAGAACTCCCCGGATTTAATGTCGACCGCGATCATGGTGGGAGGTACTGGAAACATCATGTTGTCAGTGGAAAACCAGCATCTACATCCCCCAATTGTGCGTACCATTGTGAGTGGAGAGGTTGAAAACACGTTAGCAAGGGCGACGGTGAGGAGAGGAAGAAAGGATGATGGTCTCGTGCTTTTTGGGGAATGAGCGATCGGGTTTGAGAAGATGAAGATGGTTAGAATTTTGGTTGAATTTGGTTTAAAATTGGTTCTTGCCGTGGGTTGTAGAGTTGGGAGTAAATGAGGACTTTTGGTTTTTCTGTAATTTAGAAAAAGGTATACTTAAAAATTGAAAAGGTGATTGAAAACGATAAGGTGGGGTCCATGGTTAAAATAAAAGATGAAGAGAAGGGATTGGGGGGTTGGGCGGCAGGAAGATATCACAAGGTGAGAAGATAAAAATTGGGGTTGGCTAACGTGCGCCGGCCCCCTCCATGGGTTCTGCTATCGTGCGCCATTTAGTGAAACGGTGCGCACGGCTGGGATATATTTTCTGCTTTGTACGATTTTGATCTGCTCTGTAGGTTCCGAAAGTTGCATACTTCGAATGAAATTTCCGAAATTTTTTGTTGTTTAAGTCTGAATAAAAATCTTCGGTTCCTGTATAATAAAAATAGAAATTAAATAAAATATGCTTGATCAAATAAAAAAAACTAAAACAAAAAGTAAAAATATAAATATAAATGTAACGGATTTGAAAACAGTGGGTTGCCTCCCATGAAGCGCTTTTGTTTAACGTCGTTAGCTCGACGACCTGATTCAGACTACAGGTTCTTCCAAGTTGAGATCTTCAATTAAGCAAACTTCGCTATTCGCATAATATGGTTTAACCCTGTGTCCATTGACTTTAAACCGAGTGCCTAAATTATCTTCAATTTCGACTACGCCATGAGGAAATATTCCAGTTATTGTATAAGGTTCGTTCCATTTTGACCGAAGTTTACCTGCAAAAAGTTTTAATTTTGAGTTAAAAAGACTTTTGCCGAAGAAAAAGATTTAGAAACAATTTTCGATCATGAAATTCTTTTGTTGTCCTTATATATTTTTGCGTTGTCGTAGGCATATCTACGAATTTCCTCAAGCTCTTGTATATGTAACTTCCGTGTTTCGCCAACCGCTTCTAGCTCCATATTGCACTGTTTTACGGCCCAATACGCCTTGTGTTCTAACTCGACAGGTAAATGGCACGGCTTACCGAACACAAGGCGGTATGGTGACATGCCAATAGGTCATTTGTATGCAGTCCGATAAGCCCACAGAGCGTCAATCAATTTCAAGCTCCAATCCTTGCGATTTGGCTTAACTATTTTCTCAAGAATCATCTTGATTTCTTGGTTTGAAACTTCTGCTTGTCCGTTCGTTTGCGGATGATAAGCCGTGGCAATTCTATGATTCACTCCATGCTTCCTCATAAGCACATCAATTACTCGATTGATGAAGTGTGTGCCACGATCGCTTATTATCGCTCTCGGTGTACCAAACCTAGAAAAAAATACAATTCTTTAGAAATTGAACAGTAGTTTTAGCATCGTTGTTGCAAGTGGCCTTAGCCTCCACCCACTTCGAAACATAATCAACCGCAAGAATTATATAACAATTGCCAAAAGAAGAAACAAATGGACCCATATAGTCAAGTCCCCAAACATCGAATATTTCGCATATATGTATAGGATTAAGGGGCATTTCGTTTCTTCGACTCAAATTACCTGCACGTTGACAATTATCACAAGTTTTGCAGAACAAGTAGGCATCACGGAAAATATGAGGCCAAAAGAATCCGCATTCCAAGACTTTATGAGCAGTTCGTTTCGGTCCAAAGTGTCCACCACACGAATAAGAATGAAAAAAATTTAAGATTGAACTTACCTCGCTTTCAGGAACACATCGACGAATTACCTGGTCTAAACAATGCTTCCAAAGATATGGATCATCCCAAATGAAGAAACGAGATTCTCTCTTAACGCGGTTTACTTCGGCTCTCGTTAAATCAGATGGTACCTTCCCTGTAGCTAAGTAATTAATATCTGCGAACCAAGGTATTGATGTTTGCGCCATCATCAAGATTTCCTCTGGGAATTCTTCACGAATGGGAGAATCAACCGCAGTGATTGGAAGCCGGCTTAAGTGATCGGCTACTAAGTTCTCACATCCTTTCTTGTCCTTGATTTCCAAATCAAACTCTTGGAGGAGCAAGATCCAACGGATTAGTCGTGGTTTCGCCTCCTTTTTGCTGAGCAAGTACTTCAAGGCTGCATGATCGGAGAAAATAATAACTTTAGTGCCAAGAAGATATGATCGAAATTTATCTAATGCAAAAATAATAGCAAGTAATTCTTTTTCGGTTGTTGAATAATTCCGTTGTGCGGAATCCAAGGTGCGGGATGCATAAGCGATAACGTGAGGTTCTTTCCCAATCTTTTGTCCGAGCACAGCCCCAACGCTTCCATCCGAAGCATCACACATAACCTCGAAGGAAAGTCCCAATTTGGCGGTTGGACTATGGGTGCCGACACTAACTTTTCCTTCAATACGTCGAACGATTGTTGGCATTTTTGGTCGAAATTAAAGATTTTATCCTTCTGTAATAGCTCGCACAATGGTTGTGCCACTTTAGAGAAGTCCTTAATGAATCTACGGTAAAAACCAGCATGACCAAGGAAAGAACGAATTTCCCTCACCGAAGTGGGATAAGGAAGTGAACGTATGATATCCGTTTTCGCCTTATCTACCGCAATACCTTTGGACGAAACAATATGTCCTAGAATCAAACCTTTATCAACCATAAAGTGACACTTTTCATAATTCAAAACAAGGTTAAATTCTAGGCACCGACGCAACACATTTTTCAAATTTAATAGACATTCCTCGAATGAATTACCGTAAACAGTGAAGTCGTCCATGAAGACCTCAATACCTTTCTCAACAAAATCAAAAAAAAAAATACTAATCATACACCTTTGGAATGTGGCAGGTGCATTGCAAAGTCCGAAAGGCATACGTCGGTAGGCGAAGGTACCGAAGGGGCACGTGAATGTCGTTTTTCTTGATCTTCAGGTGCTACTGGAATTTGAAAGAAACCTGAAATCCATCAAGACAACAATAATGAGATTTACCGGCTAATCGTTCTATCATTTGATCTATAAATGGAAGAGGAAAATGGTCTTTCCGAGTTAACGAATTCAAATTCTTGTAATCGATGCAGACTCCACCATTTTGAACTGTGTTAGTATAAGTTCTCCTTCAGAATTTTCAACCACAGTAACTCCAGTTTTTTAGGAACTACATGTACGGACTTACCCACTTGCTATCCGAAATTGGATATAATATCTGCATCTAGGAGTTTTTGTATCTCCTTTTTTACCACTTCCATCATTGGTGGATTCAACCGGCGTTGACCCTCACGTGTTGGTTTTGCGTCTTCTTCGGTTTTAATTTTGTGCATACAAGTAGATGGACTCAAACCTTTTATGTCAGCGATGGTCCTATAGCCCCTTTGTTTTGGCAAAACCATGATCAAGTCTTTTTTCCTCTCGATAACCCTTTTGATATGATTACTGGCAGAGTGTTGTTTGGTCCGAGGAAGGCGTATTTAAGTGGTCAGGCAACTGTTTAAGTTCAACTTCGGGTGCCTGCAGAACGGAAGGTAAGATTTTAGAAGAAATCAAATTCAATTCTGTATGATCATAATTCACGTCTCATCATGACTCTCCAGCCTGCCTATCAAAAGAGAAATTAGTCTTTAAAAATTCGTCAGCCAAAGGATCAATTGAGTCGACAGAATTTAAACTTTCCACTTTATCAGGATATTCATTACCTTATATACGTGAAATTTAACGATCTCACCGTCAAACTCCATAGTTAAAATTACGCTTCTCACGTCAATTTTTGTGTGTGCAGTGCTCAGGAAAGGGCGCCCCAAAAGAATATCAGACGATGTGTTCGTGCGTTCATTCTCCATGTCGATTATATAAAAATCGGCGGGAAATATCAAGTCGTTTACTTCCACCAATACATTCTCCAAGAGTCCTTCAGGATAGATTACTGATCTATCGGCAAGCTATATCGAAATCTTTGTATCCTTCAAAGGATCGTTAGTGACCATTTTTTATAGACAGATAGAGGCATTACATTAATTGATACACCAAGGTCACACATAGCTCGTTTAATCTCAACCTTACCAATTTTACAAAGGATTGCAAACATACCTTGGTCCTTCAGTTTGGGTGGTAACTTTTGTTGGAAAACGGCTGAGACGTTCGCTCCTAAGCTTACTTTCTCGACTCCGGTAAGCTTCCTTTTTGACGTACAGAGATCCTTCAAAAACCGGGCATACCTTGGAACTTTTCGGATAACCTCAAGGATAGGTATATTAACCTCCACTTTCCGAAGTACGTCTAATATTTCCTTTTCTTCAGTTTTTTTTATCCTTTTTAACTAACCTTGATGGAAAAGAAGGTGGCACGTCATAGGGAGATGGCGTCGGATCGTCCACTTGTTCTTCTTCATTCTTATTTCTGAGATCCTGCGTCAACTGCTTCTTCTTCCCTTTGGGAGTTCAAAGTGTCTTCTTTCTTCTGGGATCTTGCGCTCACTTCCTTTGGGTCTGGTTGTTCAACAATTGTACCGCTTCGGAGGGTAATGGCGCTAACATTCTCTATTGGATTCGGATCAGTGTGGGATGGTAACCTCTTTTGTAACATCCCCAAAAGCCGGATCAGTGACTAAAATGTAAATTTTGGAAACTGTGTGCTCAATTTTGAAATAAGTTAAAAGTGTTGGGATTTAAGTAAAAAATTTTGATGATGGATTGAATAGCATAGATGGATAATTAAAGGGGTAATTTAGTCTTTTCAGATTAAAGGATATTTTGTATTTCCTTTAAATACAGGTGATATACGTGGGTTTTGGGAGAGTTCTGGAAGCCTTCTTCTTGCTCTCTTCTTCTTCTTCTCGTAATTCCAGCTTAAAGGTAAGTTTGATTTTTAACTGTTAATTTCTGGAATTTATAAGTTGGTTTTGAATCTTTGGGGGTTATATAAGCTTAAGGAAAGCTTGTATAAACTTAAAACATCAAGAAGGGAGAATTAGAAAGGAATTTCTATTAAAAGATTAGAAATGAAGTTTTGATATAGAAAGGTTTTTGAAATTCTAAGGATGAATTTGACTTGTCATCAATCTAATTAAGAAGTATAAAGTGTTAGAATTTGGAATTAGAACACATTGAAAATTTGGTATGATTTTTTGAATCTCGTATGGAATATAGGATTTTGAGGTTTAAGATGAAATAAATGAATATAGATTGGTTTAAGTATGTGTACTAGATTTAAGAATGAAAAGGGGATGATATATGAAGTGTTTGAGAGGAAATGAAGTAATTTTCGGGTTGAAAATATGATTTCTGGGCAGGGGAATCGGTACCCATTCAAGGGGAACCGATACCCCTTCAAACGACAAAATTTCCAAAATGTCATGAGGGAATCGATACCCCCTCAGTAGGGAACCGATTCCCCCTAAAGGAAAAATGGGAATATTGGTTTAATAAGTTCGTTTAAGTTGCTAGTATCTAATTAAAAGGTGTAGGTATCTAATGATTCCCTCGAAATGTACATTTATGTAGATTCTACGCATAAAGAAATTCCGGAACGTTTGGCAAGTAAGATCGATCAAGGGAAAGATAAGAGATTGAAATTGACTAGTGAGACCAGGTGAGTGCATATTCAATAGTATACGATGTGCGATGGGAATAAGACTTGCGATGAGTCTATTTCCTAAAGTGTTACACATGAATTCATGATTAAAGGCATGAGTGGAATATGCATGTATGTATGCTTGATTATATGGATTGATCTGTTCTTTATGTGTTGGATGATAAGTATAAGTAATTCCATAAGAAAGGTTATGAATTATATGAGATATAAACTATGTGATCATAGTAAAATAATTGTTATATGATAAGTGAAATAAGCTGGATAATATTGATCTATAGGATGAAGTGAGAATAGTACACTAACTAGGAGATTTGAACATAAATGATAAGAAATATAAGATAAGCTAGATGGGAAAGATTCATATGTTTAAATAAACTATAACATGGGTTGTATGATAGAAAATTATGAAGTTATATGAGAAGATTATAGGAGTTATATGAAATGAATTAAGTAAACATAGATATATAGAGAAATAATAGCGAAGTGAGATATGTTTATAAGTCTGCCTAGATGAATTGAATACGAAATATAAGAGTGCTATATGATTTATTAGGATAATCTTGAGGATATATATATATATAGATAGATATGAAATGAAATGAAATGAGTATATGAATACACAATTATGTGATGAAATGGTGGATTACCTGAACAATGTGAATATATATATATGTCTAAGAGAAGGCATAAGATTAAGATATAAGCAATGTGACTATAAGTATATGTGCTCTAAGTGATATGACTTATAAGTATTTCTATTATAATGTTACATGATATGTTATGTATATGATCATATGTGAACAAGATATGATGAGTATGTGTACATGAATAAAGGTGATTGGGTGAGAAATGATAGAAATTATATGAAAACATGACATATGTGACATGTGAATTATATGGAAATGATCTACGTGTAAGTGAACTACGTGACTATGTGATCATATGAAAAGAAGCTATGTGATAAGTGATATGTGAAAGTGAATTACAAGTTTATGTGAATATTTGAAATGAAATAAATGATAACGCCCATGTTATGTGTCATGAGAGCTAGGGGTATAGTTGGCATGCCAAGAGTCGAGGGTCTACGCGGTTCTTCGGGACATATGTATATTCTTGGAACTGTGTGAAGTCTGGAAAGACACATACTGATCCCTAGCATATGTATATGTTCTTAAAGAATCTATGTGGTCCTTATGGACATTATTATATGGCCTACGGTGCAATTCTAAGCGCGGTTCTGGGACATATGTATATTCTTTGGAACATGTGTGAAGTCTGGAAAGACATACTTGATCCCTAGCATATGTAGATGTTCTTAAAGAATTCTATGTGGTCCTTATGGACATCATTATATGGCACTACGGTGCAATTTCTACGGGGCACTTCGGTGATTATACGAGCTGTGGTGACAGCATAGTGCACAACCTCTATAGACTCAATATCGATAGTTCTCACATATGTACATGGGAATCCAGATATGAACAAATATAAGTTAGTGGTATGATAAATGCTATAGAAATGATATGATGTTGTGTGTGTATAGTGTTTGATTGAAAAAGTATGTGATTATATGATAAATGTTAATGATGAATATGTGTATGTATGTATTTACTGCAATTAATCTGATATGATTTATACGATATGAAAAATGCATGGAATTGCTATAACATGATAGAACAGAACATGCATGTCAATATAGTTTTAAAGTGCATTATAAGTTGTTATGCTCACTAAGTCTTCGACTTAGCGGTGATTGTTTCACACGTAGGTTCGAGAAGAGTAAGGAGGATGCGGAGCAAAACAGGTCAGTTTTCCTACCAAAAGATCAGATCAAATATTTGACAAAGTATGTATTTGGTTATGTAAAGTGTTGGCATGTAATAAGTCATTAAGTACGAGCACTGATAAAGTCTTTATTTTGATTTAAATAAAGTTTAAATTTCCCGGGATTTTCTTAAGAGTCAAGGTTTTGAAAAGTCAAGGAGGGATGCGGAGCAAAACAGGTCAGTTTTCCTACCAAAAGATCAGATCATAAATATTTGACAAAGTATGTATTTGGTTATGTATAAAGTGTTGGCATGTAATAAGTCATTAAGTACGAGCACTCTGATAAAGTCTTTATTTTGATTTAAATAAAGTTTTAAATTTCCCGGGATTTTCTTAAGAGTCAAGGTTTGAAAAGTCAATGTGACACTTCGGACTCGTATCCGGGTCGGATACGGGTTGGGGGTTACATTTAATGGTATCAGAGCTATGGTTTAGCCGATTCTCGGCATAAACCGAAGTCCAAAAATGTCATAAAAGGTGTACATGCCAACATAGATTGAAAAATTTCTGATCTGATAGTGTAAGGAATACGCTGTTTGCTAAAAATAGAATAGTTTAATACAGTAGAAATCCGATCATGATAATTTCGAAGTAAGTGAAAGGATATTCCTGATTGTGATAGCTATTCACTTGCCCTGGCCAGGCAGGATGAAGAGCGGACACCTCAGGAAATGCCTAGTAAGATCAAAAGTTGATTTCAGAAAGCTGAAATCATCTGAATAATGATAGAAATTTTCATCGTTTGGAATCGGAAAAACGATGTAGAGTAGTTTGCTATTATGTGAATAAGATAGAAGATGGTGAACGGGTGTCACCATAAGAATGTTAAAAAGATCTAATGACGTGATGATTACGTATAGAAGAACTCAAGGATAAGTGCATCAGTGACAAGCGTATAAGATGTATAAGTCAGAGCTTATGAGTTTGAAACGAAGTGATAATATTGCGCATAAACAAGAGTATGTTATGATAAGGGTTTGCAGTTAAGATGGAAAGAGTTAGCATTGGCTAACTAGAGTATGTGATAAAAATGTACTGGAATTATAAGATTATAAGATATTATCAGGATATGATAACCAGATCTGCAATGGATCTGGATATAGTTGCATATTTGGATCATAGTAATGAGGTATAGTAAAGGAAAAGGAAGTAAGAATTTGTATATTTAAGTAAAGCTAGGATTGATAAGAAGAGTTTGAGAATGTGTATATCGATGATCAGATTATAGGACATAGGAAGTCAGAATGTTGAGTTTGAGCAAAAGAAATTTCAGGATGTATGAGAATAGAGGTGAAATTGATAAGTTGAGTAAGCGAATTTTGAGATAATCTAGATTGGAAAGGATGTATATGATTGGTATAATAGGGCTTGTGCCCTAGATTGAACAAAAGTTATTATCTAACTGTCAGAGTAAAGGTGCTAGAGTTATAAGATTGGAGGAAAGATATAGTGGAGTTAATTGATTATGATGTGAATTTGAATATAGTTGTATATTCTGAGCAGATAGCTATGATGTATAAACAAGATAAGTATTTGCATGGAACCTTCAGGAAGGAAATACAAGTATAAATGATAAAGAATGAAGCTATGTATAAGAAATGGGTTATCAGAGTAATGAGGATGCAATGAAGATTGGTACATAAAGATGAGTATAAGTGATAAGACCAGAGTATGTGAATATGAAAGGAAATATGATTGATGTATAAGGAATAAGGAATAAAGAAATGAAAGGGATTCATTTAAAAGAATCAGATACGATAAATATGGAAGTATAGAGAACAATTTGATATAGAAATAAGACAAGTGTGCAAGGTGATGTGAAAATATGTTTGACTCCTTAAAGTATATGTTTAATCACATTGAAGAAGATCTAAAGTTGTGTTTTCAAATGATGACGAAATACAAGTTTGGTATGGTTATGAGGTAATTAGAGAGTTATGAAGAAATAGATGGATTTATGATATAGAGTAATGAGATGGATGTACTGTCAACGTGATGAGTGACATTATATGGAATTTTAGAAAGGTCAAAGGAAAAATGCATAATCGAATGAGAGAAAAGACAACAATGGATTAGTACTGGTTATTATTTATATGATAAGCAACAGAGGATGAATGTATAAACGAAAAAGATAGTTGGAAACTTAAGGATTGAAAAGTAAGTTTCTTATGATGACAAGAAAGAATAAGTTAGGGAAGCAACATAAGAACATTACAAGATATGTTCTTACTAAGATTTCAGTGAAAATTCGAGGGCGAATTTTCTTATAAGGAGGGGAGATTTGTAACATCCCCAAAAGCCGGATCGTGACTAAAATGTAAATTTTGGAAACTGTGTGCTCAATTTTGAAATAAGTTAAAAGTGTTGGGATTTAAGTAAAGAATTTTGATGATGGATTGAATAGCATAGATGGATAATTAAATGGGTAATTTAGTCTTTTCAGATTAAAGGATATTTTGTATTTCCTTTAAATACAGGTGATACGTGGGTTTTGGGAGAGTTCTGGAAGCCTTCTTCTTGCTCTCTTCTTCTTCTCGTAGCTCCAGCTTAAAGGTAAGTTTGATTTTTAACTGTTAATTTCTGGAATTTATAAGTTGGTTTTGAATCTTTGGGGGTTATAAGCTTAAGGAAAGCTTGTATAAACTTAAACATCAAGAAGGGAGAATTAGAAAGGAATTTCTATTAAAAGATTAGAAATGAAGTTTTGATATAGAAAGGTTTTTGAAATTCTAAGGATGAATTTGACTTGTCATCAATCTAATTAAGAAGTATAAAGTGTTAGAATTGGAATTAGAACACATTGAAAATTTGGTATGATTTTTTGAATCTCGTATGGAATATAGGATTTTGAGGTTTAAGATGAAATAAATGAATATAGATTGGTTTAAGTATGTGTACTAGAGTTAAGAATGAAAAGGGGATGATATATGAAGTGTTTGAGAGGAAATGAAGTAATTTTCGGGTTGAAAATATGATTTCTGGGCAAGGGGAATCGGTACCCATTCAAGGGGAACCGATACCCCTTCAAACGACAAAATTTCCAGAATGTCATGAGGGAATCGATACCCCCTCAGTAGGGAACCGATTCCCCCTAAAGGAAAAATGGGAATATTGGTTTAATAAGTTCGTTTAAGTTGCTAGTATCTAATTAAAAGGTGTAGGTATCTAATGATTACCTTGAAATGTACATTTATGTAGATTCTACGCATAAAGAAATTCCGGAACATTTGGCAAGTAAGATCGATCAAGGGAAAGATAAGAGATTGAAATTGACTAGTGAGACCAGGTGAGTGCATATTCAATAGTATACGATGTGCGATGGGAATAAGACTTGCGATGAGTCTATTTCCTAAAGTGTTACACATGAATTCATGATTAAAGGCATGAGTGGAATATGCATGTATGTGCTTGATTATGGATTGATCTGTTCTTTTATGTGTTGGATGATAAAGTATAATAATTCCATAAGAAAGGTTATGAATTATATGAGATATAAACTATGTGATCATAGTAAAATATAATTATTATTATATGATAAGTGAAATAAGCTGGATAATATTGATCTATAGGATGAAGTGAGAATAGTACACTAACTAGGAGATTTGAACATAAATGATAAGATGAACATATAAGATAAGCTAGATGGGAAAGATTCATATGTTTAAATAAAACTATAACACATGGGTTGTATGATAGAAAATTATGAAGTTATATGAGAAGATTATAGGAGTTATATGAAATTGAATTAAGTAAACATATTAGATTATATATAGAGAAATAATAGAAGTGAGATATGTTTATAAGTCTGCCCTAGATGAATATGAATACGAAATATAAGAGTGCTATATGATTTATATTAGGATAATCTTGAGGATATATATATATATAGATAGATATGAAATGAAATGAAATGAGTTATATGAATACACAATTATGTGATGAAATGGTGGATTACCTGAACATGTGAATATATATATATGTCTAAGAGAAGGCATAAGATTAAGATATAAGCAATATGACTATAAGTATATGTGCTCTAAGTGATATGACTTATAAGTATTTCTATTATAATGTTACATGATATGTTATGTATATGATCATATGTGAACAAGATATGATGAGTATGTGTACATGAATAAAGGTGATTGGGTGAGAAATGATAGAAATTATATGAAAACATGACATATGTGACATGTGAATTATATGGAAATGATCTACGTGTAAGTGAACTACGTGACTATGTGATCTATGAAAAGAAGCTATGTGATAAGATATGTGAAAGTGAATTACAAGTTTATGTGAATATTTGAAATGAAATAAATGATAACGCCCATGTTATGTGTCATGAGAGCTAGGGGTATAGTTGGCATGCCAAGAGTCGAGGGTCTACGCGGTTCTTCGGGACATATGTATATTCTTTGGAACATGTGTGAAGTCTGGAAAGACACATACTTGATCCCTAGCATATGTATATGATTCTTAAAGAATTCTATGTGGTCCTTATGGACATATTATATGGCACTACGGTGCAATCTACGCGGTTCTTCGGGACATATGTATATTCTTTGGAACATGTGTGAAGTCTGGAAAGACACATACTTGATCCCTAGCATATGTATATGATTCTTAAAGAATTCTATGTGGTCCTTATGGACATCATTATATGGCACTACGGTGCAATTCTACGGGGCACTTCGGTGCATTTATACGAGCTGTGGTGACAGCATAGTGCACAACCTCTATAGACTCTATCGATAGTCTCACTATGTACATGGGCTAATCCAGAGATGAACAAATATAAGTTAGTGGTATGATAAATGCTATAGAAATGATATGATGTTGTGTGTGTATAGTGTTTGATTGAAAAAGTATGTGATTATATGATAAACTGTTAATGATGAATTATGTGTATGTATGTATTTACTGCAATTAATCTGATATGATTTTATACGATATGAAAAATGCATGGAATTGCTATAACATGATAGAACAGAACATGCATGTATCAATATATGTTTTAAAGTGCATTATAAGTTGTTATGCCTCACTAAGTCTTCGACTTAGCGTGTGATTGTTTCACATGTAGGTTTCGAGAAGAGTAAGGAGGGATGCGGAGCAAGACAGGTCAGTTTTCCTTACCAAAAGATCAGATCAGAAATATTTGACAAAGTATGTATTTGGTTATGTATAAAGTGTTGGCATGTAATAAGTCATTAAGTACGAGCACTCTGATAAAGTCTTTATTTTGATTTAAATAAAGTTTTAAATTTCCCGGGATTTTTCTTAAGAGTCAAGGTTTGAAAAGTCAATGTGACACTTCGGACTCGTATCCGGGTCGGATACGGGTTGGGGGTGTTACATCTTTTGTGACTCTAATCTCCCCATGGTTTGAGCCAGTTGGCTCAATTGCTTGTCCATCTCTTGGAAGTGGGCTTCAATTCGGGTCTGGAATTTCTCCTGGGATAGTGCTAACCTTTCGACAATCAATTCTAGTGATGTCTTATGCGGCTGTTGTTGTGGTGAAGGTCTTGCTTGATAGCCTTGATTCGGTCTCGGGTTCTGCGCATAACTGAAGTTCGGGTGATCCCTTCATGCTGGGTTATATGTATTACCGTAAGGATTATAAGCATTTTGGGGAGGTCCCGAGAAGTTTCCGACTACGTTGACTTGAGCTGTTGCATCGTCTTGAATCAGTGGACAACCGTCTGTTGGATGATCAGGCAATGCACATATTCCACATACTCAGTTTTGTCCTGTCTTTTCTGCAACAAGAGAGTTTACGACTTCAGTTAACTTATCTGTTTTTACTTTCCAAGGAAGATAAACTTATCTCATGAACCCTTCGAGAAAGTTCATTATTTGCGCGGAACTGTTGGGAATTTGCAGCCATCGTCGATATTAAGTCTCTAGCCACGGTAGGAGTCATATTCACCAAGGCTCCACCGCTAGCAACATCGATCATCTTCATTTCCAGGGGAGATAATCCTTCATAGAAGTATTGAATGAGTGTTTGTTCGGTTAGCCCATGTTGTGGGCAACTAGAACACAACTTCTTAAACCGCTCCCAGTAGTCGTAGAGCGACTCTCCATCAAGTTGCTTGATTCAAAGTATTCTCCTTCGTAGTTCACTTACTTTGCCGCAGGGAAAAAACTGTCAAGAAAAAGATGAGTCATATTAGCCTATGTAGTAACAGAATTAGGAGGAAGATAAAATAACCACTCCTTAGCCGGCTAAGGAAAAAGGGAAAGCTCTAAGTTTTATTTGGTTCTCGGTTACTCCCTGTGGTGTCATGCTAGAGCAGACCATGTGAAATTCTTTGAGATGTTTGTGTGGATCCTCGTTTGGCAATCCGCGGAATGTAGGGAGGAGATGAATAAGACCGGTTTTCAACTGGTATGGAGTTTCGCCTTGGGGAAAATTAATGCACATAGGTCCTTGTTCAGTGGGGCCGCGGCTAACTCCCGAATAGTAGGTTCGGCCATCGGATTTGTATTACCTGAATTTGATCTTTCTTCTGGATCTAATTGTTGTCTCCTTCTTTCCCGAACTGTCTGTGCGTGTAGTCTCCTAGCTTCAGCTTCGATCTCCGGGTTGTACTCCACTAATGTGCCCGGATTAGTCTTGGTCATAAATCAAAAACAAACAAAAATTAGTATCTTTGGCGAAGTCCCCGGCAACGGCGCCAATTTGACAACTGTCGTTTCAGATGTCAAAATAATTCCTTATTCTCAATCAATAAATTAAGGAAATGCGTAGCAAGGAGAAGTAAGGGTCGATTCCACAGGGACTTAGAAAATTATAAATTTCTGTCTGAATTATTTATGCCAGGCGTGAAACAGTAAAAATGGGGGGATTTTAGTAAAAGATAATAAAGTGATTAAATAAAAGTAATTAAAGTAAAAATAAGAATATGAAGATTGTGAATAAATACGGTAAAAGTAGCCTCAAGCTTCGCTTTGATTCAATTTCCTTTAGATCATCGAATAAGATTTTCTCTTCGAGATTCACGTCGTTACTTTGTCTACAAGGGCTATCCTTGTCTATCTTGTATACCGAATACCCAAGGCAATCTTTGATTCCGGCTTCGGTAGTTGATTCTAACAACATCTATTGTCGTAGATCAAATACCGTTTAAGTTCGTGGCGACCGACTCGGATTGTTGTTTCTATAACCGTCAATTCCGATCTCAATTCCCTCTTGGCGAAGCTATCTCGCCAAGTGTGTTCCCAGGAAGTCGAATTGCTTTCTATAAGTCGAATCTTCCTCCCACACGTTTAATCGCAACAATTTCTTGACCAAAGTCAATCTTCGATTTTTGAAAACTGTTTTGATTTTGAAAAAATAAGCGCAGAGATTAAGAGAGAGATTCCGAAGATATTAAGGGACCGTTTCAATTCTCCCGTTGGAATTGAATCATCGCGACAGCTCTCGGCTTATGAAAAGTTTAGCTAAGCATGACAAAAGTCATACTTAGCATAAAAATAAAACTTGAAAATAAAGAAAAATAAAAAGAACTTGAAAAGGAAAAGAGAAAACTTTTATAAAAACTAGAGAGAAAAAAAGAATGTATTCTGAATGATTCGTTTAGGCTTACCCCAAGTGGGTATTTATAGCCTCTCAAAGCCTAACGGATAAACAAAGAAAATAATAAAATAATAAAAAAGATAATTGTTTTTAAATTTAAATTCAAACTTAAACTAGTCTCCTAATGCAACTCTGCTCGTCAATCTTCCAGAAGGCGTGCAGACGAAGTCTTCTAGAAACCGCCGCTGACTGGACCTTCTAGAAACTGCCACGTCAGACCGCGTCGTGCCCAGAGTCGTGCCCATGTCTCCAGCCGTGAACAAATAATAAAAAAAATGCAGAATTCGCCCGTTTTATCACCAATTCTAGAAAGTAAGGACCTTCACGAAAATAGACATAACACAACCAAATCAGCAGCAATAACTTCACAAAATCGAAGAAATAATGAACAAATATTAACGATTCTGAACACTCATCATTTATTCTCAAGCAAACTCATAATCATTTCATCAACTAATAACTCACTTTTCTATAGCTTTTAGAGGTCAATGTATTTACCGTTTACTCATTTCCTCTTACTCAAATTAACAATACTTTAAACAATTCTTCACTTAAATATTTCTCAATTATTTAATCTTACCTGAAGAAACCTCGAAATCATCACTAGATTCATAAATCTCCTCTAGATCCTTATTCGAGTCAACTTCTCTTGTAAATCATTCAAACTTTTTAATGGATTCCTCAAATGCGGAAATGTCGTTAAACACTAGAGCATTCCTTCCACAAAATAAAGGAAAATCCCTAGTAGAGTCTACCCTTCTAAGACATAATACTGAAGTCATGTCGGATTCTCTTAGGTCGATTTTGATCCCGACCTTCTTTTCAATATTATCAACTTTCTTACCTTTGTACTTAGTTTCCGACATCTATTAGGATATACATAATAATAACACTGAAGTTAGTAAGAAGTGACATCAATCACACTAATTGACACCATATCAGTAACTTTGACAATCTTAATGGCATGTAATCCTTTTTCTATTTTCAAATAAAACTGGTTTCGGCCGATAATCGGCTAACATGTAGCTCTGATACCAATAAATGTAACACTCATTTCCTGTATACGTTTCCGTACACAAGATACATATGCCACATTACTTTTAGAATCCATATAATTGTTATAAAGGTCGTAAAATTTTTGTTTACAGATTTTAAAACACAACATTTTTAATATAAAGCAACACATTTATTTTAATCTTCTACGAGGTTCTACTTAAATACATTTCAGAGCATTTTAGTACTTTAATTACATGTCAACTATTTTTTTCAAAATAAACTAGATTGTCCTATTGTTATTGACGAGTCAACCTTAATTGATGATAGCTGAGGCTACTGCTGCACTCCTTACTTGACTAGTCTCTGCTTTTACCTACGCGTGAAAGCAATACACGTTAAGTATTTACTTAGTGGGATATAATATTGTAAGGAAACATTAATGTATACATAAGTATATCATCATTATTTAGTTTCACACTAAATCTTATACTCCATAAGGATTATATAAATCCTCCTCATTTAAACAGATTTTCATTCACACAATTATCATAATCATTCTTAATATGCCTAGCATACCTATCTTTCTTTATATTTTTACTTTTCCCATTATCTCTTTAGTAATTATAATTTATTTTCATTTGTGACATCCTTTCATGTCGATAATGCACCATTCTGTATTTCATTTATGATATCCTTTCATGCCGATAATGCACCGTTATGCATTTCATTTATGGCACATTTCATGTCGATAATGCACCGTTATGCATTTCATTTATGGCATCATTTGATGCTGAAAATGCACCGTTATGCATTTCATTTATGGCACATTTCATGTCGATAATGCACCGTTATGCATTTAGTCTTTTATCCCGAAGGCATTTAACCTTTCGTCTAACTGTCATTATTGGCACCTTTCTGCCAAATGCATAGTTAGGCTTTTAGTCTTTTATTTTAAAACAGTTTTTACTCTAATAATTATTCATAATGTCAATTAACTCTTTCAATTCATTATAAACTTTTTAGTTTGCACACGTAATGCCAATACGGTAATTCACAACTTATTATGAATTACGTGGATTTGCACGTACAATGCCAATACGAAAATTCATAAACCTATTATGAATTTCTTAAGTTGCACACACAGTGTCTATATGGTAATTACAATACATACATTAAACAACATGAATCTATGACCATCATAACATATAAGCATATAATAAATGCACTCACCTGGTAATCCTCGCTAATAAGATGTAATGATGTCTGGCTATTCAGCAACTTTATCTTTCCCTTTTTCTTGCTAGCTCGGGAGCTTGGTTATGATCTACACAAACATCCATTAAAGACACATACCATACCAAATGTTCGTATATTCCCTAACATTTATACTTTAATAATACTCACAAGTACTATTATTTCCACTTCTATAACAATTTCAACCTATTTTATAGTTCCAAGCTCAATAGTATCAGTACCCCTACCATGGTATCGATACTTCTATACCATGGTATCGATACTTCTATACTATGGTATAGATACTCCCTTTCAGTATTGATACCATTTCTATATTCTGTAATTCCTGGTATCGATACTTTTCTCTTGGTATCGATACTCACATCAGTATCGATATAGTTCATCGAAATTCTTCAAATTTAAACCTATAACATCGGTACTGTTCTTCCAGTACCGATACCCCTACCCAGATTTACCATTTTTCAGCCTGATATTTTACTTAATTTTCGTTTCCAAATCTTACTTTTACCTCAAATAATGGCCTTAAACTTAACATCGCTTAACCCAACTAATTTTCCTCCATTTAGCTTCTTACAACATCTAAATTCTCCAAAGAACATCTCAAACTAAGAATCATACTACTTTTTCTAACTTGTTTTTAATCACATTCAAGACTTCTAATCTCTTATTTACTTCTTTGACAAGTCAATTATACTTGTAAACATCAATAAAAACTCATATTTCAACAAACTCTTAAAAACCCATTTTCTTTAATCTAAAATAAAACATCTATTTCCTAGTTTTAATCCTCTTTAACCCTTCCTTAAGCTTACACAACACTTAAGGTTTCAAGAACAAACCCAAAACGAAATAAAACCAATGTTGAAGAACCTTTACCTTGGCTATGGAGGGCACAGGGCTAGGAGGAAGAATAAGAGAAAACTTGTTCTCACTTTTTCCCTTCTTTTCCTTTTTAAATACCCTAATTTAAAAAGTGTATTTTAAATTCATTTCCCTCTAAAGGACCAAAATACCCTTTCATTCTTCCATTCTTACTAGTTGGTCTTAATTACAAATTTCTAAATCAATTTCTTATACTTTGCCCTGTATTCAATTTAATCCTCCAAATTTTTAAACCTTTTCAATATAGTCACTAACTTTATATTTGGGGTATTACAGAATTTCATAAAAAAATTAATCCGAAGAGAAGATAGAAGAGTTAAATGTTAATGTTTTAATACTAACCTTGCTAAGAACTATGACCAATGATACACGAAGGTTGACTGACAGTGACAATCGAAGTAAATGATGATTATTTGTAAGATAAAAATGATACATAAATTAAAGTTTAATATCTAAAAAGGAAATATTTTGAAATTTAGTCACAAAAGCGATACACAAACTAAAATTCATAGAGAAAAAATTATCACATCATTACATCGTTAACAATTAAACGACTCAATAAAGCTAAAACAAAATCGAGTGCTATGATTGAAACAATTTTAAAGTTTAATCGTAAAATCAATAGATTTTAAAACTCAAGTCTACAAATCAATTATATAAAATAATCACACTTCGTCAAACTCATTGTCATTATAATACTACCCAAATCATGCAATTATTTTATAGCTATCCAAACACGCTTAAAAATTTTAAATTATCGAAATTATTACATGAGGTAATTCTAATGGCTTCTTTTTGGCTATCCAATAGATTAAATTATCCCAGTTATTAAATTTAATTCAATCTATTCCCATTCAACAGTCTCACATACAAAACATCACATTATTAATTTTGTTTGAATAGTTTGATCGACTTAAATTTAAACAAATCTGAACAAACTTCCGTAAAGCTGTTCAGATCTCATTGAGCAGAAATTAGAAATGGTTTTAACCTACTAAGCCTGCACAAAATTCAACAAATCTCGAATAAACAAATCGTATATAATAGATACAATATGCAGACAATTGGTTTAGTTCTGGTGAGACTCGACGACGACGACATTTTATGTGTACAACAGAGACACATAACCGAATATCAAATAATAATCGCATACAAATATAGTTCAATAAAGATTTCTGAGGTAAAAAGCACCGCAGAAGCATGCATTAAAAACGAAATAGGGAAACATAAGCAAATACTCAAGGGATTCATTTCATTGCGCCATTACAATACTCGGAAAACATATCGTCAACACGATCTACATATTAAAGTAGGTTGGCATATGCCAACTCTAAATCATGCTTAAGGTAATGCCTCTTATGATTCTTTCACTTTATCGAGGCATATGCCACAACCCTACCTTTTTGCATAAGCACCCTTTCTAAATCGTTAGGAGATGCATCAATAAAAACAACATAATCCTTACCCAACTCAAGCTGTATAAACAATGATGCCTCTATCAAAATCCTCTTTAGCATTTCGAAACTTTCTTGACCCTTCTTCGTCCAACAAAAGACACATCTTTCTTTAAAACTTAGTTAGAAGCAAAGCTAATGTCGAAAATTTCTTCACTAACCTTCGAAAGTAACCAATAAGCTCCAAAGAAATCCGAACTTCAGGATCATTCTTAGGGAGTTTCCAATCTACTCCAACATGAGGTTTTCTTAGGATCTACTCTTATACCTTATACCAAAGCAACCTGGCCAAAGAAAGCAATCTATGTAAACTAAAATTTCACATTTGGATAGTTTGGCATACAACTTCTTCTCTCGATGGGTCTTATCTAACTGCCAAATCCATGCATAACCATATAAATTTATCTTTCTTTTTGTTAATAACACATACTCCCCAATATGAAATACTCAGGCTGATATAACCTTGATCAATCAACTCTTGTAATTGAGCCTCTAATTCTCGTTACTCGTTTAAGTCATTGATACAAAATCATAGAAACATGTTCAATACCTTAATAACCATCAACCTTGAATTTCACCTTTAGATCTGGAGGTAACCCAACAAATTTATTTGAAAAGACATCTATAAATTCTCAAGTTTGTTAAATTATCTTACAATTCTATTTTAATTATTTGAGTATCTATCACATTAGTCAGAAAAGCTATATATATATATATATATATATCTTTTTGACATCATTTCCTTTACAATCATTGTCGATATCACCTTAAGTGATGATTTTACTTTCTCTCCAAAAACTATAATTTTCATACCCTCTGCATCTTTCTGAACTAATCGTCTTTAAAGATAAACAACATATAACCAATATTATCTTAGCTCATCCAATGATAATTTCATCAGATTTACCGGAAACATAGCCTCTGGAATGTTTATCAAATGTTTACTACCTGACCAACCCACTCTTGCACCATGACCCACTAGGGTTTACCGCTATCATCTCACTAGAGATTAAGTTGAATAAAATATTTTTATTTTAAAATATCTTATTTCCTTCTTGAGGTAATCCGTGTAACTTTTTCCGAATCCATTGAAAATATTCTCGAGCAATTGAAACATTTTATGTCCCAACTATGAAATCCTAATTATTCACATCATGTAATAAGAAGACTTGAAAATTTTGTAGCAATAACTTCATAGCAGTTAATGCTAAAATTACACTAGTAACCAAATTTACTATTTTTCATATTATTACAAACTTGACACTTTTCCAAGTTCTTGAGAATTAATCCCGATTCTAAATAATAATTCATTGAAGTATGAAATGTGTAGAAATTTATTTTCACGAATTACCTTCTAAAAATAACTCTATTAAGTCCATAAAACTTAACATTTATTCTCAAGCAAACTCATAATCATTTGATCCACTAATAACTCACCTTTCTATAAGCTTTTAGAGGCCAATGTATTTACCGCTTACTCATTTCCTCTTACTCAAATTAACAATACTTTAAACAATTTAATGTTTCACTTAAATATTTCTCAATTATTTAATCTTACCTGAAAAAACCTTGAAATCGTCACTAGATTCATTAATCTCCTCTGGATCCTCATCCGAGTCAACTTCTCTTGTAAACCGTTCAAACTTTTTAATGGATTCCTCATATGCGAAAACGTCGTTAAACGATAGGGCATTCCTTCCACAAAATGGAGGAAATCCCTAGCAGCTTCTACCCTTCTAAGACATAATACTGAAGTCATGTCGGATTCTCTTGGGTCGATTTTGGTCCCGACCTTCTTTTCAATATTATCAACTTTCTTACCTTTGTACTTAGTTTCCGGCATATATTAGGACATACATAATAATAACACTCAAGTTAGTGAGAAGTGACATCAATCACACTCTAATTGACACCATATCAATAACTTTGACAATCTTAATGACATGTAATCTTTTTTTCTATTTTCAAATAAAATCGGTTTCGACCGAGAATCGACTAAACCTGTAGCTCTGATACCATTAAATGTAACACCCATTTCCCGTATACGTTTCCGTACACAAGATACATATGTCACATTACTTTTAGAATCCATATACTTGTTATAGAGGTCATAAAATTTTTGTTTACAGATTTTAAAACACAACATTTTAAATATAAAGCAACACAATTATTTTAATCTTCTACGAGGTTCTACTTAAATATATTTCAGAGCATTTTTAGTACTTTAATTACATGCCAACTAATTTTTTTTCAAAATAAACCAGAATGTCCTATTGTTACTGACGAGTCAACCTTAATTGATGATAGTTGCGGCTATTGCTACACTCTTTACTTGACTAATCTCTGCTTCTACTTACGCGTGAAAGTAATACACGTTAAATATTTACTTAGTGAGACATAATATTGTAAGGAAACATTAATGTATACATAAGTATATCATCGTTATTTAGTTTCACACTAAATCTTATACTCCCTAAGGATTATATAAGTCCTCCTCATTTAAACAGATTTTCATTCACACAATTATCATAATCATTCTTAGTATGCCTAGTATATCTATCTTTCTTTATATTTTTCTTTTTTCTTTTTCCCATTATATCTTTAGTAATTATAATTATTTTCATTTATGGCATCCTTTCATACCGATAATGCACTGTTATGCATTTTATTTATGGAATCCTTTCATGCCGATAATGCACTGTTATTCATTTCATTTAAGGCATCCTTTCATGCCGATTATGCACCGTTATGCATTTCATTTATGGCATCCTTTAATGCCAATAATGCACAGTTCTGCATTTAGTCTTTTATCCCAAAGGCATTTAACCTTTCGTCTAACTGTCATTATTGGCACCTTTCTGTCAAATGCACAGTTAGGCTATTCAACAACTTTATATTTGCCCTTTTTTTTCTAGACTCGGGAGCTTGGTTATGATCTACACAAGCATCCATTAAAGATACATACCATACCAAATGTTAGTATATTCCCTAACATTTATACTTTAATAATACTCACAAGTACTATTATTTCAACTTCTATAACAATTTCAACCTATCTTATAGTTCCAAGCTCAATAGTATCGGTACCCCTACCATGGTATCGATACTTCTATACTATGGTATCGATACTCCCTTTAGTATCGATACCATTTCTACATTCTGTAATTCCTGGTATCGATATTCACATTATTATCGATATTGTTCATTGAAATTCTTCAAATTTAAACCTATAGTATCGATATTGTTTTTTCATTACCGATACCCCTACCCAGATTTACCATTTTTCAGCCCGGTTTTTACTAAATTTTCATTTCAAAATCTTACTTTTACCTCAAACAATGTCCTTAAACTTAACATCGCTTAACCCAACTAATTTTCTTCTATTTAGCTTCTTACAATATCTAAATTCTCCAAAGAACATCTCAAACTAAGAATCATATTATTTTTTCTAACATGATTTTAATCACATCCAAGGCTTCTAATCTCTTATTTACTTCTTTGACAAGTCAAATATACTTGTAAACATCAATAAAAACTCATATTTCAACAAATCCCTTAAAACCCATTTTCTTCAATCTAAAATAAAACATAAATTTCTAAGTTTTAATCCTCTTTAACTCTTGTTTAAGCTTACACATCACTTAAGGTTTCAAGAACAAACCCAAAACGAAATAAAAACCAACGTTGAAGAACCCTTACCTTGGCTATGGAGGGCACAAGACTAAGAGAAAGAATAAGAGAACTCAACTTGTTCCCTTCCCTTTTCTAAATACCCTAATTTAAAAAAAATATTTTAAATTCATTTCCCTCTAAAAGACGAAAATACTCTTTCATTCTTCCATTCTTACTAGTTGGTCTTAATTACAAATTTCTAAATCATTTTCTTATACTTTGCCATGTATTTTAATACTAACCTTGCTAAGAACTACGACCAATGATACACGAAGGTTGACCGACAGTTACGATCAAAGTAAATGATGATTATTTGTAAGACAAAAAATGATACATAAATTAATGTTTAATACCTAAAAAGGAAATATTAATTTAGTCACAAAAACGATACACAAACTAAAATTCATAGAGAAAAAAATATAACATCATTACATCGTTAACAATTAAACGACTCAATAAAGCTAAAACAAAATCGAGTGCTATGATTGAAACATTTTAAAGTTTAATCGTAAAATCAATAGATTTTAAAACTTAAGTCTACAAATCAATTATATAAAATAATCACACTTCGTCAAACTCCTTGTCATTATAATATTACCCAAATCATGCAATTATTTTACAGATATCCAAAAATTTTAAATTATCGAAATTATTACGTGAGGTAATTCTAATGGCTTCTTTTTGGCTATCCAATAGATTAAATTATCCCAGTTATTAAATTTAATTCAATCTCTTCCCATTCAACAGTCTCACATACAAAACATCACATTATTAATTTTGTTTGAAGAGTTTGATCGACTTAAATTTAAACAAATCTGAACAAACTTCCGTAAAGCTGTTCAGATCTCATTGAGCAGAAATTAGAAATGGTTTTAACCTACTAAACCAGCACAAAATTCAACAAAGCTCGAATAAACAAATCGTATATAATAGATACAATATGCAGACAATTGGTTTAGTTCTGGTGAGACTCAACGACGACAACATTTTATGTGTACAACAGAGACGCACAACCGAATATCAAATAATAATCGCATACAAATATAGTTCAAAAAAGATTTCTGAGGTAAAAGGCACCACAGAAGCATGCATTAAAAACGAAATAGGGAAACATAAGCAAATACATAAGGGATTCATTTCATTGCGCCATTACAATACTCGGAAAGCATATCGTCAACACGATCTACATATTAAAGTAGGCTGGCATATACCAACTCGGTACAATGAACACATTCTTTTGGTACTGCAATGGAACAAGATGCACATAATAGGATGATATGCAAACGTTGAAGGCCGGACCGAGCATGATAATAATGTGCCACACAAAGGAACAATGTATCGGAAATACAATTTCGAATTAAGCTGATAAGAAACTAATGTACGCTTCAAAATGGCCCAGGGAAAAATAAACCTACCGACCTCGAGGACTTTCCTTTTTCTTCTTTATGCTATCAACAAATACAAAGAATATGCGGATGTTAATGTACAAAAGCATCAACAACTTCATAACTAGAGTTACTTTACTTTTCCTTGCCTATTTTTTTTCCTTTTTTGGGTCACATACATGAACCATCTCCAAAACATAAAAGCCCCAAAATGATTTTACATTATATGGTGCGAAAGAATGATGTGATAGATGCGCAATCGCCATTGCCTTACCATATCAATGTCGGGTATCCTACATGCATATGCACTTTGGCAAAACCCTTTGAACCATTCTGTAACGTTTCCGGTATAGCAAATTATACAATACCGCCATAACTGTTTTCAAACAACTTCCCCCATCAACTTCTGAAGAGTGACTGTTCTTTTGCCTCAAGCAAGAAAAACCAACACAATGCCGCAAAAAGATGCTTCACTTCCCACATTCACATTATCTGTTGAACATCTTTTGCGGGAAAAAGGGTTACTTAAGAGAACAAAGTTTTATCTATTTGAGACGGAATTCGTGCCTGAATACTGTTAGGTTCTGGGTGAATTTGTCTCTGTTCTTTGAATCAAGGCTTCGAGTAACATCTTGCATAAGCTTGTCAAAACAAGAGGAGCGCCTCTGATGTTGATCCATGGGCTGCAACAAAATGATGAATGTATCACGTGATGGGCACTAAAGGAGAGACAAAAAAGTAATGGGAAAGATAATGATAGAGAGATGCTGAATTTTTTAGTCCAATATTAAAAGCATCATCAGAAAGAAAAAAAAAACTCTAGTTTCTCTCTATTAGTTTCATCGGTTTGTCGAAGTTTTGATATGACCATAATTATTCCTTTCTGCAGTACTACTGATTTTTTTTCACGGATACGCCTATGCATATGATTTAGTCTCTAGTCTGATGGTTTGGAGACTAGTTTTGATCCTGAATCAGTCCTATTTGAATCACAATGCCAGAAAACTTGGGACACTACCTAACATAAAACCTTTTCAACGTTTTATATGAAGCTCTGTGAGAGATGGTCCAAATATTAATGAAATCATATTCGCTTTAACGACAATACCAATCTCCATTACAAACAGAAATTTCTTCCAAGTAACTAAACGAATAGGACCGGGAGAAATTTAATTGCCAAGTTGCGAGGAAGTAAAAGCAAATGAACATCAGCCCTAGAATGTCTAACATGTTCTTTCAATCTAATGGTTTTGTAAAATGAGTAGGACCTTGGTGGATACCATGTATTTAATCAGTGTTATGAAAATCTTAGGGATCAAATGTCAAGCAAATAAACCAAAGCTATGCTCGAATAAGTTTGATACAACTATGGATAACCAAAAGTTATACGGAATCAACAATAAGAACATATATTGCTCATCCAAGGCTAAGCCCATAAATCTATATTGGCAATCCTGATTACTCAAGTTTTAGAACTATAAAGACAACTAAAAAACAATCATATACCAAAAACTTGCCTGTGAAGCCAAAATTTGAGCTTTGAGATCAGCAAATACCTGCAGCAGGAATGCAGTTCTGTCAGCTAAATAGCAGAAGGCTTACATGATTTTTAAGATTCTAAAAGTGCAACAAGAAGTGCTCAAAAACAAATTCAGTTGAGACTTTCATTGGTTTCCTATTGTCAACAAGCACATAGAAAAAACTTGATATTGGAGTTGCATTAAAAGCTTCAAACACTATTTAACAAGCACAGAAGTGAGGGAAAAAGCAAAATAAATCGTAACTTATTATAAAAAGATTAAAAAGAATGTGGATGCAGCAACCAGCAGTGACTGGAAGAGAAGTAGAATAGCTGGTATTTTAAGAGATGATGCAGGTTCGATCTTAGGTTCTTTCCAGGAGGATTCTGGCCCGGGTCCACCTACTTTGATGGAGCCAAAGTCTGTTCAAAAGGGTTTATCCTTCTTTGATTCTTTGCGAGGATGTATGGGTTAAGAATGTTGAAAAATGTCCAGATGTGTATGTGTAGTAATTGTCAAGGACATTGTGATAGGCTTAAAGACTCGGACGGTGTAATTAGACGGGTTGCTAGGACAGGGGGTTATTCTAGATGTTTTAAATTTTATGTCTCCTTTATATTATTAAAGAAGTCTAAGGCAGTCTTTTCCTCCTTCCGCTGACTAAGGAACTCCTCTACGAGTTCCATTACTCATGAAGGGGGCTTTTAACGAGGCCTTCAATTCTTATAAAAAAAAGATTAAAAAGAACTTAGAAAAGAATCATGAACAAAAAACAATGGTAGCAACTGAAGGGGAAGGAATACAGAAGGGTTTATTGCGCAGCTCGTCGTCTGGACTCCCCCATTATATGTTGAACAAGATTCAGGCAGATATTGATAATTTTTTTAAAATGAAGAGTCCAGACGACGAGCTGCACAATAAACCAGTCAAACAGGTTTCTTGTCAGCTAATGAAAACACTGTCCATTGCAATTAATTTTTTTACCATTTTATTCACATTTGTATTGCTAAAAGTTTATACAAGATAAAGGATTTAAGTAATATGGAATGAGAATGCTAACAAGAATTTTGTTTGAATTTTCATGTTTGGTTACGGATCATCTAATGGTAAAGTTCAATGATATTGTTCAAAGTATACCTGTCAGAAAAAAATAACTATCCGGTGGACCAAAATTGAAAGTGGATTGCAGAGAAAATTAAGTAAAGAATTTGCAAATTATTACCTGCTCACTGACAAGTATTAAGCTCAACATAGGCCTGCTAAGACTCCATTGGTTGCCACAATCCTCAAACAAAACAATCTCGAATAGGGTTTTCAATATCTGTAATAAAGGATCAGAAAATAACTGGACTGTCCAAAAGGAAACACTGGAATAGAAACCATCACACTTGGTTCAAGACAACAAGAAACAATGTACAAATGGTACCTTAATTCTCATATGAAAAGTATTAATGGTTCTAATCATAAAGCAATATTGAAAACTTATAACATCCAAGGAACTTCTATAAAAAAAAACATCCAAGGAACTTAAAAAAATGGTACCAAACTTTATATGATACATCAAGCTAATGTAGAGAATATCCAGGGACATGACTAGTCTGTTAAAGATAACACTAATAAAAGAAATATTACTCTAAAGAACCTAGGCAATCACATCTGAGAGACTGCGTAGAAGGTTGTTATGTTTTAAGTTGATATGGTGCTATGCACTGAAGTAATAAGATGTATTAGTGTATGAGGAAATAAAGTGTGGAATGGATGCCTTCTTAACACAAATGCAATAACAGCAGTAAAAGCATAATATGTCAGGAAGTTCATTACTCACTTGTGGAAACAAACTAGGACAGTCTGCAATATGCTGGGCTAGTTTAACAGCAGCAGGTGAAGTGGGTACCTCCCCCATAGTGATGTTGTTGAAGTAGAAAGCAGCCAAATTATCAATAGCCGCTGCACACTGAAATGAAATGTTCATTATGTGAGATTAAGTTTTAAAAGAATAAAGTATTTCCTGTCTGGGAAAAGGAAATGGGAATGGATATCAGACATGAGAATTTCCAAAGAAAAACTCGCATAATTTCGACTTATTCAATCATGGAACTGCTTGAAAAATTAAAATAAACAGTTCTCGCAACAAAAGAACGGCTAAAGACCTTTGTTACAGTTTGATACAAACCTGTGATGAGATATTTATATCCAGCCCTTTGAGACCAGATTCAAGGGAACCAACAATATGCATAAAGGTTGCTGCATCTAAATTCAATATAAAATTGATGTGGCTGTTGAAAAGAACCTCTAAGAAAGAGAAATACGCCCTCGTTAACTGCAAAAGAATAGGTAAACTTGACATAGTTATTCATTCTGGTAATGATACAAGATATTCACATAACATGATAACGAAGGACATTCACATAACACGATAACGAAGGGCATTTACGTAACATGATAACAAAGTTGACATCATACTTACATATTGGTACATTTCCTAGAAGGTAGTTATTCATTCTGGTTATGATACAAGATATTCACATAACATGATAACGAAGGACATTCACATAACACGATAACAAAGGACATTTACGTAACATGATAACAAAGTTGACATCATACTTACATATTGGTACATTTCCTAGAAGGGCTAACTAATAGTGCCTCCAAAATCTTTTTTTCCTTTTGGTATGGCAAGGGTAACTGACCTACATTCAGGTCTTCAATGTTTCACTTCAGCTTCTTATTTTGTGTGATTATGCTTACAACAGCCACGTTATTTCTCTACATTTTCTCCTTATTATAACTCCTGGTTATCAACTTTTTTCACATTGTACAATGCTTGTATTATACCTTGAAAATACTATTCTTCTTCCCAACTACCATTCTTGCAACTTGCAGCAAATCAAAGGCTAAAGCTTGCAGTTAAAACAAACAATTCATTTCAAAGCTCAAACTAAATGCAATTGGAAATTTAAAAAAGAACAAAAGAAATTCCACAAACTGAAAGGAATGCAAAAAGAAATAACCAACTTGATCCATCATTTTCTTCAAGTGAGCAAACAAATGCAAAAACCAAAAGGAAATACAAAACCAATTAAATCTAAGTCTGCCATCAAAATTTATAACAGAGAGACACTTAGAAGAGAATATAGAATAAAAGGAACGAATAACAATGTTGATAACAGACAGATTTGTGGCTTTTAAGAAATTTTATTGAGAAGATTAAGCCTAATATATAGAGATCAGATCTAAATTGTTTTTAAGATGGATAATAGAAAGGATTCGGTTAGACAAAGGAGAAGATATAAAAAATTAAATAAATGTTACGAAAAATTAGAAAGGTTTGCCTGTGCACAATTTGTATTCATTCAAATCCTTAACGAATGTGACTTTTCAAGTAACAAGTATGCAAAACTCGAGTTATTTAGAATGATGGTTTCACAAATTCGGAACTGATTAGGCAGACACTTTCAACAGTAGATTTTCTAAAACATTCTACAAGGTAAAGAATTGCAATCAAAATAATGCATACCTTTCGAAATGCCAGTATATCAGCCAAAGGAATTGACAATATCATCTTTAGAGCAATGTCAAGCGCGTCAGAGAGTGCCCTATCCCCATAGAGCTCAAAAACACCAAAGTTTACATAGTTTCCAGCAAGACCTGTCATTTGTTGGTCAGAAGTTATTTTGAAGGTTCAGGAGATCTTAAATGAAACACAATATTCAACAAATGCAATTTCCATGACTCTGATTCTAGTGTCCAATCATGGTGCCAAAATGCTTCAGTCCCTGATTTTCTTACATGTAGCCTGGTCAAACATTGAGCTGGGATACTAGCAATGGTGGGTTGCACAGTCCATGGTCAGTTGCTTAGGAATATTTAATTACTACAATACTTCCTATAAAGGACATCACAACATGGCTGACACTGGAAGACCTCTAAAAGAGCTAGCTCATCATAAAATTAAATGCATACAGTATGCAATAATGAAGATCTCTATCAAAGAATAAATATCAACCTGATGAAGCATGCGCATAGAAAATATCTACTCTTAACTAAAACAAAAATAACCCATGCTTAAGACTTTATTGATCTTATAGAGCTAAGAATTTAGCTCTGTACATGGTTTACCACCATTGGTTCAATTTGGTTCTTAACATAAAAATTAAAATTGCATGCTCACATTCTGACCTCTTGACAGAATAGTAAGTGAAATCCATATTCCCTTGTACTTGAAGGCGTATATATCAGCATGATTAGGCAGAGATAAAATCCTTGTCCCATATGCTACAATCAGCTTACTGACTTCTCGGAAAAGAAGAATCCCATTAGGAGAAGATGAGTCAAATGTCAAACGTTGTGCTTTGTTCAAGACAAACTCAGCCATGAACTTTAACAAAGGAGTGGTAACCTGCAGTGTTAAATCAAACAATTATGTATCCAGTATTAGAGTTTATTATCTGAAAACTAATGCAGTAAGCGCACAGCATATGATATCTAAACAGATACAAGAAAAAATTACTACAAAAGGCAAGCCAAAATTACAAGTAGCCAAACAGAAAACCTACCAGTAAACCATAAAGTGAGATACTGACAGCAATTGTAACAACTAAATTGACAAGAAGCAAAATAAAGATTTTCTACGTATTACAGAAAGACCTTGTACACCTAACACATAACCATACTTCTGATCTTAAGTAATGCACGTATAGGACCACAAAATTATTTTTGATTGCCACAGGTAAAATCAGCTTTAATATTTTGCATTCTCTGAGAAAAGAGGGAAAAGCAAGATAATAGTACTATATAGATGAATAATATGGAACAACAACAAATAAGAAATCCATGAAGCAGCAACTGGAAAAATAACACATAACCATACTTCTGATCTTAAGTAATGCACGTATAGGACCACAAAATTATTTTTGATTGCCACAGGTAAAATCAGCTTTAATATTTTGCATTCTCTGAGAAAAAGAGAAAAGCAAGATAATAGTACTATATAGATGAATAATATGGAACAACAACAAATAAGAAATCCATGAAAGCAGCAACTGGAAAAAACTGAGAGTTATGAGTGTACCTCTGGTGTGTCAGTCCAGTGACTAATTCCCTTCAAGATAAGTGGCATGTGGGCAGGGTATAGCCAATCGAATAAAAGACCATATGTTCTACGACTGGAGGAGTTCAAGAAAAGAAAATTACATTATTGAGAAATTGTCTACATTTAAAAGAATACAAAAGATTAAACATATGTGAACCTGTTTGTGGCCATTGCACTGCATCGGGTGTCGACTCCAGGCTGAGAAAGACCTAAAGCACCACAAAACATTAATGAAGTCAAATTGAAATGAAAAATAATGAACTAACAGTAGAACAATGTCAGTGGAAAACCATCGAACCTACAATTCATGTACATATGAAAAAGGTTATGATATCACTTTACATGCATGCATGAGTGAATATGTTTTGTGTGTGTATGAGAGAGAGAGAGAGAGAGTACTTGCAAAAGTGGTTCCATTGAAGACTTGAATTTGACAGGGCTATCCTCCATAAATATCAACCACCCAATGGTGTAATAGAAAGTTGTCCTGCTTCGAGAGCATCTATATTCTTCTAAGAATGGAAAATGCTCTCTCTGAAATAAAGTTCAAGAAATAATGTCATTATCCAGAAGCGTGAATTCAGATAAACAAACGGAAGTTATTAGACAAAAGAAATATATTGTGGGTGGAATTACAGTATGATTTGCAATGTAGCTTTAGCTTTACATTGAAACAACAGCAAACTTGAATTAGCTTACCCAGATGCCAATTCCAAGAACAAACTTAGAGTGTGATCAATGACTTCCTCACTCTGAAATAAACACCAATTAAGCAAAAGTATATACCAGCACATTATATAACCAATATAAGCCAGATCGAAACAGTCACCTCTGTGTAGCACTTCAGGTTTGTAGCAATCTTCCCAACAATCACATTTAATAGTAACAGGTGATCATGGAGTCCAAGAAGCTCTGATAAACGGGCATATAACTGCTGTAACAAGGAAGGAAAGGCTCAACTTATATACAGACCATTAAATTTTGCAAAGAATATAAAAGAAATTGGTTTTACCTTAGATGAATGCATTGCTTGATCACCAACATAGGACTTGCGAAAATGCTGGAAGAAAGTGATAATTGCTCGATCAAGTCTTTGTTTACTTACCTCGCCATACCTCTGCCAAATGCAAAATTGAAATAATCAATTACAAATAAGTTTGTCGATTTCATGACACATTGTCTGTAGAATAACAAGGATGTTTCGATGCATAAAAGTGAAGGCCAAAACTACTACAATATGCATCAAGAATCTTGAAGAGCTGTCCAGATGGGTGATCGTGAACATGATTAATGGACTATCAAGAGAACAAAAAAGCATATGCATGATAGTATAGAATGGAAGAAATGAAAGTGCATTTCATGCAAGAAAAATAGAGAAGATAGATAAAATACGGCAGGTGGTATCATCCTATCCTTTGTTGGTGTATGAAAAATCACGAGTAGGCTAGAATGATTTCTGTTAGCGGTCAAAACCATCCCTATACCTATCATCCTATCCCATAGAATTAAAATACCATCCCCTTTTCCATGGGATAACAAGCTAAGGCTATTACATCAGGAAATAACCAGTCCTCCACCTTCTAGCATACACTTGATTTAAAAAAAAATCATGATAATAACCAACAATGGAGACACACACAAAACTTTGACATGATAAATGGAGAAAGAACAAAACTTCGACTACCATGATAAACCACCAAATCTAAAACCAAGAAGAGGTTTAGAGGCACAAGTTGAATCCAAGGTCACAATGAACACTAGTGATAACACTGCTTAACACATTTACTCTTGACAAATGCTAAATATGCATCTTACACCAATCAAACTCAACTTTCATCTCAAAATTTTAGGTAGACATACTTTGTGGATGAGAGATCAAATGTTAACCCTAACATTCATAAAGACCATCTTCCACTACTTAGCATGGTTGGTAATCACTTCTTAGATCAGATTCAGTTCAGATAACAGCATATAGTTAGAAACTAACTGAATTGTTTCTTAAATACGGAAACCGGTATCTGACTTAACCACTCATCATCTCCATGAACTATCCCTTATAGGAGCAAGATTAGACAAACACAACAGATTTTGCTTCCATCTAGTTTTTAATCTAATCTTGCGCAGTTGGCACCCCCCCTACAAGCTAGCAGGAAGGGTAATGCAGCTCTAGAACCAAATCAATTGCATGTTAGATGATTACCAATCTAAACATAACAATTCAGTCATTCTACACAACTTGCTAACAATAAGATAACAAACTCTATATCCACTAATTACAGCTTAAATTCCTCCTCAGATAAGAAAATATTTACATAACTGTCAAAAAAGAAACAATAAAAAATGTTCGTTTCTGGGTTGTCATCTGTAGGAAGGCATACAGAGTATGCTTATGCTTAGCCTGAAGTTCATTGTCATGACCACATTATCAAGGGTTTCTCGAGAAAATATGAGCATTATCTATGGGAAAAAAACACAGATAGCATCATCATTAATATCTACTCGGGAAAATTCTAACTGTTCATGCATCACAAAGCTTATACTCTAGTGATGAAATTGTTAAAGCAAGTACTGCTATGTCAAACGAATCCAATTTATTCGCATTAGGTCCACTTTAAAAACAAAATACGAAGTGAATGATAGAAACCCTCAATCATGAAGTTAAGAAAAAGAGTTAAAAAAAGAGAACCAATCATTCCCAAAGGTATTGTGTTAAACCTTATTTTTTTTCTCCCCTCCCACATTAGAAATTTAGAATACTCGGGCACTCCAACTCCTACTCATTGGTCTTCATCCTTGTTACATCAGGGGGATACAAGATGAAAGCATCCCACTTCACCCATCTTCCCTGTTTTAGCTTTTCTTTTTATTTTCTTCTCATAGAAAACCATTCTATCCATATACACTGTTGCACCAACAGGCAAAAATCTAGAGATCCTGTCTATTGTCAACATAGTTGTCGGCATGCCATGGAGACAAGTATTGGGTTTTCAAATCCTCTTGTTTTTTTTTTTTTATAGGAAGTAGGCCTCATTAAAAAACCCCTTCAAACCCTCCATGTTATGAAAGTAACATGAAGGATCTAAGAAGGAGGAAAAGAGTGTCTAGAAACTTTTTTTCATAGGAGCAAAATTACAAAGGCAGAACTAACTCCTAAACCTTCAACTGAAGAACATAAGACTTAATTCAAATCCTCTTGTTGACAAAGGTAATCAATTTTTGACAAGTCCAAGCAACAGTTTTACAATTATAAAGCTAGGAAAAAATTATTCCAACATTAAAATCATACAACTATTTTTATATATATTAAAAATAAATATCACCAAAACCAAGCTAACGCATACCTGACTGTGTAATCCACTATCAGTAACATTTATTAACTGCAGAACACGAGCTGAGAGTTCTGCATCAAGTACTTCTTGTGACTCCATGCTGCATGAAAGAAATGTAAAACATATATTGATATCTATTAAGTAAGCAAACCAAAGAAGTAAAACCATAATATAATTTTGGGGCACATTCAAGGCTCCTGCTGCTGACAATGGAATTTTTTGGTAAACAAGTTGGAAGAAATCGAATTCAGCTCTTTTTCCTTTATTTATCCATGAAATGACCATCAGGAATCTCTCAAATTTCACTTATTTGGGTGGAATCAATTTTAAAATTAGGAGTGTCTTTCGGTGAACTGAAAACACTTGCTATTTAGTTTCATTAAAATGAAAAGTAAACAACATTTCAATTATTATTACCGAACATTTTCGTCTTTGATCAAATTTTATTAGTTGTCATCTAGCGAAAACTATTCTTTTCACATTAGAATGCCACATAAGATAGGATCTGGCATTCATGTTAGCATGTGCCACAATATAATGCCCATCTAAAAGAAGTGATCATTGTTTCTTGGAAGTAGTCACTTGACTAGTTGACTGCTAAAAGTAATTTAGAACGCTTCAATTATTGGTTTAATTTCAAGGACTAATGTAGTACTAAAGTTAACAGAACAAGAATAAAAGAGAAATAGTTTCTTACCTACAGCCAGTACATTGTTTTATCTTAAGAATGGCAGCAATAATATGAACAATCCAAGTAAGTTTAGCTTCAATAATAGAGAGCTCATTTTTATCACAGGTCTGTGAGCGTGCTTTTTCCTGCAGAAAAATCAATTAGAAGTATTAATTAGAATCATCATAGAAGAAATTCCAGAAACAAGGCCTCCCTCATAAATGACCATACCGTGTATGACTGCAGAATAGGCTCCATCATGTTTATTATATACAAGCCACTGCTTTCATACTGTATTCAAGGAAAAAAGGAATCAGGAAGCAACTAAAAATTCATATTCATGGCATATAAAAGCTCATTTCAAAAGCTCGGGCACTGAAAGTGTGTCCCTCTGATCTTTTACATATCACAGTTGACCGGCATGAGTTTTCTATGATGTAATAATGCCCTTTGAACCGGCATGAGTTTTCTATGATGTAATGATGCCCTTTGACTTGTTTTTTTTTTTTTGTGTTTCGAAATTCTGGAAAAATTTCCAACAAAAAAATTAATGGTTCTTAAATTGTTAAAAAGAAAGCAGAAAGGAGAAAATAGAAGGCATAAATTATAAAATATGATACTAATTTGGAAACATCTGAAAAGGGAAAGACATGTTAAACAGAGAAAAAGGGGTCAAAGAAGGGCTTAGAAAAATCTGGAAAGAAATAGAAATTAGACCTGGAATCTGCAGAGGTGAGGAAAGCAATCCAACTGATCCTGAAGCAGTTCAACATTATCTAGAGGATTTTCAGAAAGATCATCAGGAAATCCAGCCTATAGAACAAAAAGAAAATGAGATATCATACCTCAAGTTAAATTAATCAATCCCAAAGGAAAACCAAGTTACATGATACCTATTACCTGCACAGAGTTGAATCTTGATGTGAGAAAACTCTCGGTGATCTTAGGAACGAATTCATCCAACAAACTTGGAGCATCACCCTTCAAATAGGGAACAGATGAAACCAATCTGGACCATAGCCCCAATAGGTAGTATACACTACTACTAGCCCACTGGTACGAAAGCATAAACTCAAATAAGATCATGTTGCAGAAGGTATGGAGAATAAAATAAATAAATGGTTCCAGGTTATCCGACAAATAGTTCACAAGTAATGGGTCAAGGTCATAGAAAAATTAATTTACGGCCAGTTCGGGCCCACATTAAGCCATATAGGATCATAAGTTATTTTCCCAACTACATAAAATTTTAAATATCAATCAACCTGCCAGGACTGCAAAGACTTCAAAGTAAATTCAGCCACCAAACGTATCCAATCACTGTAGCCTTGCACATTGACTAACTCTGACAACTGTGAATTTAAAATTTTGTTAACATTAGCGGTAATTCTTGAAACTACAAAGCCAATAATCAAATTCATTTACAAGCACCAACAAAAGCATATGATCTTTTGAGTATCTCAGAAAGTGATAAAATCAGCAAACAGTTCAATTGTTCAAAATCAGATAAAATAACACAAAAAATAATAAACAAGGCAAAACGGTAAACTATTGCACATAAAAAAATCGCAACCTATAATAACAAGGAAATTGCATTGCATCAAGAATGTTCACAAAAATTTCTGTAACTCTATGGCATATAACTGTGTGCCACAGTGCCCAACAACATGCATGAAGGATACCAGACCGGGACACACATTGACTTGCACAAAATCTGGCAAAGTGCATGTATGTTATATGAATTTGTGATATTTCTCAGGATGATAATACTCAGTGATACAGGTGGAAGAAGGTGAATATAAGTTATATGAACTAAAAAGTTCGAACTTTAGAGACCACAGGCAAAGATACAGCTCGAAAAAACACAGGCAGCTACACGATGACCACACGAAAAGATAAAATTTCACCAAACATAAAAAGCAAAGCGATTACTTCCATTTGTTAGAACCTATAAATTTACCTGATAATTCACCCTAAAACGTCCAAGAAGTCGACAGTATTCATGGTAATTATCATGATCAGCAAGACCTGATATCCAGCACAGATATTATTTGCAAATACTTAAGGAAAAAAAATAGAAAGACAAAAAATCCTGAACTTAACAGAATGCAAATCATGCAAGAACTCTGTTCTGTTTCAGAGAACATTATTTCTCGGGAGTTAAACTACAGGAGCACCCTTCGCAAAAATGAACACAATAAGTAACTATTATTACTTGATTTTCCATGAATAATATTACAAGAAAGCAACATAAAAAGATTACTAACAAATTCCACCACAAATAAACAACTAACAACAGAAGTCTTGCACAAGTTATTTTAGAATAGAGGTGTTACCCAGATCCATAAGTAGATAAATCAAACCTCATTCGAGTACATTTTATAAACCAAAGAGAAAAAATTATAAACTTGCATTTAAGAGAAATTAAACCAAAAGGCAGTTAAAACAGCTTTATGAGCTTTCTTTGAAAGCTATGCCTAAGGAAGTACTTTCTCTTAAATTGACCTCATAGCCACAATAGAACCCTGAAAAACAGATGAAAGCATATGATTTCTTACGTTATAGAAACATCATAACTTGAGGAAAGTACATATATATATTCCACAAGTCCAGGAATAAATAAACAGAAAAGAGAACAATTGAATAATCCAGGAAGGTAAACAACCACATAAAATGCAATACAAAGGATTCAGATAAAAGACAAAAAAGACATGTTTTTATATGACAGTCAATACAACCATGTAATTAAAACTTTAACAGTAATTGCCTACAAAAGTAAGTACCGTTACAACCACATGGTAATTAAAAAAACCAGTAGTAATAGCATACAATCCCATGCTACCTTGTCCTGATTGGAGAATTTCTTTCGTTCCCGTCATTAAATGAGCCAAAAACTTGGACCGGGAAGCATCATTTACAAATAAAGATCGTCTAACGGATGCTAGTCTTACCAAGCATTCCAGAGCCTGAAAAAAATTTATCAATTTGACTATGGGAGATACCTTAATAATCTGAATAATCAGCTAGGAAAAATCAATATGAGGAAGATATAATTAGTTGAATTTACAGCTTCAAGTAGGAAAAATATTTTATTGTATCAAAGCAGAACTAACACCAATTATGGATAGTGAACTTATACATGAAAAATGAAGCATCATACCCATATGTGAATTCCCGTGCATAACTTCTAAACAAAATTATAATTTCAAATTTTAATTTAGCTACCAGTTTCTGGTTTACAAAGGATTCTGATACTAAATTCAACCTGATAAGTTACAAGCATTTCAAAACAGTACAGAAGATAACTAACCTCCTTTGAAAGAGGAGGTTTAGTAATTGAATAGTAATCAAAAAATATCTGAAGTGTTGAAGAATCCTCCAGTAATGGCCTCCAAGATGATGGAATCTGTAAAGTTATCACCATACACTTGGTTAATTACAAAAAGTACCCGAGACTTTCAAACAATAAAAAGTAAAGAAATGCACAGTAGAGAAAATGCTCCATCAATACCTGAACAGTACCAAACTCTTCAGAACTTTCATCAATTGATGTCCCAACAAAATCAAAGGACAAACATTTATGAGCAAGAGAAAGTGCCAGCTCTTGCAATCGACTTGCAACTACATATTTCATATCAAACAAGAATCAGAAACAAAAAATCACATGAAACATATGAAAAGGACAAGAATAGTGAGTCAAGGAAAAGGAAGGAATCCAAACAAACATGAGCAAATATAGAATGTTACCATCACTTTGCAGGTGGCACAGTGATGTTAAAGACATTTGGAATATTTGAAAAAGTGATTGATCCCTGAATGAACAAGCAACCCTTCGATGATGTGTGGATGGCAACCCAGGATTAGGCTGAGAATTAAGGTGTCAGAATATGAACAAACTCATCAAAAATCCAATGCAAGAACACAAATAAAATATTGTAAATTGAAAGGAAAGGGGAAAACAACAGTGTAAAAAGGAAATTTTCCGGATCATAGGTGAAGTTAAATAACCTAGGTATCACTTAATCAAAATCCAACCCGGAAAAAGCTAATCTAAAGGTTTCTTTCTAATCCTATTAAAGGAACTGGAGGCTGTGGTGTACTATAATGTACAGATCAATGACTTTTTCCTATGTACTCTGAAATATTATATAATACTAGATTCTTGAAATTTGCCAAAAAAACAAAAAAAAACAACTACAAGAGCTTTCTGCCACATAAGAATGCTTCACGCAAAAAGTCCTTGTTAAGTGTTCACTATTTGATGTTTGATTCAATATTTGATGTTTGATTCAAGTTTAATAGTTGCTTATCTAAAGGTTTCTTTCTAATCCTATTAAAGGAACCAGAGGCTGTGGTCTACTATAATGTACAGATCAATGACCTTTTCCTATGTACTCTGAAATATTATCTAATACTAGATTCTTGAAATTTGCCAAAAAAAAACAACTAAAAGAGCTTTCTGCCACATAAGAATGCTTCACGTAAAAAATCCTTGTTAAGTGTTCACTATTTGATGTTTGATTCAAGTTTAATAGTTTCTTGTGAACTAATGCTAAGAATGCACCCAGAAAAAAAATAGCTTTGAAAAAAGAATATCAGTAAATTGGAATTCAAGGACAACTTCATGTGGACCTACATGAGAAATCAAAGGACAAATAGCCAACAAATGCAACCTTGCTCAAGGCTATCAACAGCACAAATAGATAAAAGTTTGCCTGATCAATAAAATGTTGGACAAGGACAAGCAGCACATTCTATCCATAATTTAAGATAGTCAACATTATATATCTCCAATATGAATCCTTTGAAGTACCATATTGACATAACAATTTTCATTCCATCTACTGTCAGAAACAAAAATAAATAAACTAAAAACAATGAAGATAACTTACCTGGTTCATCTCAGAGACAACCTGATTCAGTATCTTCAAACCAATGGCATAATGTTCTGAAGTTCCCTGATAAAACAAAGTGCCAATAAGAAAGAAATGTATGCAAACTTTACAAACTAACAATGAGGAAAGCAAGTCATGCTAAACAGGACAACATTTATACGATATATTGGTAAAGTTGAATGATTCAGGATACGGATCTGAACAAGCAATAATGTTCGCAAATAACAGACAGGTTAAAAACATGTACATTGACTACAAGGAGCATATTGCAGTAAGCAAATCAAACCAAGACAATTATGCCATGCACAAAGAAAATGCATAGCAGGTTCAACATTGGAATTCAAATTTCCGACGCAAGATGGAAGTAAGAAGGCTAAAACCAATGAAGCCTGAGACTTCTCAATCACACATCACATACTGCATGTATCAATGAGCCAGTACAATCCACAGCATTAAACAAAAAACCAACATTAAATCTTAAACAAATATGCTGTGATGAACTCATGTCCATGCCATAATGTACTTGATTGTTACTTTTAATACACAACTCTTTGCTTCCGGAATAACTTAAATGTTTATAACAAAATGCACGATTTTCCTCTGGCAACATAAAACAATTTCAGAAAGAATGTACTTGATTGTTACTTTTAAAGCATTACTCTTTGATTCCAAAATAAATTATTTGTTTATAACAAAATGTATGATTTCCTCTAGCAATATAAATCAATTTCATCAACAATAGTGTCAAATTGTAATCATTTATGACAATATTGATTTCTCCCTTTTGCTTTCAACTTATAGAAATCTTTGTTAAAAGTAAAACTAAAAGGAGAGTCTAAAACACAGAAAAATCACCTGGCTCAAGAAATTAGTTGACTCTTTAACCACATCACGGAATCTTTCATCATCGAACCATCCAAATTTCGTCACTCTGCATAACAATTGAATCAAAGATGCAGTGACAAACAGCTGCAATTTCGGTCCTCTAGTCGCCAAATAGTTGAAAATATAACTCCCTACAAAATCAAAACAAACAAAAATAAATCAAATCTCGTTTTGTGGGGGTAGGGGAGAAAGCAAACTGCAAAAGAGGAAAGTGAAAGAAACACTCAACATACAGATATCGAGGCGAAGATTCAAAGCCAGGCTATGATCGGTGACTTGTTTCAAAAGACTAGAGCTAGCGAGCATCAAAGCATAAGGAGTCAAAGCATTCTCAAGGATGAATTGGCATTGCGAAATGTAATCAGTGTTAACCGAGAAGCATTTCAAAGTGTTCTCCGCGTGAGCTCTCTCCGCCGAGTCCTGCGAATTGTACAGCCTCTCGCATAACGCTTCTAACTGCGCCAAGTTCTCCATTACCTTGATTACCTGAATCATAACCAAAAACAAACATTCAGAAAAGAAAAATCAAATCGATTCGATCGTTTCAAACAAAGAAATGATAATAGGGATATGATATTCATCACAGCTTACCTCGTTCGGGTCGCAAGAAGAAGATCTAGAAAGCGGCGATTTTGTGGAATGAAGAAGAAAACTGAAATATTATACCCGGAAGATATCGAAGACGGAAAAGGAGGGTTTGGTTTTTCTACGACCTGATGGAGGAATCAGCAATGCGTTATTTTTTTATTTTCCATTTTATTTTTCTGGGTTTTTTTTTTTTTTGGATTTTTGGGTTAGTGGAATCTTCCGTATGATCCAAGTGTTGGTTTACCTTTGTTTTCTGACCGTTTATTGTTTTGGTAAAATTCTGAGCGTTCGATTTAATTACTCAGCACTACATCGAACGGCGGGTATTTTTTAATCAAATATATACTGCTGGAAATATTTAAATTTTATGTGTGAATTATTACTTGATACATTGATAATTTAAATATGAATAGGTTTAACAGAAACATAATTATTCAAGTTATACAATTTTTTCACTTTAGATGATTAAAATATTTTTCGTTCAAGATATGTGTTTAATGTTTTTAAAGTTATTATTTTAAGTATTTGATCCGTCATAATCATTGAAAGATCGTTGTTAACAATTCAAAACATAATATATGTCATGTTTAAATTTTAAAATTTTATTTACAAAAATTTAAAATTTTAATTTTTTTTGAAAAAACTTAACGTTGTTCTAAAATCACAAAAAAAAAATTCAAAACTATGAAATTTCTAATTACAAATCTCTCATTATCAATCATTATTGATCATCACCGTTGTTGTCGCAGTTGTCGAATTACCATTCACTCATTGCCTTCATCATTGTTTGTCAAACCTCCAAAATCAACCGATTTATGATTTCATCATAAAACTCACAAACCATTTGTATTTATCCCTTGTTCTTATTCAAGCACTTACTATAGCTAATCTATTGCTAATCTATTGCCACGCTCGTGGACGGAGACAGACGTAAAATTTTATTAGGAGAAACTTATAAAAATCCCTAAGAGATGAAAACAATTTTTCAATAACAAATATATAAAAAATCTAAAATATATGATAATTTTAAATTTTCAGGAGACGAATACCTTATCTATCCCTATCAAACCTTATGTAAATAATTCGATATTTTTTATTTGGACTCATCATTTCAATGTATGGGTATGGATACTTTCATGTGGGGAGTCCGAAACCAACATCACCAGATGTTGTGTGATGAAGTATTCAACATTTCATATCGAAACTTTTGGGAAAATATCGATTTTTTGCATTTCAAAACCATTATTGGCAATTTAAAGAACCTTACAGTATTAATATTACTGTTAAAAGATCGAAGATATTGTTAAATTACTAACATTAAAATAAATTTTGGGAAGGAAAGTATCGAAATTAATTTTATGATATCGATTTTTTTATTTTGAATCATTAAATAAGTCTGCATTTTTCATAAAGTTCTAAATTGTAATTGGCAATGGAAAACTTATTGTCTGATATGTACCGAAATTAGTAAATTTCGTCTCGATATTTTTCATTTGAAATGTTTTTGCAATGGGATTGAATGTGAAAAATCGAAACTTTAGTTAAATAGACTACTATATTATGCGTGGATTTTTATTTTATAATGTCCTGCACATGTATCGATGCAGTTGGTTGTGTGTTTCGATAATTTTGAATTCGATGAAACTTTTAATTTCTGGGTAAAACTGTACATTCATGTTGAACGGACGGTACAAAAAATTCTTAAAATCATCGTAATGGTGACCAGATCTGGTGACGAAGCATGATTTTCAGAACCGGATCGATTAGTGAACCGGTCATATTATCGATTTATTGGTTTAATCGGTCGAATTAGTCTGATCGATCGGAAGAATCGGACTACATCATAATTATTTAAAAAATTAAATAAAAATATCAAAAATATTTAATAAAAAATAATTTTTTATATCACAAGTCATATTCAAAGCAAGTCATAACATATATAAATTAAGAACCATAAAATCAAGTGAAACAAAATGATTCAAATTAACTACAACATAATATTTAAGGTAAAACATATTAAATAATAAATATAATTATATAACTATAATTAAAAAATAAATTTGGGCTAAAAAAATCATAACAAAATGATATTGTTTGGTTTAATTTTTTTTTTTTAAAAATAATCTCATATGGCTAAGAAACATAGAAGAGCATCCTAAAAGTCTAAAGAGTAAAAATATGAGAACAAAACAATCTCACATTGCTAAGAAACATAGAAGAGCATCACAACTAACTTCTATAAATAATAGAGGTAATTTGGCATTCAAAATCATAGAGCTTTTTGGTGAGCATTAAGTGAACTATTCTTTCACTTCAATCAAGCTCGAATTTTAGGCTTCAATTGAGCTTCTAAATTTTTTTTTAGTTCAAATTTTTTTTAGTTCAAGTTTCAATATTATATTTCGAGCTCGAGTTGAACTTAATAATTTTTAACTTGTGAGTTTGAGTGGAGTTGAGCTTACTTTTAAATTTTTCAAGTTCGAGTCGAGCTCAGCAATACTCGAGTTCGACTTGGCTCGTTTAACAAACGACGTTTGGTTTAATTTAAAAAAAAAACAAAACAAAATTTTCGGTTTTCAGCCGGTCCGGTTCGAACGGTTCAGCGATTCTGATCAATTCACTAGTAACGGTTCAACCGATTTAGATTGAACCGGACTAGGCAACAGTTCCCGGTTAAATCGATTAAACCGACTGATCCGATCCGATTTTCAAAACAGAGCAACGAAGAGTGAAAGCTGGAAACATGATTGCGACATGAAAGATGAAATTTGGTCCTCCTATGACCTGTTGTTTGTCCCAGCTAGAAAATTGTACTGATGTCATAGCAATTCAGTCGGTATTGTTTAATTCAAGTAATCGGTGATGGCACTTGTGAAAATGGTTCAGGGAATCATGTAATTAATGGGTGCTTTGAAGATTTGTGATCATTGGGTTCAATTGGGCTTGAAACCATGTGAAATTGAAACTCACCCTCGTTAAATTCAAAACTACACAAGAATCAAGTTCACATTTTACAAATCACTGGCCAAATCTTTAAACCTTAACCCATTATCCATTTACCATTCATTTAAAACATTACTCATAAAAAGTTGCATCATTATGACCCAAACCTAAACCCATTACATTAAACCTCATGTCCAATTACATTCATGTATTCCATTTCCTAAGCCCAATTACTTTTGATCCATTACAACAAAACCAATTGAACCTTACAACCCAAATGGCCCAATTTCTATGAAACCCTAAACTGATATGAGAAATAAGGATGAGCACAAGTCAGGTTGAGTCAGATTTTTTGTCCACCCGACTCGACCCAAGAACAAATAATCCTCCATCTGATATCCAACTTGATCCGACTAAAATAAGATTTTACTTGACCCAATATATAACTTAAAAATCCGACCAAACCCGAAATAATAAAAAATATTATTTTTATTCAATAAAAATAATAATTTAATTGAAAAAATAATATATAGAGGAGTATTATTGTAATTATACTTAGATATATAAGGTAAAATTATATATTTTTTTAGGTCGAATATTTTTTACTCTAAACATGAACTCGACCCGAACATTACATTAAAAAAATGACCCGATCCGAATCCGATTAAAAAAATTAACTAGATGAGGTCGGAACCCGTCATCATCGGGTCCTATGCCCATCCTTAGAAATAATCAAACTCTAAGCAAGGGTTCAACTGCCGCCGCCTTTTCCATTTCAATTCCAGAACATTCGCTTGAAATGTGAACGCCCACCACAGCCAGAAACCAACAGTGGTCCCAAGGCTTCCCACCAGCGAGCAATGGTCCCCATCAAGCCTCACGAAAAAAATTCCAAAGTGGTCCCCGTCCTCCTATGTACGGCTATTTGATTAAACTGACACGACTTTAACGAATATTTACTTTTTTTGCATCGTTTAATATATATTTTTCGAAGCGGCACCATTTCGGTTGAGCTGACGAAAGACGCGTCCCCGGGAACGCGCTTTACCCGTGTTTTCGCTGAGTTGGATGCCACGTGTGGAATGCGCATCCCCGGGGACGCGCCTTCACTGACTCCACTGCCACGTGTGGAAAGCGCATCCCCGGTGGACGTGCCTTCCATTAAATGTCATAAATGCCCCCATCCGTTTCCATAACTACCCCCTCCTCCCCTATATAAATCCCCTCAACCATCGCTCATTCTTCACACCAAAATCATATTCTCCTCTCTTATATAACTCAAATTCTCCAACTATTTGAGTTTTAAATTTGTTATTAGTGGTAAGAAAGTTATTTTTATGTTAGTATTTTTTTAAATAGTTATTATATTTTATATTAATATATTTATATAAATATTATTTTTTTTATTAAAATAATATTTATATGATTATTATTTATTTAGAATTATTACTTTTTTTTGCTAATTATATTATTTTGTCTACAGTTATAATGGAAAACGAAATGCTGTTACGATTGGATATTGATCATATCTCCAGACATTTTAGCGATATGGTAATATTTTTTATAATTAATGTTAATATTTAAATTTATTTTTATTTTAAAGTTATTATGAATTTATATTAATTTTTATTTTTTATAATGTATATTATTTAGGATACTGATCGTATTTTAGAGAGTTTTATTAAAAATCCACGTATACCGACACCGGAACGTATTTTACCATATTTGGCTTCTGCCGGGTTCGGGTATATTGCAACAATTATAGGCGGTTGCAAACTCGAACATGTCCTAATTTCTGCATTGATTGAGAGGTGGAGGCCCTAGACACACACTTTTCACCTTCCATGTGGAGAGGCCACAATTACATTGGAGGATGTCTCTATGCATATGGGGCTTCCCGTTGACGGAAATATGATGTGTGGTATGGCGGATGGTGATTGGCAATCAATGTGCATTTATTATCTTGGAGCTGCTCCGCCAGAGTTTAATGAAGGTAGAATAGCTTTATCTTGGTTAAAAGCTAATTTTGAGGTTTTAAATGAAAATGCTTCAGAGGATCAAGCAAAGGCATGTGCTCGGGCATATATTCTATGAATAATTGGAGGAATATTGATGCCCGATAAATCTCGCAACCAGGTGCATTGTATGTGGTTGCAGCATCTGATCGATTTTGATGAAGCTGGAAGATATAGTTGGGGCGCTGCAGTTTTGGCATTTCTCTTTAGAGAAATGTGTCGGGCGACGAATTATAAGAGAAAACTGCTATCGGTGGATGTCTTCTGCTTCTACAATCATGGGCGTGGTTCCGCATGCCTTTCTTATGTCCGATCGTGAATGAACCATACGTATTCCCCTTATTGTTGAGGTAATTTTCGAACTAAATTTTGATTTAAATATTTTCAATTAAATAGGATGATATTTAGTTTATATTATATTTCATAGGTGGTCGATGAAAAGAAATGACCATAAAAGTATACCTACTGGGTTAGAGGAAATTCGTTTACTTATTGATACGAAAGCTGGGTCTGAGGTATGTTTTAAATTTGTTTAATTATTAATATTTTAATTTAAAATGCTAGATATAATTAGAATATTTTATTTATTTGAATTGTATATTTATATTTCAGTTTCAGTGGATACCTTATGCGAGCGATGAAGTGAAAAGCTTGCATCCCACCCCACCTTAGTGGGTCATTAGAGGTATGGATATCGATTATACCTCTTATATGTTATGCTATTATTGAGTGGCATCCAGTTGATCGCGTGCTCCGTCAGTATGGTTGTATGCAATATATTCCTGGAGCACCTAGGAATTTAGACGACGTGCATAACATAGATAGACGAGGAAAGAAAGATGTTAACTGGGTGGTGAGACACAGAGATTGGATTGCGCTTTGGGAGAACCGATATACACTGTTGGCCCCTCGACAATATTACGCTGAAACTGGTCATATGGTTACGGATAACTATATGGACTGGTTTAATGAAAATGGGAAGCCGTTTCTACTTTCGGCGGAAGCACGAGGGGTTAATATTCCTAGGCACCGAGAAAGACGTCAACCGTCTCAATATCATCGTCCCCCGACGCGTGGACAGAGAGAAGGCGCTACCGGTTCTGCATCAGTCCCACTATAACATCCTTATCCGTCGATGCCGCAGGGGTACATGCCCAGCCCTCCACTTCATATGCCAAGCCCACCAGTTTATATGCCATCTCCGCAGGGTTACATTCCGAGCCCGCAGGGTTACATTTCGAGCCCGCAGGGTTACATTCCTAGCCCGCCAGGTTACATGCCTAGCCCGCAGGGTTTTATACCATATGGAGGTGCATATACGACTATGTTTAATGATCCAGCATATGGTTCATATGCATCTTATTTGGCTGGTGGTGCTTCTCCGCAGACACCTCAATCTCCATCTGGATCACAAACATCGATGCCAATGTTTCCACAGTTTTCACAGTTCCCGGGGAGCGGTGGGATTGTTACTAGCACTCCTCCAGGGTCGTTATTTTATACAGGCCCTTCAGCCCCTTCAGCGTCATCTACACCAAATGAAGAAAATGCTGCTGATGATGATAGTGAAGGTGAAGAGACTGAAGAACAAGTTCCACGAAGAAATCCTCCACGAAATAGACAACCACCGCCATGTGAAACTCATTCGAGAAGACGACATCGGTGATCCAGTTGTATTTAATGTAATTTAAATAGTTATATTTCAGAATTTTATGTAATTTGGTTATGTTATTTAAATGTTTCATGGTTGTTACATACATATTTTTAATGTTATTTTTTATTAACATTTAACATTAAATGTTTGATAAATGTTTTTAAAATACAAATTATATTATTCGAAATTTAAAATAAAAATAAAAATAATATTATTCGAAATTTAAAATTAAAATATAAATTATAGTATTCGAAATTTAACATTAAATTTCAACTTAATATTCCAATTGTATTCGAAATTAAAAGTTATATTCCAATTATAGTTCACAATACTTAAATTGAAATTAAATTTATCCATACATATGATTTTATCATTAACATATATATTAAAACGTATACATTAAAATTAACTTATGACTTCACATTTATTCGTAAAAACATCTCGATGCTCATTCCATACAATTTCAATGTCACAATCAACTTATCACTTCACATTTATTCAATTTATCCATAACATTTTATCTAATTTATTCAAACTTCACATAATGTTTTTGTTGAGTTAATCGATTGACTGAATCGGCCAAGAGGGAGGTGAATTGGCAATAAAAATTTTGGTGGAAGCTTTTGCAAAAAATTGAAAGAAATTGCACAGCGATTTAGAGTGGTTCGACTTTATCAACCAAAGTCTACGTCCACTACCTTAGCTATCCACACTAAGGATTTTCCAACAAATTCACTAATTTTTTCTTTCTTTTGAGGCCAAAGAAATAACCTTACAACTCCCTCAAGAATATACCCCAATTCTTGAGAACACTCTTTTCTCAAAGAGAAATACAAATTTGCAAACTTACAAGAAAAACCTCACAAGGCAAATATGTTTGCACAATTCTAGAACAAAGAAATAACACTCAAGAATAAATAAAATTGAGCACAATAAGTGTTCTTGAAAGCAAAATGAATATTGAATGAAAAATAGGCTTGAAATGCTCAAACTTGAGGTTTGATGCTTTCTCTTTGATTCTCTCTTGATTCTAATTGCTTGATGTTTCTTGTTGTTGATCAATGGCTTCTAAGCTTGCTTAAATACACCTTGAATCACTTCTGAACGTTGGGGATAATTAGAGAAAATAATATAGCCGTTTTAGTGTGAAAATAATTAATAAAACAGTTTGGAGCGTGGGGGGAATCGGTACCCCCTATGGGAAATCGGTTCCCTAAGTGTAAAATTCAAATATTTCGACCGTTATACAAGGGGAATCGGTACCCCCTAGGGGGGAATCGGTTCCCTCCGAGCATACTGGAATTCTCAGAGCCAAACCATTCAGGGGGGAATCGGTACCCCCTTGGGGGGGAATCGGTTCCCTCTGAGCAATCTGGAATTTTTGGCTTTGAAATGGTTCGAAATACTTTGTAAAATTATTTTGAAGTTGTTTTAAGATTAAAACTTAATTTTACACTTTGAGTAAGGATTAAAAATGATATTTGAAAGATTTGGAGTAATGTTTTGATATTCGAATAATTCTATCGAATATACTTAGAAAATCATTTGGAAAATCTTAAAATTCATTTAACTTAATTTGTTATATCGAAATATCAAAATGTTTTCAACAGTTTTAATTTAAGTTATTCTTAACTTGCTGAACTTTCAAAAGAAGTTAAATTTTGGTTATAATTTACCTGATTTACTGATATATCTAGTGTCCCCGAGGGACATGAGTGACATAATAGTGCAATGATAACATATTCACTGACAAAATAATGGAAGGCGCACCCCCGGGAATGCGCCTTCATGTGAATAGTGAAATAATAGGTACTGATATATCTAGTGTCCCCGAGGGACATGAGTGACATAATAGGGCAATGATAACATATTCTCTGACAAAATAATGGAAGGCGCGCCCCCGGGAACGCGCCTTCATGTGAATAGTAAAATAATAGGTACTGATATATCTAGTGTCCCCGAGGGACATGAGTGATATAATAGGGCAATGATAACATATTCTCTGACAAAATAATGGAAGGCGTGCCCCCGGGAACGCGCTTTCATGTGAATAGTGAAATAATAGGTACTGATATATCTAGTGTCCCCGAGTGACATGAGTGACATAATAAGGCAATGATAACATATTCTCTGACAAAATAATGGAAGGCGCGCCCCCAGGAACGCGCCTTCATGTGAATAGTACTCCGATTATAGACACTATTATATGCAACATATTATAAACTTTCAAAACAAACTTCAGTTCACAAGCTTTCAAATTCTCAAATTCCCAAACTCTAAATTCTCAAATTCTCTGAAAATGAGTCGTCTTTCTGCTGTTGTTTTGTATGATGGAGAAATTAAGAAAGCTGAAGAGGGGGTTGTTTTTGAGTTAGATCATTATATCCCCTTAACCTTGAAGAGAAACATCACAATTGAGGTGTTAATCACAAAATTTTCGTTAAAGATTCGTGTAGTAGGCCAGAGAAGACTATCTTCACTTCAGTACAGATTTCCTACTGAACTTTTTTCGCTCACGTATACATCATTTCAGCTTTCAAACGATGATGATGTTTCTATGATGGTTGATGCTCATATGGGGAGTTCACAATCTCTTATTGAAATGTATGCCACTTTTATTGAGGTTCGTGCAACTCGTGGTCTCTCATATTCCTCTCACTTTGGCATTGCATATCAAACTGATCAAGTTGATAGCCCGACACAACTGATCTGTAATGATTTCACATCATTAATGGCGGATCCAACGCCAGATACCATGCCCTCAAGTTCAATAGGAAGGCATTCATCTGCAACTGCTTATGATCTCAACCCACGTGGCTTCACCAATAATCCATATGGCAACATCTCTTCTACTTCAAGGGGAAGACATTCATCTGCCAATTTTTTCGACTTGCATATGGAAATGCCAACGAGACGGCAGTCTATTCACATCCCACATGATACAATGGCCTCAAGTTCAAGGGGAGGACACGCAAGCGGGAACTTATTTGACCTCAACATTGGATTATCGGAGGAACCCTCATCTCCACCAGAATAACCTCTTCGGGAGCCAGGTGCTGAAACGGGATTATTCGTTGAACCTGACTCACCACAGTTTAACGTACATTCTGATGATGACGAGGATGACGTTCCGATAAATACAACACCAGCCGAACTTCCTGCACATATGTATGAGGCTGATTATGATGCAATGTATGAGCCTGAATTTCCAGATCTTCCTGATGTTGGCAACTATGGACTTCAATCATTATTCAATGACGGTAATTTACATATTGGAAAGAAGTTCGCATCGAAGGAGGAAGCAATGATGGCAATAAAGAGTTACAATATTCGTAACTCAGTTAAGTCCCGAGTTGATCGATCTAACACGGAGAAATATGTCTGCTACTGCGTCCAACGTGACAACAGATGTCAATGGATGGTCCGTGTATCAAAGAGGAAGAGGAAGAACAACTTATGGGAACTAACCAGATACAACGATACTCATACATGTTGTGCAACAGGTATAAACCAGGATCATCCCAACTTGGACTCCAACATTATTTGTCAAGCAATCATGCCCATTGTGAAGCAAAGCTCTCATATAGCTGTTGCAGTGTTGATTTCTGCTATACAGTCACAATATGGGTACACTGTCTCATATAAAAAAAGCGTGGTTGGCAAAACAGAATGCCATTTGCAAACTTCATGGCGAATGGGATTCCTCTTACAACGAGCTGCCCAGTTGGTTTCATGTTGTGTAAAGACTTAATCCCGGGACAATTATTGAGTTCGAAACTCAACATCATTACGTGAATGATCGAATGGTTCGCGATCGCTGCCAATTTTACCGTGTCTTTTGGACTTACCCTCAGTGTATTAATGCAGTCAAGTACTGTAAACCAGTTGTCCAAATTGATGGTACTTTCTTGTATGGGAAATACAAGCAAGTTTTATTATTGGCTGTGGTCCAAGATGGAAACTGCAATATTCTTCCTGTTGCGTTTGCCCTCGTTCAAGGAGAAGACACTGAGTCTTGGGCTTTTTTCCTTAAAAATTTACGTTTACATGTTGTCACCAGGGAATGAGTATGCATTATTTCAGACCGAGGAGCCGGGATAAAAGTAGCAATAGACTCTTTGGGTACAATGTATTGACCTCCACATGTTCAACATCGTTATTGTATCCGTCATATTGCTGCAAACTATTACGGAAAATACAAGAAGAACGATGAACGTCAGTTAGTCGTGCGGATGGGTATGTTACTTTTTCCCAATTTTTCTATCAATTTCTTATTACTTATTTATACTTGATATTAACTATTACATATTCCTAATGGCTTATATTACGAACTCTTACCTCAAAGGTTTGAGTCGATGCTACAAGAGTTGTTTGGTAAAAATAAGAAGGGGTGCGAGTACATTATGGACATCAACAAAGAAATGTGGACAAATGCATATGACGGGGGGTATCGCTATGGTCATATGATAACAAACTTGGCTGAAGCAATAAATTCAACCTTAAAGGGGGCGCATCATTTACCAGTCACGACGTTGGTTAAAACGACTTATTTTCGTTTGGGTCAACTCTTTGCAAAGCTCGGTGGACAAGCTCTTACTTGGATGCAAAACAGACATATTTACCACCCAAGACTAGTAGTTGATTTACAGAAAAAAGTGGCTACATCAAATGGGATGTTAGTTACAAATTTTTCTCGCACCCGTGAATTGTTTCGTGTAACCGAAATGCCACGTCCGCTACAAGGGATTTGAGCTAACTCTTTCAGAGTTAATCTGCAAGAGAGGTAGTGCGATTGTGGTTTCTTTCAAGCACTCAAATATCCATGCTCTCATGTCATTGCTTCTTGCTCACATTCGCATTTGGACTACAAAAATTATGTTGATCCCGTATACCAACTTTCACAAGTATTCAAGGTATATGAATTTGAGTTTCCGCCCATAGGAAACGAAAGAGACCCAAATGAGATTCAAACTTGGCTTACAATTGTACCAGATCCATTGCTATTGAGGGACTCAGGTCGTCCAAAATCTACTCGAATACATTGTGATATGGATATTCGGGAGAAGTCAACAGAACAAAAACGATGTGGGCATTGTAGAAACATCGGGCACAATAGAAAAAAATGTCCAGCTCTGTTATCATCATATAACCGTTAACTCTTATGTAATTAATATTGTATTTAAATGAATGTTTTTGTTTCTAATAATTTAATGTTATTGCATTTATATAATTTGTCAATGTATGTACACCTAAATAATTTTTTTTAACTTTTAAATACATAAATATTTTTAATATATTTATTTAATATATATTAATATTAGTTATAATTTTTTTAAAATATAATAATAATTCCACCTTCTAAGTAGAGAAAAATATTAAATTAAACAAATTAAAAGTTATTAAAAAATTTATGTATACGATGACACATTTCATGTTCTGATTGGAGGATTAAATTTATTAAATTAAATTTTCAATAAGACTAATTTCATAAAATATGTAAGTCTTGAAGATTAATATGTAATTATACTAATTTATTAACTTATGCATCAATATTTTCGTTAAATATTGATAAGAGATGACTAGATTGATAACATTTAAATAATTAACTGATGAAATTAATAGATCGATAATAAAAATCAAAAATAATAATATAACCATATGTGTAATATTATAATTTCATACATTTTTCCTATAACTACAATAAAGTCAAAACTGGTTTTCATATATTGTTATATCATATTAATGTAGATAATTCACTCCACCTTTAACACATTAACAAAATACATTTGATAATTCTTATATTATAATCGAAACACTTTACATAATATATTATTAATTTATAATAATAATAAAAAATAAAATATTTATTATTAAACAAAATACGTGGCAGTCGAGCTGGCGAAAGGCGCTTCCCCGGGGATGCGCCTTCCACACGTGGCATCAACTCAGCGAAAACACGGGTAAAGCGCGTCCCCGGGGACGCGCCTTTCGCCAACTCAGCCGAAAGGGTGCCACTTCGGGAAATATATATTAAACGATGCCAAAAAGGTAAATAATCGTTAAAGGCGTGTCAGTTTGGTCAAATAGCCCCTCATGTACACCAGCAGCCATGAAGCGGTGTCATAACCGTTTTGGCAGGATTATTCCCAACAGCAGGATCACATGGAGACAGAAGGGGAAAAATCAATTTATAATTTTCATTTTTTAATTTTTTTTTGTAATATTTGCATTCTATATTGTAAATACATATTTTCGTCCGGGGTTTTTATATAGCATAATATATATAATAAATATAGTTTTTGGAAACTTATTTAAAAAAATATAATATATAGTTTTTAAAACAATTTTAAAAATATATAGTTTTAAGATAATTTTGAAAAATATTATATATAAATGTTTTTAAAAATATAGTTTTAAAAACGTATAATATATATTTTTTAAAATGATTTTGAAAACATATAGTTTTTAAAATAATTTTGAAAACATATAATATATAGTTTTTAAAATAATATATAGTTTTTAAAATGGTTTTTGAAAACGGTTTTTTTTAAATATATTAATATATTATATAGTTTTTGAGAATATAATATATATTATATAGTTTTTATTATTTATATTATTTATTTTTATTTTAGGTTATATTATTATTATTTATTTATTTATTAAATTTTAACAAGTCCAATTTAGTCTAAAGTGCTGCCCAACCGAGCCAGCAGGCTTGACCCAATAAACCAGCCCGGTTAGGGGCCTGACCCAATAAAACATTTTCGGTTAGGGGCCTGACCTATCCTATATGCAAAATAAGGTTTCACTAATGAAGCTCAACACTGCACTAGATCAATGGTTGAGATCGAAGTAAAATAGGGTTACAAAACCCTAATCATACGAAGCCAAGCGCCACACGAGAGGAAGTAAGCAGTGCGCGTGGAGGCCACGCGCCAACAAGTTGGTCAAAACTTTCGACCGATCACCCGAGACTGAACCATCCCTGGATTTCTGGCCCAAGGACGACCTCAACAGAAAGTGAATAAGTCAAGGACAACTCCAAGATCATCGGGACCCAAACAACCGATCGAAGGCTATAAAAACCTCATCGGGGAGAGAAAAAAATAGAGGAGAAATACGATCAGGAAGACAAAAATAACCATCACAATAACGAGAGAAATGAAATAACATATAGCAACATTAAGCAAAAAAAATCCAAAAAACCACCAAACACAAGCAACATTCGGCCAAAACCAAAAGCAACCAAACCAAAAAATCGAAAAAACAAAGCCATAAAAGTTCGAAACCAAAACCAAAAGGCAAAGATTTGTCTCATCAAGGGTCGACGAAACACGTGAGAAGGTCATCGGAGAATAAGAAGCCGTCGAAAGTTAGAAAGTTCGCCGGAAAAGGTAAAAATCGAGCGAATTTTTTTAGATCTATGCTATTTAGTGCTTGTTTTGAGGATTTGTGGCTTGGGTTTAGTTTTAGGGTGTCAATGAGAGTGTTTTGGGGTAGGATTTTAGTTTTATGACCATCGGAGGTAGCGGAGCAACGGCGGTTGACGGTGGCGTTCTAGGCCGGCTGGTGGCCAGCTAGGGGAGAGTTGAGAGAGTTTTGTAAAGAGGGGAGAGTGTTTTAAGGAATGAGTGATATATGAGATAATTTTGGGTTTTAGGGGTTATATATACGGGGGACTAAAGTGAAAATAACAAATAGTTAAATCATTTTCACAGTCCCTGCAGGTTTGAAGCGTAATTCATTTTGGTCACCTATTGTAAATTGATCCCTTAATTTTAAATTATTTCAATTTAATCCCTATTATATTTTTTATATTTGTGCAATTTAATCCTCTAACTTTTTTTTGTATTTGCAGCTTTAATTAATTCAGTTTGATCCTTAATTATTTCCAATTTAATACTTTTATTTTAGATTTCCTTTTATTTATTTAATTCCTTTTATTTTTTTAATTTTTCTTCAATTCATTATTTACTTTATTCTAACCCTAATATTAATTTTTATTTTGTTATTTTTCTTTCTTTATCTTATTTTATTTAAGATGTTTGACCTTTTTAGGATAATTTCAATCGATCAAAGGTAAGTAATTCAGATCGAATCTTTAAAATTTAATTTAACCTTTAATTTTCACACTTAAAACAACCGAGAAATTAAATTAGTACCGAAAAGACAGTACAAGGGTGCTAATCCTTCCTTGACTGTAATCGACTCCCGAATCCAACATATTTCTTGTAAATACAGATCATGTAAGATGGTAATTAAGGTGTCCGGTCAACCTAATTAATTAAATAAATGATTGGTGGCAGTTCTAACATGTTTTATTTAAATCGAAGCCCAATTTCGGGCCCACCTGAAATAATTATCCGGTCAACCTAATTAATCAAAGGTGACTCCGCTGGGGACAGGTAAGTGAGTCTAGCTAAAATTAATTTTCGGTTGTCTTCTTAAGAGAAAATTGTAAGGTTAAATATTAATTTAACTATTCGATCCTTATTATTTACCTTTGATTATTATTTTTCAAATAAATAGTTGTATTAATGTTTTTTCAAAGATTTCAACTTTTCAAAATTTCTTCTCAGGCTCTATACCCGAGCTTCAAACCCTTTGTAAGTGGAGGTGAAAGTGACGCCTTCGTGAGAATTTATTATTCGTACATGCCTAGTAAGTAACCTTCGGGATTCATATACCTTATGTATTCGCGTGAATTTATTCTCCGTACAGACATAAAGGAATGAGTCCTTCCGAGTTTAACTTGGTACACACAGGCTTATAATGGCTTAGGAGTGAGGGTCTGGCAAGCCCAAGGGGGCACCGGCAATGAGAACTCGGGTTGCGTGGAAGTTACTAGAAGATTCTCCGACGTGGATATCGTACATGGAGAACTACAAGCAACTTCAATTAGTATTGAGTAAATATCCGAGTAATTTTTTTTACATATTTTTATTTTTTAATATTTCATATCAAATAATTATATTTTAATTTTATTTTACTTTTAAGGTGTTTTAAGTTATTTGGATGAACAATGGCTGAATAATTATAAAGACAGGTTTGTGTCTGCATGGAGTGACCAGTCTCTCAACTTTGGCAATCGCACAACCAACAGAGTTAAAAGCCAACACGCCAAGTTAAAAAAGTACTTCAAATCCAAAAAATATTCATTAGATCAATTTGTGGGCTATATCAATCAAATCGTGCAGTCCCAGGTTACAGCAATAAATGAAAGCTTTGAAAGAAGTAGAATTTATCGTTATCATCAACATAACCAGCCATGTTTCAACTTATTACGGGGTTTTGTTTCAAATGAGGCTCTTGATATGATTTTAGAACTACATCGATTGAGTGATCTTGAGTTTAACTACTCAACATGTGGTTGTCAACTTCGTAAGAGTTGTAGGCTACCTTGTGCTTTTGTACTTTCAGCGTACTTAAATTCAGGTCAGTTTATTTAACTAAAATCATTTGATTATTTAGAGGTCTTGATTTTTTAGAAACTAAAACTTGTTTTTTCAGGTGAGGATATTCCTTTGGATTCAATTGATATTTTTTTGGAGGACACTAGATGTTTCATGGTCAACACCCTTGGAAAATGAAGATATTCAATATGATGATGAACTGCACATTTTCAAATAAGATTTCAAAAGGCAGTCCAATGCTGGAAAGAAGAGTTTCTTAAGAAAGCTAGGCGATATATTCAATCCAAGCACACATCTAACTCCCGCACCAAGTCTGACCGAATTCAAGGCCATTGATCCTCAGATAGACCAAGAGCGACATCGACTGATCGAAATCCGCAATTTCTGTCACCTATTACATCTTGTAAACCTGCAAGATAAGGACACAAAATTTGTGGAAGTTGTTTCAAAAATCTTTCCGAACCAGGTATGGCAAACGACTGGCTTATATATAAACTGTGTCTCGTAGGTTCTTCGTTTAAATTCGGGAACAAGTCACGTGCGCTTGTTACATATGAACTGTGTCTCGCCGTTTCAATATTTGTCGGTTCCAAATTCAAGTCTATATAAAAAAATATGGTGGAATAACTACTTTTACCATGATCTTTATTTTTTTGGTTCAACACACTTCTTCTTTTTTTGTTTCTTCAAGCTTGGTCGCCCGCGAGTATTTTTTTTAATTGCGGGTTCTCTAATAAGATTTGTTCTTGGATTGAATATATCGCCAAGCTTTCTTAAGAAACTCTTCTTTCCAACATTGGACTGCCTTTTGAATTCTTCTTTGAAAATGTGCAGTTCATCATCACATTGAATATCTTCATTTTCCAAGGGTGTTGACCATGAAACATCTAGTGTCCTCCAAAAAATATCAATTGAATCCAAAGGAATATTCTCACCTGAAAAAACAAGTTTTAGTTTCTAAAAAATCAAGACCTCTAAATAATCAAATGATTTTAGTTAAATAAACTGACCCGAATTTAAGTACGCTGAAAGTACGCAAGCACAAGGTAGCCCACAACTCTTACGAAGTTGACAACCACATGTTGAGTAGTTAAACTCAAGATCACTCAATCGATGTAGTTCTTCTAAAATCATATCAAGAGCCTCATTTGAAACAAAACCCCGTAATAAGTTGAAACATGGCTGGTTATGTTGATGATAACGATAAATTCTACTTCTTTCAAAGCTTTCATTTATTGCTGTAACCTGGGACTGCACGATTTGATTTATTTAGCCCAAAAATTGATCTAATGAATAGTTTTTGGATTTGAAGTACTTTTTTAACTTGGCGTGTTGGCTTTTAACTCTGTTGGTTGTGCGATTGCCAAAGTTGAGAGACTGGTCACTCCATGCAGACACAAATATGTCTTTATAATTATTCAACCATTGTTCATCCAAATAACTTAAAACACATGAAAAGTAATAAAATTAAAATGTAATTATTTGATATGAAATATTAAAAAATAAAAATATGTCAAATGTAAAAAATTACCTGGATATTTACTCAATACTAATTGAAGTTGCTTGTAGTTCTCCATGTACGATATCTACGTCGGAGAATCTTCTAGTAACCTCCACGCCAAAAGAAAAGAGTCCCAATCGCGTTGCGTCTTGAATTTTACAAGGAATTAGAGCCCACCCCAAAACTTTATTTCAAAACCTAGGTTGTTTGAGTTATTTCCTGCTTTATTTTCTGTTCAAAGCACGAGAACTAGAAGTATATGCGGTTAGGACTTGTTCAAAATTAACATGCGCGATAGAGATCATGTCCGGGTAGGAATAATAAGCATGTGGGGTATGACTTTTTATTTTCGTTATTATTTTGATTATTATTTTTATCTTACTAACTTGTTTCCCTTTCATTTTTGTTTTATTTTATTTTTTATCATTTGCATCATTTAAAGAGGTGTTGACCCGCAAAGAGTGTTCATTAAACTCAAATAATTTGCATTAATGGACAAAGGGGTTGTAATGCAAGAGGTGAAAAATACAGAGATCCGACTATGATCAGAGAAAACTCGGAAGGATAATGGAGACAATCTGTAATGTAATTATGTGTCAGATTAGGTTGGTTATGCTTTTGTAACTTTAAACAGAACGATACTTAAGAGTTACGGAGTATTTGGGACAGTTGGAAAATTGACAAGAAACAAAGATTCTACCAGTGGTACGGTGATATCACACATCTACTCTATGTCAAAATTGTCGTGCCTTGGTTTAATTTTGGAACCTGGGGTACATCTGTTTTACATTTAACCAAGAAGACATGGTACCCACAATTGAAGAGTATACTACTTTACTGCACTATGAAGGAATTAGAAAGGACTGGGTCTACACCAAATATATCAAAAGTCAACCTTTCAAGAATGGGATAGCAAAGGTTGCGGGGTAGATGAAAAGTGGGTAACTGACCGGATTCAACAAAAAGGTAAAGGAGAAGGAGTTGCTTGGACCCACATCAAGTAATTAATGAAGAATTATCCCGATGAATGGAAAGTGATTGATCTCTTCACATTGGGTATCTATGGCTTTGTTATTTTCCCAAAAACTTTAGGATACATCGAGGCAGCTGTGGTGGAACTATTTGAAAAACTACCTAACCGAGTGAACCTTGCACCAACAATCTTAGCTAAAACTTTTCGTTCACTAAATCATTACAGAAGGACTGGTGGAGGAAGATTTATTGGGTGCACACAGTTTCTACAGGTTTGGATCCATAGTCATTTCTGAAAGACTAATGAGATTTCTTATCGTCGTTTCAACACCACTTACTCTCCCTTGGAAGACTTCCTTACACAAGAATGATGAGAAAGAATTAAGAAAGAGAAGTGGGTGCAGGTATTCATGCATCTTCAAGATAAAGACATTGTCTGAAGAGCCCCTTGGCTAACCTATAGTGACATACTTTATCGATGTTGAGACTCAGAAGTCATAATGTTACTTGGGTTATGGGGAGGAATTGGTTATTCTCTACTCTTAGCACTTCGACAGTATGGGGCACGTCAGTTTCTCCCAGTTACACATGAGATATTTGGATCTGAATTTGCATATCATGAGGACAACTACAAGAAGAAGGTTAAGGATGTAGCTGAGTCATGGAAGAAGATATTTGCACAGATATTGTAGCTACTAAAGACATGCTTACTCTAGATTATATAGAATAGATAAAGCTAAGTAAGAATGATACTATTCCCATTCCAGATCATGAAGATATTCTGACTTTGGAAGAGCATCTTAAACCAGTTCCCTTCGAATTAGAGATATCAAAGAAAGAATTCGAAGCTGAAAAGTAACAGCTAAAACAAAGACTAAGGGAACTCGAAGTTGAAAGATTCTATTGGAAGCTAGATGTTGATACTCAAAAATATCGAGTCGACAGGTTAGAGAATGAACAAAAGAAAACTTGGTTTGAGTTGGAAGATTTGGGAAAAGGGTATCAAGAGCAAGTTCAGAGTATTTCCAACTTAAAAAGGTCTTTTGAGTACTAGAAAGGTGAAGCTAGCAGCTTGAAAAGGAAGTTTCAGGGGCAAGATGAAACAGAGACACTGAAAGAGTAGTTAAAAACTTCCCAAAGACGCTTGTTAGAAAGCTAACACCAGAACAAGTGTCTGAAGACCAAGATAACTGATCTAGAGAGGTCTCTTTAGAAACAACAAGAACAAGATGATAAAACTATAGCTTGAGGGGAACAGGAACGACATAGCTTGGAGCCGAGGTGATCTAATGGTGGACGGCAGAGATCGAAGTGTTAGAAGCCGAGAGGTCCTCGACTTATTTCATGGAGATGAGGGTCGATTCTTGCAAAATTGAGCCCAAATTTGCGTTCTCAGCGTCAAAGTGATTCAACTGGTGTAGTTTGGAGCCTAACGACCATCGGTTACGATTGTGACACGGTGGCTGTAGTGGTAGAGCCTTCATCGTCTTCTGAAAACTTAGAGAAATGGGAGAGATTTTGAAGGATAGAGAGGGAGAAAAAAAATAAGAAAATGAGAAAATGAAGGAGATGGGGCCCTTGTATAGCCCAACTAAACGGCGTCGTTTGTGTTTCCATAGCTATGTGTTTTGGACCGAATGGTCCAACTCTCTCTGCAGTCATCCTAATTTTTCCCCGTATTTGATTTTGTCACTAGTTTCATAATTAATTTCTTATTTATTTAAAATGCATGTCCTTAATCTGTTGTTTTTCATTTTATGGTTTATTTTATTTATGTTCCCCTTATTTAGCAGAGTTTTTGCATTCTGGTCACTAGGGTTCATTTTTAAACTCTTTGAATTTAGCATGATGTTTCGGTTTATTTCAATTTAATCACCTTTGATCTTCCTTATTTTAAATTAATAGTTTTATTTATCGTAGATTAATCCTTGCACTAATTTATTTTTCTAACGTTCAATTTTTCTTAGTTTATTCGAATCAAGATCTTCGTTTTATATTTATTTTAATCTATTACAATTTTTATTTATTCGATTCTTTAATTTTTTTCTCAATTTAATTATTATTTTCCTTTCAGATTTATTTTAATTAGATTGTTTTAATAAGTATTTTAATTTCCTTCATTTTTATTTCTTTTCAGGTACTTCATTAAGGCATATTTTTATGTACTTAAATTCAATTTATTTTATTTTTATAAAAGCATGTTAATAATTAGATTTCAATTTTAGTCTTTTAATTTAATTTCTTCACATTTTAGTCTTTTAAAATAGGGGAATTTTCAATCGGGTCCTTGCCTTCATGCTCAAGGATCCAAATTGATTTTTCGATTAAAATAATTAATCCTACTAATAATTAGAACCTTATGTTATAGGTTTAGTCCCTTAGTTTTAGACTTTTCACATTCTAGTCCCTAAATTTTTAACTAGATTATCCTTTTGACTTAATAAATTAGATTAACAATTAGATCCTACACTTTATTTTTTAATTTCACCTTAGTCCCCTAACATTAGGGAATACTTAAATTTGGTCTTTCGAATTGAGATGCCCGATTGCTTGAATCAATTGTTCAATTCAATAATTGATTAAAATCAGCTAGGGTTAATATTAGAGACTTCATTAGTTCATTAGGTTCTTTATTTCATAAATTGACACTTTAGGTTAGGAAATCCTTTAATAAAAATCACTTAGTATATAGGTAGCGGCTTCTTGAAATGGTAAACCGTATATGTTACATTATGTCAACCTTTTTAATTTTAAAATTATAAGATAAATCAAGTTTACATTTATAATAATATAGGTAGTGCCACTGCCACAGTTGTCAACCGTGGAAGTAGTATGAAGTAAACCGTTTATACCACTAATTTTGACATGCATCAAGTTGTACGGACAATGCAATATGTTTTTATTAATTCTAAAAGGATGGATATTGATTCCCTAAATATCGATACTTTCGAATCAATTAAACTTTTTGTTTTTCAATTGAGGGAGATGCAAAATTTTCATCGTCCCACTCATATCTTCCTGCCCGATTTGGTCCCGCCCGATATACTCTGTCCCACCAATTCACCTACCAAATTTTATTAAGTCACTCCTCCAAGTGACTAAAGATTTCCAATACTTTTTATAAGTAACAGTTGTACCTTTTAGGGTTTGCAGTAGATGTGAAACGGTTTAACACTTTTCGTTGTGATATAAGATTGTGGTTTTTGAGCATAAATATTTTCTTTCCTTTGTTTTACAGGTTATCGAAAGCATTATCTCATCTATTGCAATGATGCTACTAGTTTGGTCAAAATTACAGGTACTGCTTAGCGTTTACATGTTCTGATTTAAGGATTTCCATTTTCTACTGATGTAACCACCTTCGTGTGGTATGGTGGAAATATATGTTATAATGTTTTTAAACCATTGGTGTTGGTTGATGTCAACTTCATTCTTTTGCAGATCGGTACATTCTAGTGTCCCTTTAATGGCTCCGAAACGACCTTGACAAATGTCTTCTCAGGGAAAGTCTCAAGGCAAGTCTTTCGACCTAAACTATAGAACTCAGGAAGAGAAAAAGAAATTTGTAGACCATTACAAGACAAGGAAAATTCATGCGGAACGTCTAATGGACATGGACTTCATGTTCAATCCTATGTTTAACTTCGACTTTAAAGAAACTTTTATGAAGTGGGGATGGGTAGAGTTTCTCATTGTAGAGCCAAAATATTGCCCTAACCTAGTTCGAGTTTTCTTCAATGATGCATCTTTAGATCATGCTCCTAATCACGATACTATCGTAGGAATTCAAACTTATGTCATGGAAAAGGATATATATGTATCTCTGGATTCCATAGCTAACGTTTTAGGTCGTAGGGATTAAGGGAGTATAAATGAGAATGACATAGACACAATTACACGAGTGGAGATGAATAGTCCAATTTATCTAGATTTGGAAGGCAGATTGTTTCATCTTCTTCTATCTTGGTTTATTAGGTCTTCCGGTGGAAAATTTTCGCAAATTTGGGATATTGATTATTGGTGGATAAAAAAATATAGATCACAAACCGCACTAAATATTGCAAGACTCATTTTCCTTACTCTCTCTAATTTGGTAAGGAAAGGAGAGTCTATTGCTACTTCACTACCCTATGCATGTGTCATTACCCATATTTTGTGAAAATATGAAATTGATGTTTCGGTTGACAACCTCATTCATTTGTCCCAGAAGATTGACATTTTTTCAACTCATAAATGTGGGTACGACTTTAAAGAAAAAAGGGTTGGACTGCAAAGGGTGATAGAAAACTTGCAATTATACTGTCAGGAGAAAAGGAGGACAATGCAGACGCCATGGACAATAACGACGGTGGAGAACAGAATGCACAAATGGATTCCGTTCATCAAGCAAGCAAAATTACTCTAGCATCATTGATGGAGTACATGGTTAATTTTCGGGAGCATTTCGATTCGTAAGTTGAGAATTTGAATGTAGAGATGGGGGCAATTCGAGACACAACGTCCTCGATGCGAGAGGAGATTCGTTTGAAACTATCGCACATTCATATGAAATTTATGTTCAAATCCCATAACTAGTTAGGTATTAAATAATTTAGCTTATACCTTCATATTTTCGATGTTTAATTCTAATGTAGCTCGTTTTCATATCCCAAAAGATAAGGAGATTGAAGAGGAGGAACTTACCGATGACGACCACTCAGATGAAGATCCTAATAGATACCTATTATCACATACACCACCCCAAAGGGAACTTCTCATCCTTGATGTCAATAGAGTGCTTGCCTTTATTTCCATCAAGCCTAAGAGTATGCTATGTCTTCTACCTTTGTTCAAGTTTTTTTCAAGGCTGCTACGTAAAAGTTAATGTAATTTCGTTGTTTTCTTTAATGTCAAAGATGTTATAATGAGACCCCGTTTATTCAATTCTGTTTGGATAATTTTGCTGTTGCAATTTGGTCTTCCAAGATGAAGTGAACAATCTGAATTTATTTCAGGCAAACCTATGTTTATATAAACAGTTTATTGTACATTATGATAGGCATAACATCGACCGTGCACTTAAAAAACTACATCACTTTCCGTCTTATTTTCTATTCATTTGGGTACATACAACGCGTATTTCAACCGTCTTTATCATGTAGCACATCACCTTTTTTTTGTTTTCCTATATTGATATATGCACACTTGAATCCTCATTTTTTAAAGATATGCACAATGTGCAGGATCAGTATGATGGATTCACACCGGAAAATACATTGTTATTGGATGATTCTTCTGAGACAATGAGATTAAATCCAGTAAGTACCGTATTTTGATAGTGATTAACTCTTTCATGGATAAATTACTCCATCCTTAATTTCTATTATCCAATAGCCACACAGTTACATATGTCTGGAACCCTTTGATGGATCTTCGATGGACAATGCATTAGGTAAAATTTTGGATTTCATGTTACATTTTCTACTTCAATGCATTCAACGCCGGTTGCTACTCTTCACTAGTCAGCATAATATGTTCTCAAAAGGGGGGGGGGGAAATTGCAGGAGTACTTAGAGAAATTATCCAATGAGCATAATGTTACAGACTATGTAAAAAATAATCCACTACGCTCATGTTAACGTACTATTTTACAATATACATTTTTTTACTTGTCTACTGTCCGTACCATTCTGTCAAATGACTGCGTTATACGTTACTATTGTGAGGAGTAAAACCTAAACTTCAATTATAAATACAAGGCACTGCCGTTATTTTTTGACATCCAATTAAAACGGTTCACACACCTTTATTCACTCTTGTTCTACCTACCAAGACAGACCATCTTCAATCAACCAACAATTTCTTATTATGGATCAATCAACAAACAGATCAACGCCAAATCTCTAGCGCTACTAGCAAACCACTGGGGAATCGCGGTCAATCACCAAACAAAATGACATCCAAAGATATCGAGCATTCAACCAACATGTCATCGGTATAATCTTTCAAGTTGACTAAGTTTTTAATTTAGCCCACGCACATCTATATTTATCTAACGTAATTCTTTATTAGTTAAATATGTGCGATAGATGCGGATCTATTGGTTTGGCAGAACTACGTAATGAATGTTCAATATGTAACATCAAACGACATTTATAAGATTCTTCCCTAATTTTGTGGTAATCATATTTTTATCTCATTGTTGCTTATCCCTAAGAAATTCTGCTCATATCTAATCTGATTTTATTATTGCAAATTCAAAGATATTGCATGTCCATTATTGTGAGGAATAAGGTGGACTAGAATTGTGAAGAATGTCTTTCTACCTGAGAACGAGTCCAACCCGTTGAACACCTTCTGGTTTAATTCAGTAGACTGAAATTGGTACAGAGAAAGAAACAATAATGTTCATATCAAAACGAAGACTAAATGTAAATAGAACAACTACATACCATTGACACGTTCACCATCCTTTCAATCTTCATAGTCAGTTGACTCGTCAGATGTTAAGTTTATGATGTCTTCAAACCATACATCAGGATGAAGTTGCATATGGAGAAGAATAAGAATTGTGGATCTTAACCCCAGCGGTGTATGTATATGTAATTTTTGTACGAAGTAACTATCAATTAGGAAAAGATAAACTATCGATTTGTTCGTACTGTTATTAGTTAAATATTTTGTCTCTTAAACATTAAAATAAATGCTACAAAAGCATATATCCAAAATCAAATACGTTGTTTCCATTTACATTTTTGCTACCAACATCAATGATTTTTACAAAATACATTGTCCTTCAAATGTATCGACACATATTTTAATTTACTACACCTGTACATAGTACATTGTGCTTAAAATGTATCCATTCTTTTGCTGTCAGTATTCTTACATATATACCTAACTGCATATTTCACCAGATGAGTTCATCAAATAAGAAAAACTGAAGCTTAAAACAAAATATGCATGCATGAATAGATAAAAGTTAATCCTACAACAAGAGAGACAAGCAACCACTACCTTATTATTCTTTTCCTACACTGGAACATATTGGTTCAATAAGCATCCACTTCATACTGGGCATCTCTCACCGGCCACCCACCCACCACAATGTGTCAACCATTTATTTAATATATTTGAAACTTTTTATAACAACCATGTAACTTATATGTCCTCAACCATTTATATAATAAAAAAATATAACAACAATGGTTTATAATTGCAAAATTTGAGGCTGCACCTTTTAATTTAATATCAGAATTAAATGGCTTAATATCGATACTTGTTGGACGATTTGAATTCATGGGTCCTCCCGCCCGATTTCTTCTCCCTCTCCCCTACACCCACACAGAATGACAAGTTTTGGAAATACGTACCCAAGCTCAATCATTCAACATCAGTTATTTTTCAACAATTAATATTCCATTTCACGTGAAATCTTAGTAACACTGTAAAGATAAGATTTCTTGTTTCATCTATCAACTCAAATTCTTACTCTTACTTTCCCGTGAACTCATAGTTATCACAGTAAATATTCCCTGCCTTCATATATCTATCAATTCTTACTTTCCAGTGAACTGTGTTCAGCTTTAACGTACAATACACATGCGACAAAAACCATGTCAAGGTTATTCAATTGCAGGCTGGAACCCTGTATATTATATAATGGAACCATGTATATTATTATGAACATAAACTACTACAGGCTAGAACTGTGTTTATTATATACTGGAATTGTCTATAATATTACAAATAAAAATAAACCAGGTTTCCCACAAAACGTCATAGGTCACCCTTTTTTGTAATGTTAACTTATTTACTTGTACGATAAAACCGTTATTATTATGAAAACGTTAAACAAACCAGGTCTTGCACAAAACATTTTAGGTTGCGCCTTTTTGTAATGTTAACTTATTATCTTATTATACGATAAAACCCTTATTATTTTGAAAACGTCAAACAAACCAGGGTTCCATATAAACATAATAAGTTATACCTTCTTCTTATTAGTAGCGTATACACCAAACTCTATAAAAAGGGGACTTCCATCCTTCCTTCGGGGACCTCTTCCTGCTGCCTCACAAAATATTTCTTTATTAACTTTTCCTTCAAATCAATCAAACATACCTACCTATGTTCTCTTCACAATAATACTTCTCAGTTTTCTCTTAACCTCTTTTATTTTACATGTATGGTTCCCCAAGATATCCTCTTCTGGTGGCAAGAGCAAACTTGAGATGGTTTACATCAATGGGTTGCTTTTCTAACATGATCTCACTGGCTAATTTTTTCAAATGGTGATATAGACGTTGACGAAGAATAGTGATGTAGACGTTGATGAAGAGGGTAGGGGAACACTAATTTTGCTTCAGCTTTTGTACATTGCTTTCACGGTGAAAGTTGAAGAAAAGTAACTACAAAAAATAATTTATGGGATGAATGCCCTTTATGTCATCCAACTATGTGTTGTAGGTTAAACAACCCCCTGTATTGGATAGTATAGACTGAAACCACTATATTTATTATTAGGACCTTTTTTTTATCATTTCAAATTTATATCTACAGTTATCAATATTATTATGTACAAGTTTTGATAATTTCGATTTCCATCCTATCTTCAACGGTAATATACATAAAGGAATCGATATTATTATAACATATAGATATTTACGCTTTCGACCCTTTTTTAATCATTTTAAATTTAAATAGATAAATATCGATATTAACATATCAAAGTTTCGATATTTTCGATTCCCAACTTATCTTCAACGGTATTATACACAAATGTATCGATATTATAAAATAACGTATCGATATTTAATATTATGATCGTTTTTTACACTTTCTTCGTGCAACCGTGTTTCTCACTATATTCATAACATTTTAGGTTTTTCCTTATTTGCATTTAAACATTAAAATTATCGATTATTACACAATACATATTGATATTTGCGATACAAATGTTATCTTCTACTTCTTCATTGTTTAAAGATATCGATACTAATATTCATAGTATTTATATCATAAATTTTGAACTGTTTGTGCCTTTCTTTATTCCCAAAATCCATTTTATGTTAAAAACTTAACATTACAAGTCGCAAATTATTTCATTTAGAACTATGATATTATTGGTCGCAATAGTATCTATATACCAAATCATAAAACTTTACGCTCTTAACCTATTTTATTATCGTGGGGAACTCCAAGGTTCTGTAACACCCCCTACCCGTACCTGACCCGAATACGAGTCCGAGGTGTCACATTGACTTTTCAAACTTTGACTCTTAAAGAAAATTAAGGAAATTTTGAACTTTCATTACAATAAAAGTTGTTGACTTCCAAAAGTTTGACCAGGACAATACAAAATCAATCGGAACATTCGTAATTAACAATCTGTTTACATGCCAACACACTAAATACAACAAAACACATACTTTGTCAATTACTTCTGATCTAATCTTGTAGTAATGATGTTGTCCTTGCCACTCCTAGTTTTGATCTTCTTGTTTCTTGGTACCTACGTGTAAATCACTTACACGCTAAGTCACAGACTTAGTGAGGCATAAATGAACATATAAAGATAAATTCATGAACATGCACTAACATCAATTAATCTTGACATTTCAATTTACATGTATCTACTAACTATATCATATAACATATATGAGTATGATATGCACATATGAACTTTAATTTTGTGTAACAATTTTCATTCAATTAATCTTTGGAGGCTCATGTACATTATTGAGAATGGGAGGCATGTGAGTACACTAAGGTTAGGCACAAATATTGTCACCACGGCTCGAATAAATTTCCACTAGGGACACTGAATATTTATCCCAAAGGACCACTAAGTCCCGAAGGACCACTATGTCCCGAAGGACCACTAATAATCGCTCGACTCTTGGCGTGTCAATTATACCTACAACTATCATATTAAATAACATGGGCTAAAATATAAATACATTTCTCATTTTTATATCTTTTTTATCACTGTCCATATAAACACATAAGTTACTTCATATGCACACATATGATCACTTTCATTATTTCATATACCTACATGAATTCTCTTATAATGACATTCATTCATATAATATCATGTTAAAGCATGGATGCATTATGCATGAAATCACTATAACATTAATATATATATATATATATATATATATATATATATATATATATATATATATATGCATGTGCATGAATATGAAATCATAAATTAAACTATAAGAGATATACTCATCGCAAGTCTTATCTCGATACAATTCTATCTAGGATATACACTCATCTTAGCCTTGCTTGCTTTGACTTGATCCTAATTCTTTGATTGTTCCGGAATAGAATTACGTTCTATATCTACATAATAGTACATTGATACTCAGTATTCTAATTGGTATATTTATAATCTTCCATCTCTTAAGCTAAAAGAAAGACTACTTTCATATCTTATTTAAGGTAGCTATCGGTACACTCTAGAGTGTATCGGTACATTCCTTAACGGGTGTATTGATACACTACCTGTGTTTCGGTACCCAAATTACATTCGAAGTTTTCATTCTAAAGGGGGTATCGATACACTGCCTAGGTATCGATACCCAAATTACATTCGAAATTTTTCAGCTTCAAGGGGGTATCGATACACTCATGAAGGTATCAATACCCTTTTGAATATTTCCTGAATTTTACCGTGGATGTATTGGTACCTGAAGTTTTCATTTTAAAGGGGGTATTGATACACTGCCTAGGTATCGATACCCAAATTACATTCAAAATTTTTAAGCTTCAAGGGGGTATCGATACACTCATGAAGGTATCAATACCCTTTTGAATATTTCCTGAATTTTACCGTGGATGTATTGGTACCTGAAGTTTTCATTTTAAAGGGGGTATTGATACACTGCCTAGGTATCGATACCCAAATTACATTCAAAATTTTTAAGCTTCAAGGGGGTATCGATACACTCATGAAGGCATCGATACCCTTTTGAATATTTCCTGAATTTTACCCTGGATGTATTGGTACCTGTTGAATGTTTACCGATACACACCAGCTTAGAATTACATTTTAAGCACGAAAATTACTTCAATTCCACTCAAAAACTTTATATTTCATTCATTCACATATTCTTAACTTACCTATTCATACCTAAACTCATTAATACTCCTTTAGCACATTTTTAATCTCAAGGTTCTATCCTCCATATATAATTCAAGAATTACCCCAACTTTACAACATGTTCAAATTTCAATTCTAACACTTGATATGTCTTAATTCGGTTGATGACAAGTCAATTTTAACTTCCAATTCTAATTAGGAACTCTATTCCAAAATTTCATTCAAGAACTCCTAATCTTTAATCTCTCCTAACTCCATCATCTTTTGATTTTAAGATAACTTAAGCTTTCCTTAAGCTTAGTTATCATCTAATGATCATAAACCAACCTTAAATTCAACAAGAAATCAACTAACCAGAAACTCACCTTTGGCTTTGTCTCTCACGCAAGAACGAAGAAGAGGAAAAGAACTCTGGAAGCTTGTTTTTCTTCCTTCACTTCCACGTGGTTAATATATAACCATAACCCAATTAAATTATTTACTGGCCAATTACCATATTGTCCTTCAATTCTATCTTTCTTGCAATTAACTTCTATACCAAATTTATAATATAAGTCCTTATTCTATTCAATTATTATACTTTAGTCACCAAATTCTGGAGTTTAACAATTTAGTCACTAACCCGATATAGAGGATGTTACAAAGCCCCCTTAAGAAAATTCGTCCTCAAATTTTCATTACGCAAAGAGATGGGGGTACTGATTCCTCATATCCTCTTCACGCTCCCACATTGCTTCTTTTACTTTGCGATTTCTCCATAAGACTTTGACCAATGGAATAGTTTTGTTCCTTAGTTGCTTAACCTCGTGAGCTAAGATTTAAACTGATTCTTCCTCATAAGTCAAGTCCGGTTGAACCTCGATTTCTTCTGGTGCCACAATATGAGAAGGATCAGATCTATACTTCTGAAGCATTGAAACGTGAAAGATATCATGAATTTTATCTATTTCTGGTAGCAAGGCTAGTTGATATGCCACTGGTCCCATTTTTTTTTTCACAATCTCATAGGGCCCAATAAACCTGGGACTCAATTTCCCTCTTCGGCCAAACCTCAAAATCTTCTTCCAATGAGATACTTTTAAAAACACTTTATCTCCAACTTGATATTCTATCTCATTCTTCTTTAAATCCGCATATGATTTCTTTCTATCAGCAGCTACTTTGAGGTTATTCTGAATCACTTGGACCTTTTTTCCACCTCCTGAATCAACTAAGGTCCGAGGATTTCTCTATCTTTAAGCTCGAACCAATTCAATGGCGTACGACATCTTCTTGCATAAAGAGCTTCATAGGGAGTCATCTTAATACTTGATTGATAACTATTTTTGTAAGTGAACTCAGCAAGTGGCAAATATCTTTCCCACGATCCTTTGAATTCAATAACACAAGCTCTCAACATATCCTTCAGGATTTGAATAGTTCGCTCAGACTGTCCATCTGTCTACGGATGAAATGTTGTACTGAAGTTCAGTCGTGTACCTAATGCTCTATGCAAGGTATTCCAAAATCTCGAAGTAAATCGAGGGTCTCGATCAGAGACTATGGAAACAGGAACTCTATGTAATCTAATGATCTCTCTAATATATAACTCAACGTATTTATCCAAGGACAAATCAGTCTGCACTGGAATGAAATGAGCTGACTTAGTCAATCTATCTACGATTACCCATATTGAATCTCTTTTGTTTGGAGTTAAAGGTAACCCCGTTACAAAATCCATTGTTACGTTCTCCCATTTCCATTGAGGAATAGATATTGGTTGCAACAGTCCCGACGGAACCTGATGCTCAGCTTTGACTTGCTGACAAGTCAAACCTTAGATAGGAATTTCGTAATGTCCCTCTTTATTCCAGGCCACCAATATCGACTCTTGAGATCCATATACATTTTGTTTCCTCCAGGATGCATCGTCAATAGACTACAGTGAGCTTCCATTAACAAATATTTCTTCAACTCATCATTATTCAGAATTACCAATCTCCCTCGATAATACAAGTTCCCATCAGACTTGATCTTATAATCTTTTATCTCCTTGTTCTTTACTTGTTGCAGCTTCTTCAAACACATTTCATCTTTACCTTGCAATTCCTTAATTCGATCCAACCATGATGGCTTAAGAGTTAATTCTGCACAGATTGCACCATCTCCCCTTAATGATAGTCTGTCATCCATGGCTCGTAAGGCTGCAAACGTCTTTCGGCTTAAGGTATCCGCTAATACATTTACTTTCCCCTGATGGAAATCAATTACAACATCGTAATCCTTGAGAAATTCCACCCATATTCTTCGTCGTAAATTCAACTCATTCTGAGTCATCAAGTATTTCAAACTCTTATGATCCGTATACAAGTAGCATCTTTCACCATACAAGTAGTGACGCCAGATCTTAAGAGCGAACACTACTACAGTCATCTCCAGATCATGCGTTGGATAGTTCTTCTCATGCTGTTTTAGTTATCTCGACGCATAAGCCACCACTTTACCCTCTTTCATCAATACGTATCCCAAACTGTTATGAGACGCATCATTATACAGCACAAAGTTCTTTCCAGACTCAGGTTGGACTAACACTTTAGATTATGTCAAAATCTTCTTTAACTTTTCAAAACTTTTCTGGCATTCTGGAGTCCAAGAAAATTTTACTTCTTTCCTTAACACCTTGGTTAGGGGAAAAGCTATCATCGAAAAGTTCTTAATAAACCTTCGATAATAACCGTCTAACCCTAGAAAACTTCTAACTTCTGATACATTCTTTGGAACTTCCCATTCCATAATAGCTTTAATCTTTTGAGGATCCACTTGAATTCTTTCTGCAGAAATTACATGTCCAAGGAATGTCACTTTGTCTAGCCAGAATTCACATTTAGATAATTTAGCGTAAATATAATTTTCTCTCAAAATCTGCAAAACTATCTTCAGGTGCGAACTATGCTCTTATTTGGACTTCAAATACACCAATATGTCATCGATGAACACCACCACGAATTGATCTAAATAGGGTTAAAATATTATATTCACGAGATCCATGAAAGTAGCTGGTGAATTGGTTACTCCAAATGGCATCACTGTGAATTCATAATGTTCATATCTCATTCTGAATGTTGTCTTTGGAATATCTCTATCTTGAATCTTTAATTGATGATAACCAGAACGTAAATCAATCTTCGAGAACACTAAAGCTCCCTTTAACTGATCAAACAAATCATCAATTCGGGGGAGGGGATACTTGTTCTTGATGGTCACCTTATTGAGCTGTCTATAATCAATGCAAAGACGCATAGATCCATCATTCTTTTTGACGAACAAAACTGGAGCTCCCCATGGCGAGACACTCGGTCTTATAAATCCTTTATCCAATAACTCTTGTAACTGTATCTTTAACTCTTGCAACTCTTTTGGAGCCATTCTGTATGGTGCCATGGTAATAGGTGTTGTTCCCGGTATTACCCCAATCTGAAATTCTACCTCTCTATCCGAAGGTAACCCTGGTAACTCTATAGGAAATACATCGGGGAACACTCTGACTATAGGAATTTATTCAATCCCCTTTTCTTTGGCTCTAACATCCAACACATTAGCAATGAACCCTTGACATCCCTATAGTAGTAACTTCTTTTCCGTCATCACTGAGATTACATTTGCCAATAGATTTCACCCTTCACTAAATACCATGACTTCTACCCCTTAAGGACTTCTCAACGTTACTCTTTTCAGTCAACAATCGACATTAACATAATAATTATATAACTAATCCATTCCCAGTATTACCTTAAATTTTCCGAAGGGTAATTCCATCGGATTAGCAGGGAATTTAATTCCCTGAATCCGTATGGGACATCCTCGACATACCATATTGACCCGAGAACTATGCCCTAAAGGATTAGTCACTATCACCTCACTGCTAGTAGCTTCTAAATGAATGTTTAATTCTCTCACTAACTTACTCTAAATGTAAGAATAGGTAGACCCCGAATCAATCAATAAAAAACATTCTTGTTATACAATTGAAATATACATGCTATAATCTCCAGGTCATCTCGATCCTCGCTAGTCTTAAGATTATACACCTGAGATATGAATCATATCTCTTGTGGAGCCGATGACTCTAATTGACTTCTTCCTCTGCCTCTACCTCTTCCCCTATGAGTAGCATAAGTAGATCTCTCTAGATATGCAGATTCACAAGCTATCATGGGACAATCTTGAACAAAATGTCTCATGTCTCCACATTTAAAGCAAGCTCTAGAAATCATCCTGCATATCCCCGAGTGATTCTTTCCACAATGTGGACATTGTCTGACTTGACCCTGGTTACCTCTTCCAGTTCCAGATATCACTGACTGTGTCTGTCATCCCCTTATCGAATTTGATCCTCTCGCAGAGGATGCCACTAACTCTGATCTAGCTTGAGATTGAGAACCAACATATCTGCCTCTTTTGATGGCGCAACACTAGATGATGCACCCGTTCTTTTCGATGTCTGAGCTCTGAAATCTCCAAACCTATCATTCTGAGCTCTTTCCATAGCTTTGGCACGATTTACCACCTCTTAAAACGAGGACAAGTTCAACACAATTAATATCTCTTTCAACTATGGACGCAATCCCTCTCGAACCACTCATAAGCATCATTCTCAATCGGAATAAACTCTCCAGCAAAGTGACTCAATTTGTTGAATTCGCACTCGTATTCATACACTGTACGATTCTATTGCTTCAAATTCATGAAATCTTGCTTCATCTTTCGGATGAATTGATCTCCGATGTATTTATGCTTGAATTCTTATAAAAACAAGGATCAAGTTACTTGATCACCAGACACCCTCAATGTAACGTTGGTACACCAAATTCTTGCTTGCCCTCGGAGAAAGGAGACTACCCCATCCAGCTTCTCTAAATCGGAGAAATGAAGTCCCTCCAGCATGATTTTTACGTCAATGAGCCAAAGGTCCGCAGCAACAGGACCTTCTTCGGCATCACCCCGAAACTCTAGAGCTTCTAAACCCTTCAACTCCTTCGCAACATTCATTCTTGGAGTTGAAGTAGCAGGAGGTTGAAACGTGTCAATACAACGTCCAACGTCCTGAAGAACGTATCTTGATCACTCACAGGTACTCGAGAAGGTACCTGTTCTTCACCTTGCCTGGCCAGGGTAGGTGAATTGCTGCTCTCAGCGGGCCTATCGTCTCCCGCTTCACTTTTAGAACTATCATGTCTAGACATCTATAAAAACATAACCATATAGTTCTATTAGCAAAACAACATACTTACAATTCTATCAGATCAGAAGTTCTCACTATTTTGTGGGCATGTATACATTATAAGACACTCTAGACTTCAGTTTATGCCGTGAATCGACTAAATCGTAGCTTTAATACCATTATATGTAACACCCCCTACCCGTACCCGACCCAAATCGAGTCTGAGGTGTCAAATTGACTTTTCAAACTTTGACTCTTAAAGAAAATGAAAATTTTGAATTTTCATTACAATAAAAGTTGTTGACTTACAAAAGTTTGAACAGGACAATAAAAAATCAATAAGAGCATTCATAATTAACAAACTGTTTACATGCCAACACACTAAATACAACAAAACACATACTTTGTCAATTAATTATGATCTGATCTTCTAGTAATGATGTTGTCATTGCCACTCCTAGTTTTGATCTTCCTATTTCTTGATACCTACGTATAAATCACTTACACGCCAAGTCACAGACTTAGTGGGGCATAAATGAACATATAACGATAAATTCATGAATATGCACTAACATCAATTAATCTTGACATTTCAATTTACATGTATCTACTAACTATAACATATATGAGTATGATATGCACATATGAACTTCAACTTTCTGTAACAATTTTCATTCAATTAATCTCTGGAGGCCCATGTATCCACTAAATCCCGAAGGACTACTAAGTCCCGAAAGACCACTATGTCTCGAAGAACCACTGTCCATATTAAATAACATGGACTTAAATATAAATACATTTCTCATTTTTGTATCTCTTTTTATCACTGTCCATATAAACACATAGGTTACTTCATATGCACACATATGATCACTTTCATTATTTCATATACCTGGATGGATTCTCTTATAATGGCATTCATTCATATAATATCATGTTAAAGCATGGATGAATTATGCATGGAATCACTATAACATTAATATATATATATATGCATGTGCATGAATATGAAATCATAAATTCAACTATAAGAGATAGACTCATCGCAAGTCTTATCTCGATACAATTCTATCTAGGATATGCACTCACCTTAGCCTTGCTTGCTTTGACTTGATCCTAATTCTTTGATTATTCCAGAACAGAATTACGTTCTATAACTACATAATAATACATTGATACATATCAGTATTCTAATTGGTATATTTCTAATCTTCCATCTCTTAAGCTAAAAGAAAGACTACTTTCATATCTTATTTAAGGTAGGTATCGATACACTCTAGAGTATATCGGTACATTCCTTTTCGGGCATATCGATACACTACCTGCGTATCGGTACCCAAATTAGATTCGAAGTTTTCATTTAAAAGGGGGTATCGATACACTGCCTAGGTATCGATACCCAAATTACATTCGAAATTTTTCCACTTTAAGGGGGTATCGATACACTCATGAAGGTATCAGTACCCTTTTGAATATTTCCTGAATTTTACCATGGATGTATCGGTACCTGTTGAATGTGTACCAATGCAGGTCAGAACCCTCTATTGGACAGTATAGATTGGAACCACGCATATTGTTATAAACCACTGCTGAGTGGATCCATGTTTATTATAGACTGACATCGTCTATATTATTGGAAAAAAACATTACATCTTATAGGTTGCGCCTTTTTATAATATTAACTTAATATCTTACATGAAATGTTACTATTATGAAAACGTAATTATGAAAACGTAAAACAGGGTTTCCAATATAATTTTCCAGTTTGCACCTTTTTTGTAATGTTAACTTATTAGCTTATAAGAAAAAACTATTATTATTATGAAAAACGTATGACAAACCAGGTTGTCCACATAACATTATAGATTGCGCCTTTTGTTATGTTTACTTATTGTCTTATAGGATAAAACCCTTATTATTATGAAAACGTAAAACAAGCCAGGTTTCGCACTTATTATCTTTTAAGAAAAACCCTAATTATTATCAAAACGTAAAACAAATAAGATTCCCTGGTAAACATTATAAGTTGCGCATTTTTCTTAATTTAACTGCATATCCTGAACTCTATAAATAGGGGACTTCCATATATGTTCTCTTCAAACCTAGCTACCTATGTTCTCTTCACAATAATGCTTCTCAGTTTTCTCTTACCCTATTTTCTTGTACATGTATGGGTTCACCAAAGTATCCTCCTCTGGTGGCAAAAGCAACCTCGACGTAGTTGACATCGACAGTTTGCTTTTCCTAATAACTGCACCCTCTTGCCTCTTCTGGTGCCATGAACGCAACTACTGCTTATAAAGAGATCCTCATACCTTAACAAGACAGAAGTCCCTGCTAATTTTTTTCAGATGGTGACGATTCCAAGCTCAGCCATTCACTGTACATTACAATGAAGTTGCATACGGTAAACAAGAAAAATTGTGTATCTTAACCAAATCAATATATATATATATATATATATATATATATATGTACGGATTAACTATCACAATAGATAAACTACCGATTATTTTTATTTCAAATTGTTTTCTTAACTCAGCGTATACATGTAAAATAATTTGTTTCGATTTACATTTTGCTATCTTTCTTACACGATATACTTTTAGATAACAGGTTGTCATTAAAATGTATTGATACTTTCTCTATTACAATCGATACATACATACATTGCTGCATTTTTTCACCAGATGTGTTCTTCAAATACAATTGAAATTTCAAAACATGGAACATAATATGTATGCATAGATGAAAGTAGATCCTACATATCACTACAACCTAAATATATTTTTTTCTTGCACCAAAACACATTGTTAGAATACCCATCCATCAACAACAGCTACTGCACATCCCTAATCTATCAATTACACGGGGGCGGGACATTCATCCTGAAAAATAGTAGACCAAAAAAAAAAAAACAATAAACATAATATCACAAACTTTTATATACCAACTTCACACTTGGCCTTCCTCAACTTCTCTTCCACCTCCAAAAATTTTGAACCATCATTTACACAACATTCTCTTTTGCATTTCAGCAGTACTTGAGCAACCTTCAACTCTCGATTCTCCCGTAACAACATGTTATTTTCAATCATAACTTCGATAAGAATATCCTTCTCGTATCTCTCTACAACATCTTCATTAACCCACCGAAAGAAGCTACATCCATACTCATGCATCCCATTTAGTAAAGTTATTACAACAAAAAAACAAAGATGACATAACCATAATAAAAAATTTCACGCCGGAGTCCCATTTCATCATTCCATGAAGATTCATAAACCTGGAATCAATTTGGGCAACCAAAGATTCGTTAGCCTTTGCTTGATTATTTTTTGGAAGTATAGATTACAACCTTCTTCCCATAATCACAGAAAATTTCTGGACACTTTCTTCCCTTTGAGTTTGACGAATATTAAGATGACATCCTTTAACCGACTGATTCAAAAAAATGAAATGGAATGAAGTCCGGGGAAAAACAAGACGTTACCCTAGAATCATGTTTATTTATTTATGTTCTAACGAGGAAAATAAAATTTTAAACATTATAGGTAATAAACCTTTTATATTATGAAAAATGTCTTATAAAACATGTTTACACAAATAAAATTGTAGGTTGCGCCTTCTTTTGATTAGAAACCATTACGATTATTTGTTTCAAACTATTTTTTATTATTAAATACTATGATAAAATAGGTTTATAATTCTAAAAGTATATAGGATGCACATTTATTCAATCCTAAACCGTTTATATTATATTTTCGAAACCATCTTTATTATGGAATGTTCAACAAAAAGGGTTTAAAAGTATAACATTATAGGTTTAGACTACTCTAATACTTAATACTTTACTAATACACCTTGCTATTTTTTTAAATTACTAGTAATGTTGCTTGCTCTTGTTGTGGTGGTAAACTATAAAAAACCCCAATTAAAAAAATAAAACAAATTAAAAGGTTTTAACATTTTACAAAATAACTTTGCTTCATGCTCCCAAAAACAAGAACTATAACAACTACAGAGGTTGCCCCTTGGTTGCTAACCTTGTTCGACTGAGTTACGAGAACAGTTCTTATCACAATTGCATCTGATTAGCTTTGGACCACAAATCTCGATATTATTCCGGCACCATGACATTAACCCCACAAACCTTAGAATCTCTAAATACATACCTTCTAAAATCATTGTCTTATAATTAGCGAGATTGAAATCTTTCATCACTATAAGTCCTTCTCTTACTTCTTCAATCCCAAAACATATTTGAAACATATCATACACATATAAGGCTTTAATATTCCCATTATCGGCTACTTCCTTCAACCAATGCAGACCAGACTATGGGTTCTTCCAACTAAAATAAGCATGCATGCTTGTTTTGTATAACACTTCAGGATTATTACTAGCTTCGTATATTCTTTGAAAACTTTTCTCAGCTTCAGTCCATGGAATGATACTAATATTCTTTATCGAAACGTTGCAATAGATGTACTCCTCCTTCTTCGAAGCTTCATGAAAAAGCTAGCAACTCAACCGAATATTGCAAAAATCAACGATAGAATTAGACAAAACAAGCACAACAATTTCCGTTAACACTTCCATAGGAATCGATTCCATAATACAACATAACTTTTTGCCATTGTTTTGAGAGAGATAATTACTTTACTACAAACCTTAAACCTAAACACAAATTTATAATAGTCACGATATTAAACGATATTAAACCCATAATCCAAGTTGACGCTTTGGTTCACCCACCATTTCCCCAAACATATCAAACGATTCAAATTCCCAGACAGATCCCACAATGAATTAATTTTATTTTTTCCACATTTTAAATGGTTTCAAATATATATACAAAATTATCGATATTATTGTATCAAAGTATCGATATTATCGATTTGCTTCTTATCTCCAATGGTATTAAATAAAAAGGTATTGATATGATTGTTATATAACGCCACGATATTTACTATTGCGATCATTTTTTTATTATCATTTCAAATTTATATATACAATTATCGATATTATTATATAGAAGTTTCGATAATTTTAATATCGATAATATTATTATAACGTATATATATTTACCTTTTGACCCTTTTTTATCATTTTAAATTTAAATAGATAAATATCGATATTAACATATAAAAGTTTCGATATTTTCGATTCCCAACTTATCTTCAACGGTATTATACACAAAGGTATCGATTTTATACAATAATGTATCGATATTTAATATTACGATCTATTTTTTACACTTCCTTCGTGCAACCGTGTTTCTCATTATATTCATAACATTTTAAGCTTTTTCCTTATTTTCATTCAAACATTAAAAGTATCGATTATTATAGAATACATATCAATATTTTTTATACAAATGTTATCTTCGACTTCTTCATTGTTTAAACATATCGATACTAATATTCAAAATATCGATGTCAAAAATTTCGAACTGTTTGTGCTTTTCTTTATTCCCAAAATCTATTTTATGTTAACAACTTAACATTACAAGTTGCAACTTATTTCATTTAGAACTGTGATATTATTGGTCACAATCGTATCTATATAACAAATCATAAAACTATATGCTCTTAACTTATTTTATTATCGTGGGGAACTCCAAGGCTCCATCAACTAAAACTTTCATAATATTTTAGGCGCAATCACTTTTATTTTTTAAAATAATAATATTCCAGATTACAACATGCTTTCTTAGGTGACCATAACATTCTAGGCACAATCTATTATATTGATACACATGTTAACATTACAAGTCGCAACCTATTTCATTTAGAATCATGATATTATTGGGCACGACCGTATCTATATACAAAATCATAAAACTTTGTGCTCTTAACTTATTTTATTATCGTAGGGACCTCCAAGGCTCCATCGGCTAAAAGTTTCATAATATTTTAGGCGTAATCACTTTTATTTTTTAAAATAATAATAATTAAAATTGCAACATGCTTTCTTATGGGGCCATAACCTTCTGGGTGCAATCTATTCTATTAATACACATGTTAACATTACAAGTCTCAACTTATTTCATTTAGAACCGTGATATTATTGGTTGCAACCGTATCAAATACCAAATCATAAAACTTTGTGCTCTTAACCTATTTTATTTTTGTAGGGGAATTCCAATGCTCCATCGGATAAAACTTTCATAATATTTAGACGCAATCACTTTTATTTTTTTAAAATAATAATATTTCAGATTGTAACATGTTTTCTTATAGGGCCATGACATTCTGGGCGCAATCTATTATATTAATACACATGTTACAAGTCGCAACTTATTTCATTTAGAATTGTGATATTATTTGGTGTAACTGTATCTATATACTAAGTCATAAAACTTTGTGCTCTTAACTTATTTTATTATCGTAGGGACCTCCAAGGCTCCACCGGCTAAAACTTTCATAATATTTTAGGCGCAATCACTTTTATTTTTTTTAAAATAATAATATTTAAAATTGCAACATACTTTCTTATGGGGCCATGACATTTTGGGCTCAAAATATTCTATTAATACACATGTTAACATTACAAGTCACAACTTATTTCATTTAGAACCATTATATTATTGGTCGCAACCATATCTATATACCAACTCATAAAACTTTGTGCTCTTAACCTATTTTATTATCGTGGGGAACTCCAAGGCTCCATCGGCTAAAACTTTCATAATATTTTAGGCGTAATCACTTTTATTTTTTAAAATAATAATATTTCAGATTGTAACATGTTTTCTTATGGGGCCATGACATTCTGGGCGCAATCTATTATATTAATACACATGTTACAAGTCGCAACTTATTTCAGTTAGAATTGTGATATTATTTGGTGTAACTGTATCTATATACTAAATCATAAAACTTTGTGCTCTTAACTTATTTTATTATCGTGGGGACCTCCAAGGCTCCACCGGCTAAAACTTTCATAATATTTTAGGCACAATCACTTTTATTTTTTAAAATAATAATATTTCAGATTACAACATACTTTCTTATGGGGCCATAACATTTTGGGCTCAAAATATTCTATTAATACACATGTTAACATTACAAGTCACAACTTATTTCATTTAGAACCGTTATATTATTGGTCGCAACCGTATCTATATACCAACTCATAAAACTTTGTGCTCTTAACCTATTTTATTATCGTGGGGAACTCCAAGGCTCCATCGGCTAAAACTTTCATAATATTTTAGGCGCAATCACTTTTATTTTTTAAAATAATAATATTTCATATTGCAACATGTTTTCTTAGGGGGCGTGACATTATGGGCGTAATCTATTCTTCTAATACACATGTTAACAATACAAGTCGCAACTTATTTCATTTAGAACCGTAATATTATTGGGCGCAACTGTATCTATATACCAAATCATAAAACTGTGTTCTTAACTTATTTTATTATATTGGGGAACTCCAAGGTTCCATCGGATAAAACTTTCATAATATTTTAGGCATAATCACTTTTATTTTTTAAAATAAAAATATTTCATATTGCTACGTGCTTTCTTAGGGGTTCATGACATTTTGGGCATAATCTATTACATTAATATACATGTTAACATTACAAGTCACAACTTATTTCATTTAGAACCATGATAATATTGGTCGCAACGGTATCTATATACCAAATCATAAAACTTTGTGCTCTTAACTTATTTTATTATCGTGGGGAACTCCAAGGCTCCACCGGCTAAAACTTTCATAATATTTTAGGCGCAATCACTTTTATTTTTGAAAATAATAATGTTCCAGATTTTAACATGCTTTCTTAGGGGACTATGACATTCTGGGCGCAATCTATTCTATTAATACACATGTTAACATTACAAGTCGCAACTTATTTCATTTAAAGCTTTGATATTATTGGTCGCAACCGTATCAATATACCAAATCATAAAACTTTGTGCTCTTAACTTATTTTATTATCATGGGAACTCCAAGGATCTATCAGCTAAAACTTTCATAATATTTTAGGCCCAATCACTTTTATTTGTTAAAATAATACTGTTCAGATTGCAACATGCTTCTAGAACTTAATTTATTTCATTATATCACATTATTGTAAAACCTGTTATGTTACTCCGAATGATAAATATTCTTGTTCTGAGTTATAATATTACAAGTCACGCTTTTAACCTTATTTTAGGTGAAGCACACCAGAAGTCCCCGGTGAGCAAATGTACTAGTGCAAATTACTAGTGTGAAAATCAACAGCTCCTATTTACTTCTTATCAATGGCTATGCACCCAATTCCATAAGCAGCATTGACGAACATAAATTATTACAAGTAAAGGATGGAGCTAATCTTACCCTTCTCTCATTTTGTTCCCTATTGAAATCATCTGGTGTTAAATCCCTAATTTAGGTGCACAAATACAAATGGTTTTGGATTCTTGATATAAAATCATGAACAAGTTAATTTTAGGGGTTTGATGAACCACAACAATAGTAATAACGATAGGTAATGAATGGATGTGATTGTTCGACAACAACAATTGTAATGGTGACGATCGACGATGGTTGATAATGAGAGTTTAAAATTAGGAATTTTCGAGTTTTGATTTTATTTTATTTTTTGTGATTTTTGATAAAATTTGAGTCTTTTTAAATATAATTTTAAGTTTTAAAATTTTATAAACACGACATATGTCATAGTTTGAATGGTTGACGATTTTCTCATACATAACCTCCCAGGATCGCTCAATTCCCCTAAAGAGCTGGAACTATGCTCTTCCCAAATACAATACAAGAAACTAGTCCAAGCTGTAACACCCATATCCCGTATACCTTTCCGTACACGAGATATATAGGTCACATCACTTTATAAAACTTTTTGTCATTTGAAAACCCGTAAAATTTTGTTTTAATTTGAACAACTACAAAATATGATATTCATAGCATTAACATACTAAAACTATCATTTAAGTACATTACGGAATATTTAATTTAGTTTCATTACATGCCAACTAAGTTCTCAAATTGAATAATATTGTCATAATGTTACTGATGAGTCAACCTTTAATTGATGAAAGTTGTTGTTACTACTGCACTCCTTACACAATTAATCTTTGTCTTTACTTACGCGTGAAAGAAACATACGTTAAGTATTTACTTAGTGAGACATAAAACTGCAAGGATATTACAATTATACGTCAGTATCTTATGACTACTGAATGAAGAATTTAATTGCATCATTTATAAGGACCAATTAAGCCCTTCTCAGTTAAACCATAATTCTTTCATACCATCATGGAAATTATTCCTAGTATGCCCATCATATCTATCCTTGTATATATTTCCCCCCCTTTATTTTTTAATTGAAATGTGTACATTAAATGTGAAAGTACTATACATGTATTTCACCAAGGTGCCAATTGATCATGTATCTTTTATAATCATTATGGCGGCACCTTAAATATTGTTATTACATTGTTTTGTATTTTCATTTGGGCATCCTTTCATGCCCATTATGTTATGTTTACATTTTCCTTTATAACATCCATTCATAATAGTTATGCATTGTTATACATTATATATAAACATATATCATCCCTTCATATCACTTATGTGCCATTCATATCACAATACATTATAATTCCTCTATTCTTTTACCCAAAGGTATTTAGCATTTCATCTAACTTGCATATTTTCCACTTTTCTGTCAAATGCACAGCTAGTCTATTATTCTTTTACTCAACAGTGTTTAACCTTTCATCTTTTACTCAACAGTGTTTAACTGTTCTTCTAACTGGCATAATTGACACCTTTATGCCAATTTCACAGTTAGGCCATTATTCTTTTACTCAATGGTATTTAACCATTCATCTAACTGGCATAATTGACACCTTTCTGCATATTGCTCAGTTAGGCCTCAAAGGCACTTAGCCTTTCATCTAATTGGCATAAATGACACCTTTCTTTAAAATGCACAGTTAGGCCTCAAAGGCATTTAACATTTCATCTAACTGGCATAAATGACACCTTTCTGTCAATTGCACAGTTAGGCCCCTTAATCTTTTATTTTAGACCAGTTTCTACTATAATAATTATTCATAACATTAATTAACTTTTTCAAACATTATACTTTTATGATTTACGTTGCTAGTGTTATTACCATCATTTCTCAACTATTACTAAAACCTGTGTGGTTTGCATACTCATTACCAATATAAAAATCCACTTTTTTATTATACATTTCTTATGTTTATACACATATATTTCCTATACGAAAATTCATTCACTTAGTATGAGTTTCTTATATTTTTTGCACACAAAGTACCCAATACGGAAACTCATACACTTAGTATGATTTTCTTAACATTTTTGCACACAAAGTGCCCAATACGGAAATTCATACACTTAGTATGAATTTCTTAACATTTTTGCACACAAAGTGCCCAATACGGAAATTCATACACTTAGTATGAATTTCTTAATATTTTTGCACACAAAGTGCCCAATACGGAAATTCATACACTTAGTATGAATTTCTTAACTTTTTGTACATAAAGTGGCCGATACAAAAATTCATACCTTTAGTATGAATTTCTTATCTTTTTGCACATAAAGTGCCCAATACGGAAATTCATAAACTTAGTATGAATTTCTTATCTTTTTGCACAAAAAGTGCCCAATACGGAAATTTATACATTTAGTATGAATTTCATAACATTTTTGCAAACAAAGTGTCATTTGGTAATCACCATACATACATCAATAATTCCTACAACTATGACTATTATAACATGTACGTACATCATTAAATGCACTCACCTTGATTGCCTCGCTATCATATCCAAAATGAAAAGTTGATCACTCCGGTACTTTGCCTTTGTCTTTAGTTTTGCTTAACTCGGGAGCTTGATTTCGATCTATTCAAGCATCCAATAACGACACACACAATATCAATTGTTAGTATATTTCCTACCAAATATACTCAAACGTTAATCAAAAGTATATATTATTAACCTTCTATAACAATTTCAACCTAATTGGTCGTTCCAAGCTCAATAGTATTGATACTACTACACTGGTACCGATACTTCTATACTATGGTACCGATACCCCCTTCCGGTATCGATACCAATTTTAGATTCGATGTTGCCTAGTATCGATACCCTTACCATGGTATCGATACCCTTACCATGGTATCGATACTACCATACTATGGTACCGATACCCCCTTCCGGTATCGATACCAATTTTAGATTTGATGTGGCTTGGTATCGATACCCTTACCATGGTATCGATATTACCTCGTCGGTATCGATACTAATTGAATCAGTATCGATACTACTCAACTAATTCATCCCATTTTAGCCTATAGTATCGGTAATGTTCTATCAGTACTGATACCCTTGCCCAAATTTTCCAGTTTTCAACTCGATTATTACATAAATAGGGTCAAATTTTGTTATATTTACACCATACAATACTATCAAACTCTTCTTTAACTATCCATACTAACATTCCTTCATTTTAATACTTAAAACATCTAGTACCCCTCAAGATCATTGGATTCTAAGAATCACACCAAAATTTCTAACTTGTTTTTTAACTCATCCATTGCTTCTAATATATTATTTACTACTTTGACAAGTCAATTCTACCAATAAACATTAATAAACACTCATATATCAATATATCATTTTAAAACTCATTTTCTTAAATCTCTAATATTTCCTCCATTTCATAGTTTTAATCTCATATAACCTTTCCTTAAGCTTACTTATTACTTAAGGTTACAAGGACCAACCAAAATCAACCGAAAACATGAGCTAGATGAAGCTTACCTTAAGCTATGGAAGAGCACTCTCACCCACGGGAAGAAGAAGAAGAAGAGAAAATAAGTGTTTTCCTTCCTCTTTTTCTCAAATCCCTAATTTAAATGTGTTTTAAATTCATTACACCTAAAAGACCAAAATACCCTTTCAATAAACTATCTTGTACAAATTGGTCTTACTTAAGTCATTTCTTATACTTTACCAATTACTCAATTTAGTCCTCCAAATTTTTAATTCCTTTCATATTAATCACTGACTTATTATTTGGGGTATTACACAAGCAATCTTCAATATACACACAATTAAGGATTTAGCCTTCAGATTACAAACCACCCAATCCAAACTCTTATTCATCCCGCAACCTACAAGGTAACCGGCAGGTCAACATAACTCTGTCACACACACTGCAAGCATAAGGTCACACACCAAAAATATTATTCCTAGACTCTTCTTCAGAACCACACAACACACAATTACTACTCATAACTATATCCATACGAACAATCTTGTCCTTTGTAAGGAATCTGTCAAGAATGACCATTCAAAACACAATGGATAGCTTCAGAACATGCAAAGGGAACCAAATTACCTTATACCAAACAACTTTCTCCCACTTATACCTTATACCCTCCCAAATCCATCTACAATTGACCTTCTTTCAATTCAGTCCACTCTCCCAACAAAAAGAAGCTCAACCTCTCCCCTCAACTTAAGCAACTTCTTCATGATCCAGCTATAATATGGCTCATACCTAGTGGACCAGAAATCCCGGCCCTTCAACGCAAATAAGATTAAACCTATCGATTATATTTTTAAAAATATTAATTAAAGTTACATGATCGCTTTTAATGTCGATCCTATTGCAAATTCTACAAATAAAATCGCAAATAGGATTAGTGAAGCAACGCATATCATGTTCTTTTCAACTTTGAACAAATTGATTTTGCTTAAAGGCCCATTGAAAAAAAATAAACTTAATTATAAAATACTAAATATAATATATTAAAATTAAGGGTAAACTATACCAGTGACCACCCAACTATAGCCCCTTTTCATTTCGACCATCATCTTTAAATTTTTGTCAATCAGACCACCCAACTATTTAAATGCATTCAATCGGGCCACTAACCGTTTAACAATTAACTGGAAGTGCTGACGTGGCCGTTAATAAAATTGGTATAATTACACATTTAGTCCTCATTACTTACACATTCTATAAAATTAATCATAATTTAAAATTAATTAAATAAACTTAATGCTTCATTTACATGAAGACATGTGTCAATGGTGACACACATGTAACAACATTAATGGGTGGCTTTTTCTTAATTTAATTAATATTTAATATAAAGATTTCATTCTTCCAATCAGATGATGACACATGGCACCATCTGAAAGAAAATTGAATTGATTGAAAAACATCTTCTAGGTAGTTTTTTGCTTTCCTCATAATATAAGTTAAATAATTAATGTTGTGGAAAACTTATCAAGCATAGTGGTTGAGAGGATGCTTAAGTCCTTGGAGAACTTGGTGAACCCCATCAGCAGCACAACTTTTAAATCAATCTCTATTTTCTCCTATAAGATGGTGACATGATTGAAAAAGCTATGCAATAATATCGTGACATGTGTCTTTATAATAATTACATTAATTAATTAATTTAAAATTATGACTAATTTGATAAAATATAAGTAATAAGGACTAAATGTAAATTATACCAATTTTATTAACTACAATATTAGCACTTCTGTTAACGACTAGTGGTCTAATTGAATGCATTTAATGAGTTTGGTGGTCTGATTGATAAAAATTCAAAAATAGTAGTCGAAATGAAAATGGGCTATAGTTGGGTGGTCACTAGTATAGTTTACCCTAAAATTAAATCATTTTATTATTACAATCCATGTTTAAACCAACACCCGAATTTTCAAAAAAACAAACAAACAAACAAACACTTACTGAACTTTAAAATAAATCAGGACCAAATTTTAAAATAAATCGGGTCGTATTAAACCTAAAATAGACATTAACATAAATATTATACATAATCGTATCAACTAAATTATTTCAGTAGTTAAAAAATATATCGTTATTCCTAAAAATTACAGATTCGAACACCAATAACTAGGTGTGAGCGTTCAATTGAGTCGAGTAAAATTTTTTTGAGTTATTCGAGTTACAAGTCCTATTTTATAACTCGAACTTTATTTGAATTTTTTTCGGGTCGAGTCGAGTTGATTTTTCGAGTTTCTGTTTAAATTTAATTGTAAATATTTATAATATTATAATATTATTTGATTCCAACTTAAGTGACTTTCTATAACCATATATACAATACAAATATATTTCTTCATATTTTTTTATACGTGATATACATATATCATACAAAGTCCAAGGACTCGACTCAAACTTAAAAATATATCCACTAATTACTAAAAAAGTTGAGTTATTCGAGTTGCATTTTACAACTCGATTTGAACTTGAAATTTCTTCAAGTTGAGTCGAGTTTATGAAATTGCAACTCGAAGTCAATTCGAGTCAAGGTTTTTGGAGTCAAATGAGTCAACAAATTTAATTTTTCGAGTTGAGTCGAGTTTTACTTACTCCTACCAATAACTGCAAAGGTAATTAAACGTTTATTGTCAAATGATTCACCTTTAGCTTAATTAAAAAAATATTTATACATAATTATAAATATTTGATATATTAATCAATTAATCTTAATCAAATTAATTATTATTTCATTACAAAAATAAAATATGAATATAAATTAGGTTTTTCCTTAAGATGGTGAACTATCACGTTAGATCCACTCTAACGCCTAACATTATTTACTCTTTGATGCATGAAGCATGCTTTATGGTTTGATATATGAGTTCTGGATACTGGTGCCTTCTATTCTTTGAGTTTTCCCTTTATTCTTCGTTTTGTGGGTCTTTCAAGTTTCATCATCATACGTAATTATGACACTTGTCGCCATTGTTTTTACTTTGATATCCTTTGAAAAAACAGCAAAATACAAGGTGTGCCCTTACAAAAACAAAACTTGACAGACCAATCCTTGCAATCCAAAATGGAAACCAATCTTGCCCAAATGGCTGATTCGATGAAGAATTAGAACATGTAGAATTTGCTAAATATAACTGAAAATATCAAATTTCTTCCTTCCCTTAGAAAAAAGTGCTCAAAATTGTTACATAATCTTATGAATTTCCCTCAATCCACAACGTAAAAGATGCATTCTACTCTAAACACATTTACCGAGGCTACAACGGAGATCCGATACCTTATTCGCTTTCCGTTTTAACATCTCCTTTAATAGCCGTATCCTGACACAATCCACGATCCCGACACATGTTAATATCTGATATTTAGACAAAAACAACAAGTAGTCACTTTTGATTCTGAAGTGCAAACCTGAATTGTCCATGGGGTTGGCCATAGGCACAGGCTCGGGATCCTTTATTTCGACCACCACACAGTCGGACATCAAGAATGTCTTGGCCACTGAAGCTGCATGCTCTAAGCAACACCTGACCACCTGTATATTAAGAAAAATGCAACCAATCATCAGTTCTCCGCAACTTCACTGTAACAAAACTGAAACTGGGAAAGAATCTCGGTTTAATATGCAAGCGATATTACAATGAATCCTCAAAAGTTCATCTGTTTTGAAATCAGAAATACTGCCCAACATAGTTTACCCACCTCCCTAATGAGGAAGGTTCTTACTAACCTTGGTTGGATCGATAATTCCTGCAGTCATAAGATCCTCATAATTTCCGGTGGCAGCATTGAACCCATACCTAGTGTTGTCATTGGAGACCACCTGCAAATGATTATATAACAGGAGGAGAAACCACAAATTAGCAAACTACATAAAATGGTACAGTAATGCTCACAGTAACTTAACATTACATCTCGTACCTTCTCGCTCACAACACTTCCATTAACACCAGCATTCTTAGCTATCAATTTTAGAGGGTAACTCAATGCTCTTTTAACAATATCTGCTCCAACCTACAGCAAATCAAGAAATTTAGGAAGGAACTATAAAAAATCTGAAATCTCCCATGAACAGATCAAGCTGTCGGTACATTGTCAGGACAAGGCTTACCTTTTCTTCATCATTAGCAAGTGAAACCTTAATAGCATCCACCTTAGAGGCAAGTCTTAGCAAAGTACAACCACCACCAACAACAATACCTTCCTCAACTGCAGCCTGAAAATCGATAAGGCCTGACAGTTTTATATGGTATTAATGCCAATTAAAACACAACATCATGACAAGCTACTAGAGATGTATTACCTTAGTTGCATTTAGAGCATCTTCTACTCTCAACTTCTTTTCTTTAAGTTCTGTTTCAGTTTGAGCTCCGACCTTCAAATTTTTAAAAGAACATTAGACAACAAATTAGATATAAATAAATATTTCTTGAATCAAAGTTCATTCAGATAAATTCAGCGAACTAGTGGTTACCTGTATAACTGCAACACCACCAGATAATTTAGCAATCCTTTCATTAAGTTTTTCCTTCTCATAGTCCTGTTCTGCAGCCTGTATTGAAGAGATAGTGCCTTAGCCTTGGGCATTGCAAGAACAAGTATGCATTAAATACCGCTAACCAAGATTAGCATAAACTCAAATGACTACCTCAATGAGATTTCTAATTTGCACAACTTTTTTGTTCACTGCTTCCTGGGTGCTTCCATCACCCACTATGGTGGTTGTATCCTTGGTAAGCACCACTTTAGAAGCATGACCCAAGACTTCTTTGTCTGCTTTGTCCAAGGAAATACCAACCTCATCTCTGATTACAGTGCCTGTGCACAAACGGTAGATATCACTCAATAATTAGTGGATAAGTGGTGTGTACAAACCTCCAGCAAATAAAAGGAGTTGTACAAACCTCCGGTGAGAATAGCAATGTCATCAAGGTACTGGCTCTTGCGTTCTCCAAAACCAGGAGCTTTGAGAGCAGCAATCTTCAAAGAGCCTCTAAGTTTGTTCACAACCAAAGTAGCTAAGGCTTCCTGTTCAATGTCTTCAGCAATTATCAAAATCGGGCATCCACTTCTAATAGAATCTTCCAGGATGCCTATAAGATCTCTTGCATTTGTTATCTTTTTATCAACCAGTAGCAACTGCAACCAGAATGCACAGGCAGCAGGCAATTGTCAACATTCAGTAGAAGGAAGGCTTATGTTTATCAGAATGAATATTTCAACCTCATGATTACAACATATACCTTGCAGTTCTCATATTCTACTGCCATTTTCTCACTATCAGTGACAAAATAAGGCGATATATAACCACGGTCAAATTGCATCCCTTCAACAACATATAGGTTATTTTCAGCACTTTTTCCCTCCTCGAGGGTTACCACACCCTTTCGACCAACTTTACTCATGGCCTCAGCGATCATATTTCCTACTTCATAGTTGTTCCCGGCACTAACAGCAGCAACATCTGCAAGCTCACTGTCTTCAACCTAAATCCAAAGGGAGCCTTATTATATTCCCTTCAGATATAAACTTCACATAACATGAAAGTGTGAACATTAAGAATACCTCTTTTGAGATAGCCTTAAGCTCAGATACTAAAGCCTTTGACGTCTTCTCAATTCCCCTAGTAATCAAGACAGGATTTGCACCAGCTGCCACCACCTGAAAAACAATTGCACTCAGCAGTAAACCACAAATAACCTGAGTGGGCAACTGCTATAGCTAAACATAATGACTTGATGACAGATTAACAAACCTTGACACCTTCAGCAATCAGACCTTGCGCAAGAACAACAGATGTTGTCGTTCCATCACCAGCCAAGTCATTTGTCTTAGCAGCTGCCTGTCTTACTAACTTAGCCCCAATATTCTCAACAGGGTCCTCCAACTCAACCTTGAAATTGATACAGTAACAACATTCAGTCGGTCGTTGATCAAGTCATAGGTGAAACATACAGCATAGAAAATACTTTTGCACACAATCAATTCTAGTTTCAACTTGGATGTCTGGTTAAGAGCAAGTGCATACCTCCCTAGCTACTGTCACACCATCATTAACAATTTTTGGGGAGCCATATTTACTCTCCAGAACAACATTCCTGCCTTTTGGTCCAAGTGTGACTCCTACCAAATCAGCAAGCTTGTTTACGCCAGTCTACAACAAAAGAACATAAACTGGATTGAGCACTATGAAATTCAGTTAAACACAATCCAGTTAGAGACACTTTAGCATTTGAAACAGATACACACTTGCAGTTTCTTTATAGCTGACCCATCCTTGTTGAAATGCAACTCTTTTGCTGCAGAAATCTTGGGCAGACGAGACTTTCTAAGAACAACATTTCGTCTACTACCAAAAGAGGACGGGGAAACGGAAGCAAAAGATGACAATCTGTTTGAAGAAGATGGAAGCTTCTTGTCCATGACCAGACCATTAGGTGCAATGAATGAGCCAACTGAAGACATGGCTGTTAAAGTCGATGCCATCTTACGCTACTATCAAGCTGAAATATTTCCAAATTACGGTTTTAGAATTAAGGCTAGCTCAAATGTAAATTAATGAATATCATGAGTCATAGCAAATACTTCCAATGAAAAATGCAAATGACTTCCATTTCCAGGAGAAATAAGCAGGATTAATCATAATATTTCCATTTTCTACAACTCAAAAACGTAAATGAAATGACAAAGCTAAAATAACACCGAAAAACAAATAAAAATATATCAAATTCAAACCGCTTGTAAGCACGAAATGAAAGAGTCGTCAACTAAAAAAATTGTTAAAACCAAATAAAGCTAAAATATCACCACTTAAATAAAGGCAAATTCTAGAAAACAAACGAAAATTAGCACAAAATGAATAAAAAATAAACAGACATAAATAAAACGAGAGAGAGGGGCAGAGGCAGTTGAAACGATTACTGAGCGGCAAAGGCGGAAAGAAATAGCAACGATGATGAAGGAAATGTAGAGGGGAAATAAAGAGAAGAAAACGCAGTTTAGAGGAGAGAACGACGAGAAAGCGAAGGTGATTGATAGTGGCCGGAGGTACTGATGAACCAGCGTGAGTGAGTGAGGTCTTGCAAACTCCGGCAAGGGAAGCGGTGGCTGGTTCGCAGGAGTAGGTGTTTGACCACCGTAGATATAAAGAGGTGCAGCGGCGGATAAGGAAGGGGAGTAAAAGAGAAGAAAATGGAGTACACTTCACCTTCTAGGCTTTTGAGGAGGTTTCGCTGTTCTCCGCTACTGAAAATGCTATCCACATTTCGGATTATAAATTCTCTGCAGTAACATTCGGCTAATCTTAACCGTCGGATTTCTTCTTCTGCAATCGCTTCATTTGTCCCGTTTATCGTGGAACAATCTAGAATTTTATTAAGGGGAAATTGAAGTCTATAGTCACTTGGACTGATTTTATTTTGATTATTAATTTTTTGTTAATTAAATCATTTTATTTTAAATTTGATTTTAATTAAGTTATCAATCATTAATTGTAAATAAAATTATTAATATGAAAAATAAGTAATTTCCTATAATAATATTGTAGACACCCATTTTTGTCCGGATTTTATTTTATTATTATTATTGTTATTATTAATAATAACAATAATGTTCAGTACTGATTGCATCATCATAAGTTTATATGTTGATGACATGTTGATTTACAGTACTAACATTGAGTCCGTTAACAAAACAAAATTTTTTTTGTTTAATACTAAATTTGAGATGACTGATTTGGGAGAAGTCGGTGTAATATTAGGAGTCAAAGTTACCAAAATTGAAAATGGATTTTCTTTAAATCAAATACATTATATTGAGAATGTGTTAAATAAACTTGATAGTTTTGATGTCATCCGAGTTCGAACTCCTTATGACCCTACCATACATCTCTTTAAAAATAAAGGAAGTAGTGTTTCCCAAATAGAATATGTTAAAAAAACTGGAAGTCTAATGTTCTTAATGAACTATACACAGGCTGATATTGCCTACGATGTGAACAAACTTAGTAGATATACTCATAATCCAAGTAGTGAACATTGGGTTACCCTTAAACGCTTACTCAAATATCTTAAGGGTACGATATTTTGGAAACTTGAGTTTGTTTGTTATCTTGTGGTTTTAGAATGATATTGTGATGTCAATTGAGTTTCTAATAATGATGAGGTAAGCTCTACGATTAGGTATATTTTTACTTTAGGTGGAGCAGTGATCTCGTGGAAGTCTGCGAAGCGAATCTATATTGCTCGTTTCACCATGGTGTCAGAGTTTATAGCTCTTGACTTAGCTGGGCAAAAAGCCAAGTGGCTTAGAAATTTATTATTAGAAATTCCATTGTGGGGAAGATCGACTCCTTCGGTCTCCTCATTGTGTGATTCACAAGATGTTATATATGTGGCTAAGAACCAAGCCTACAATGGTAAGAAAAGACACATTCGCATAAAACGTGAATATGTTAGACACTTAATAAGGAATATAGTACGCTCTTTAGAGTATGTGAAGTCATAAAGGAATTTACCAGATCCTCTTACCAAATGGTTAAGTAGGAAAGTAGTCCTAGATTCGTTGATGGGGATGGGTTTAAAGCCCATTGGTTGAGGAATTCATGGTGATACCCAACTTCGTTATCTAAGTTCAATGTGTTCAAATAAAGCCATGGAAAGACTCATAGTGTATATTTCTATTTATCTATCCATATGACGAACAATGTACATGCACAAGATGAGCTTCATTGCTCTTAATAAATTCATAGCCCAATTTTGGGTGGTCTTAGTGAGAAAGACTTGATGAATTTACCTACTTTGGTTGATTATATATTCTTAATAAGTTCATAAGCCAGCGTTGAGTGGGTATTCCTAATTTTAAAGAACAAGAAGAACTTACCTCTAGGAAGGTCAAGTTTTAACTCTTAATGAATTCAAATTCAAGAGTTTGGTCCTGGTGAGAAAGACATATTGAATTCACCAATCAATGAGGTTGAATATTTATTCTTAATGACCTCTTATCCCAGAGTTTGGGTGGTTTTATTTATAATGAATTTGAAGAAAGTCACCATAACTAATAGAGAGGTTGAATTGTTGTAAAAGCTCTTAATTATTTCATAGCCCAATTTTAGGGTGGTTTATGTTGAGATAAACCTGATGAAATAACTTACGTAATTGAGAAGGATTCGCCACCTTCTATGAAAAACGTTAGGATGTTTTTCTTGTACATTTACTAAAATCCTAAGGTAAGATGGTCAAATATATACTTTCGTGTGTATGTGTATGTGTGTGTATTACACATCGAGGACTTCGGTGGATGAAGGGGTTAGTTATGTGTTATGAGTTTTTACTCTTATCTTAGAAAGTGCAAGACTGATTTCACTTATCTAAGAGAATAATTGCTCATCATCACTATGTACTAGTTCAAGATACGTTCACTAGTGCTTAAGCAACTAATCTCGCAATTGCTCTTCTAAAAAGGTCATCTTTCGAGTTTCAAGAGAATTCTTTTGCATTAGCGGGGGAATGCTAGTAATGCTACAAACAATATCCCACATGGAGTGGGAAATACTATGTGCAAAGGTATTTATAATGTTCATTCTCCCCTCCCTTGTTGAGTGATACAGAACAAGTCTCGTGCGTCGTCACCACTATTGTTGTGGTTCATGGCAATACGTGTCTTCGATACGTCTTCACGTGTACTATCTTTTTAGAGATAATTCGTAGGAATTTTCTGGGTAAACAAATAATGTAAAAGAATTTTTCTCTTATATTTATAGGTTGAATAGTGAGTTGTCATTTTGAATTCTATAAATTGAGTCAGTAACAATCAGTTGCAATTGAGAAGCATTATTTTTGGAATTCTATCTTGTTTGAATATATGATGTATTTGGATAGTATTTTAGCTATATACATAATAAAATGGATAGTTGTTATGTTGCTTCAGTTACGGGGCTTAATTGCAAGATTAATTAGCCATTGTAACAACTATCTCCGAATCATGAACCTAGACAACTTTGAGACCAAGTTTATTCGTTTATGACAAGCATTAAATTTGAAAATATTAAAATCAGAATTTAATCTGATTTTTTATTTGGACGTTTTTGTCCTTGAGTCTAACCTATAAATAGAGAGGCATTTTCAGCTTCTTAACTCACTCTCAGACATTCCCAATTCCTCTCAAAAGCTCTCTGCAACTTTCTAAGTTTACTTCATTTCTCCGGTGCTAAGAGAAGAGTAGTACCACCGTAGTGCACTCTGATTTTAGAGTGTATGAATCCTTAGAGCGACCGTATTAACCTCGGGGGATGATCCGCCTATCACAGTGATTACACACATCGGGGTGAATTCGTTTCTAAGGCAGTGATTTCAGCATGACACAGTTCAGATTATCCTATTAAATTATTTTGTTTAAATTATCATTTTAGTGCTAACGGTTTGGTTTTCCAGTATAAATATTTCCAACATTCATAAGTTACTTGAACTCTTGTTCTTTTAACATTTCTCACTAAAATGGTGAGGCTTTAAACTCTCAAAGATGGGTAACGTAATTTCACAAGTTCAAGCAAACACTTGGTGCTCTTGTGCTTTAATGTTTCTACTTTTGGAGGGATTAATTCAAAACTCAGCAATGTTAGCTGTTATCTATCGGATTGGGCTCATAAGGCCTCGTTAGTTGTGGAATCTGATTCGAGTATAGTCTTAAATTGGTTACAAACTGTTTTGCCAAGTCCTTGGAATCAGTGGCCATTTTTATGGCAGTGAGGCTTTCGTTACCATGTAAAATCTGGTGCAAAAGTAAAATTTTCATATATAACGCCAATAATACAAGAGATACAAATAGAACATCTTGGTTTAATCCCAACATGGTAGTCAATAGACCCTAATAAGACAACGTGAACGGCAGAATTTGAACCTGCACGGTCAAAACCCACATGATTTCTAGTCATGTCCGATAGCCACTCCGGCACGTCCACTATTATACATCCTAAGTTTTCAATTCTTATTACTTTATCGGTTAGTCATTAACTTTTCTCATATAAGCGTTGTAACTTGAAAGTAACACTATATCTGTTAGAACAAGAAGTACGATGTAAGTGAAAGTTGTGGATGTGTTTTAGATTGGCCGCACATGGAGCCAAATGGAAGATTATGAAGCAGCCTACACCTTAATTGCCATATACTGGAAGAGCACGACCACCTTTCAATTCTCAGTGCCTTTTTTTTTGCTCGGCAATAAATTATTTTATTTATTAGACATAATAATACGTTTAACCTTGAATTGTCAGACTCGTTAAAAACCTCCCTAACTTAAATGAACCTAAATAGAGGAAAAGAGTGCTCCACAAAAACAGGAGGGAAACAAGGCAAAAATTCACCACTGCAATGGAACTAACTGAAAAGATAGCAGACTTCCCAATCCCAACACCAGTAAACAGAAAGCATAACCCCTACAAAGAAGATACACGCCTCCATATGAATTGATACCACCAAGCTTTGTAGAATCTCTTACTTTTGAACTTGCCTTTGCAATATAATCTGTTATACAAACCAATCTTGAATTTGTGGTGTCAACGACCTTGACCATCACGAACGTGATGGCTTCACTCCATGACTCCTTGATACCTTGGTTTTACCTCTCTCAACTTCCACACCAATCAACAATCATAAACAAAAGAACCTTCAATTCATAATTTGATCTGAAATTTCAGAATCAATACAAAACACGCAGTCATTGGGCAGAAAGTACACTTTGATCCACATCCACAGTGGATTATGAAGCACCCGAAGTTTAAGATGGGTCAATAACTTCTCTTGGGAAACCAAACCCCATAAGCCAAGACACTCCCTTTAAACCTGACTTGAAACCCTTGGTCAGTGCTTGTACAACAAACGAGCAACCAATGGGAGGCTTTAACGCTTCCAGAAATGGGAGTCCACATAACTCAAACCCAAAAATCAGCTTCTGGAATCAACTTTCACTCTGGCTTCAAACAAAGCAAGGCACAACGGACCCAGGTTCGAGCTGGCTTAATTTTTGTTGAATTTCTTTTCTATATCATGTGCTTGAGAATCGACATTTCCAAGTCTTCAATACCCCTATTAACATTTCCAATTTGCATTGATTTCAATACCCTTTATAATCATAGTACACCTAATAAAATGAATTCCTCCAATCCTATTTGACTTCCTCTTCAACCTCTCCTCTCGCTTTGACATCGCACCCCAATGGAGACCACCCATAAAAATCTCTGCCTTGCCTGAACCATTTTAACGCTACAAAGCCATACCACAATAGCCTATGCTTGGTTATATCACAAGGATCATGAACTTTTCCAAAGGGACAAGAACAAAACGCTCGAAAACAATTCCCATTGCCACTAATACACAATTTCAAAAGTCATCAACCATAATTTGAAAACTTACTCATAACCATATCGTAACTAACCCATGCCTTCTAGAAGCTTTAGAGACCCTAAACTCAAATTCAACAACCTTCCAAAGCATCTTAGTATCTCTTCCAGCACTAGCTCCTTCTGAGGTTCCTTAAAAAGACACTTTATCTCCTTCTAAGGTCTATTACAAGATATGACGTTCCTGACTAACGCCCACCTTGTTAGTGTGTAGAATGGTGTTGGTTTCAACTGTATAGTTATGAGTTGGTTAGAGGTTGTTATGAGTTAGTTGAGGGTAGAGTTTGTTAGTTAGCTGTTGTTATAAATAGCTAGTTTGGTTTCACTCTTGTACACATGATTTTCTCATAATAAGATGCAAAGTATTCTGTTATTTTCTCTTTTGTTTCTTCTATACTTAGCAGTAGGTTTATTATCTTAACATGGTATCAGTCGCCAATTCCTGGTGTTGTTGTGGATTCTCTTCTTGTTGACGATTTATGAAGCTAAGGTGCTTGTTCTTTGGTTTCTTTGCACTGTTTTTTTCTGCTTCTTAAATCTGGTTTCCAGATTTCTTTGTTTGATTTCTTGAATTCAGATATGTGATTCTTTTTCTAGTATTGATTGACATGGTTGATCTTATGGCTGATCCAACTCGTGATGAGAATATTTCTCAGATTAATTCCCCTATGAGTTGCACTGTTGCTCGTATGAACTCCATTCAATATATACCTAAGCATGATACAGTTAAGCTTACTGAGAGTACATATTTGTTGTGGAAACATCAAGTGTCTTTAATCATTGATGGTTATGACTTGCTAAAGTTTATTTCCACTAATGTAATTGTTCCAAATGAGTTTGTTACTAACGATGTTGGGCAGCTCGAGGAGAATCCATAGTTTTTTTTTTGTTTAGGCAGCAAGATAAACTACTTGCTTCCTGGTTGCTAACCACTGTAAGTATGAAGATTCTGCCTTATCTTATTGGTCTTACGTCTGCAGTTGCTAATTGGAATGTTGTGACTTGTTTGTTTGGTGCGCGATCTAGTGCAAAAATTTATTCACTTTGCCATACTTTGCATTCTCAAAAGAAATCTGGTTTGTCTGTTCATGAATTTTTAGCAAAGGTTAAAGTTGTTTGTGATATGTTAAATGCTTCTGGCAGTATTGTTACTGAACGAGAGCATGTTAATGTTACTTTAGCTAGTTTAACTATAGAGTTTGAGTTTGTTATTGCTATAGCTTCTAGAAAGGAATTGTCGTTGGATACTCTCATTGAAATGTTACTTGATTGTGAGGCTCGACAGAAGGTGTTTTTGGGTGAAGGGATTTCGACTAATGTTGTTCAGTTGTAGTTTAATGATGAGTCAGATATCAAAGGCTCTTCCGATGACCATTCTTCTCAGGTGCGTGGTTAGTAGGCAAGTGGTTATCGAGGTCGAGGTCGTGGGTAGAAATATAACTCCAATAGGTCACAATGTCAGTTGTGTGGTAAGTTTGGTCATGTTGTTCAGAAATGTTATCATCGATTTGATCGTAATTACACGGGTGTTGCTGATTTCGGTGCTTCAGCTGGAAATTACTCCAAACGGTCGAGTAGTTCAGTGGTAGATCAACGTCAGTCTTCTACACAGGTGTATAATCACACTGTGAATACGGTTTCCCATCCTGGTTTTGTTCATGCTCCTCTTTTTTACTTGTATCCAACTAATTTGATGGTTCTTAATGTTTCGTTCTGTTCCCCGGTAGTCCTTGGTTATTATCTGTCCTCGGGAGTTTCAATTGGTTCTTTTAATGATGCTTCGAGTCCATCTGTGGTTGGTCAGAATCCCTTTTTAGCACCCTCAACACATGTGACCTTTGTTTCCATGCTTCCGTCTTCTGGTGCTCAGTCTTTCTTGAAGCCTTTAAGTGATCCCGTTTGGTATCCTGACACTGGTACTACTCATCATGTGACTAATGATTCATCAGTTTTTCACTCAGGTATGGTGTATACAGGTGATAATGTTTTGCACATGGGAAATAGTGATGGTGTTAAAATTGCTCATGTAGGGAAAAGTACTTTACATTCTAGTATGAAGCCTTTTTTTTGCGTAACATGTTACATGGTCCTAACATCCAGAAAAAGTTGATCTCTATTTCTCAGTTCACTCGAGATAATGGTGTTTTTCTTGAGTTTCACCCGTATGAATGTGTTGTGAAGGATGCTCAGACTCGACAGGTTCTTCTTCGCGGGAGGCTCACGGATAAAGGTCTCTATCAGTTGCTTCCTTGTGCTGAGGCGAGTTTGGCTGCTCAATTAAACATTGTTTCTGTGACTCTAAATCCTTTGGATTTGTGGCATTGATGTCTTGTTTATGCTTCTGTTGATGTAGTAAAATATGTTATGAAATGTATTAATATATCATTTCATAAAAATCGATTGTCACATGTATGTGTTGCTTGTATGCAAGGGAAGGCTCACAAGCTTCCTTTTTGTTCTTCTTTAACGAAATATAATGATCATTTTCAGTTAGTTTTTTTGGATGTTTGGGGTCCTGCTCCATTTACTTCTTCAGATGGATTTTCTTATTATGTTTCTTTTGTTGATGTCTCGAGTAGATACACCTGGCTCTACTTACTTAAATGAAAATATGAGGTGTTATCGTGTTTTCTTAATTTTTAGAAGTTGATAAAAGTGTTGTTTGGCTGTAAAATTAAGATTCTACAAACAGATGGTGGTGGTGAATATCAGTTACTCAAGGGTTGGTTTCAACAAAATGGTGTAGAGCATCGAATTTCTTGTCCAGGCACCTCCGAGCAGAATGGTTGAGCTGAGCGAAAACACATGCATATCGTTGAAATGGGATTAGCTATACTAGCTCAAGTGTTGTTATCTCTGAAGTTTTGGAGTTATGCTTTCGTGTTAGCTGTTTATCTTATTAATAGATTACCCATATAGGATTTGGATGGCAAATCTCCCTTTGAAATATTGTATCACAGGATTCCCGAATATTCTTTTTTGCGTGTTTTTGGTTGTGCATGTTTTCCATGCATGAGATTTTCTAATCGTCACAAACTAGAGTTTAGGTCGAGACAATGTGTTTTTCTGGGGTATAGTCCGTCTCATAAGGGCTATCGATGTTTAGATGATGATAGCAAGGTGATCATCTCTCGACATATGGTGTTTGATGAACATGTTTTTCCTTTTCAAGTTTGCAAAATGACAAGTGGTGATCTGTGTCATACGGAGGTCACTGAAGGGCTACTTCCTATTGTTACTCCATTTATGTCTGGGCCGAGTGTCGTGTATGAGGATAAAACTTTGTATACTGCTACATCTCCAACTACTAATGGTTTTAGTGGTTCAATTCGCAATGAGTAAGTAGCTATTGAGTCTACTGTTGCTCCTGTACGTCATGTATCACCTGGTGTTGGTCCTTCTGTTGCAGAGATATTTTCAGATCCTAAGGATACTGATCATGTACAGGCTCCTGATCTTGCAGTAGGTTCTTTGGTTGATATTGTGCCATCTGTTTGTGGCAATATACATGTTGATCGATCTATTCTTAATCAGACTACTACTAGTCAAAACATTCATCCCATGGTTACATGGGGTAAAAATGGGATACGAAAACCAAAGGTCTTGAAAGTTTTGTTTAATGATAAAGAGCCTACAACTATTAAAAAGGCTGTACTTCATCCTCATTGGAAGGCTGCAACACAGGCGGAGTTTGATGCCTTGGTTCGCAATGAAACATGGACGTTGGTTCCTCTTCCTAAGGATAGGCAAGCCGTGAGTTGCAAATGGATTTTTAAGATCAAACAGAATGCATATGGATCCATTGCTCGTTACAAGGCTCGTCTCGTGGCTAAGGGATTTCTTCAGCAACCTGGGGTTAATTTTCATGAGGTGTATAGTCCTGTGGTAAAGTCGGTCACTGTTCGAGTTATAATTTCTCTTGCGTTAGAAAAAGGTTGGTCTCTGAGGCAGGTGGATATTAATAATGCCTTCTTAAATGGACGTTTATATGAAGAAGTATATATGCTTCAGCATTTGGGATATGAACAAGGTGATGGTAATCTGGTGTGCAAGTTTAATAAAGCAATTTACGGTCTGAAGCAGGTACCACGTGCATGGTTTGAGAGTCTAAAGGGATATTTAATCTCTGTGGTATTTGTTTTGTCACGATCAGATGCCTCTCTCTTTGTTCGCAAAATCGATATTGGTGTAATTTACCTCTTGGATTATGTGGATGATATTATTCTCATAGGGAGTTACTCTAATGAAATCCAAGATGCTATAAATAAGATTCATGCACAGTTTGCTTTAAAGGATCTTGGCTTTCTTCGATTTTTCTTGGGCATTGAAGTCTGCTATGACTCTAGTGGTTTTGTGTTAAGTTAACAAAAATATATTATTAATCTTTTACAAAAGAGTGGTTTTGCAAAAGCTAAGGATCTTCCTACTCCCATGATAACACACTGTAAGCTTTCTGCTACTGGTGGATCACCCATTGATGAGGTGGCACAATATAGAAGTATTGTTGGTTCCCTCTAATATATGGTTATTACCCGGCCAGATATTGCCTACGCGGTTAATCGCGTCTGTCAATTTATGCAAGCTCCTAGAAATATGCATTTTCAGGCAGTTAAGGGGATTATGAGGTATTTGCAGGGCACCTCGGATTATGATTTGCGGTTCTCGTCTTCTTCTCGACTGTCCTTGGTTGGCTTTGCTGATGCGAATTGGGGTGCTGATATTGATGACATACGATCCACGTCAGGGTATTGTATTTACTTTGGTGGCAATCTTGTTTCTTAGAGTTCCCGTAAATAGCAGGTGGTTGCTCGTTCTACTGCTGAAGCAGAATATTGCAGTGTTGCTTCGGCTACCTCAGAAGTCATATGGCTTGCATCTTTACTCAAAGAGTTGCAGTGATCGTTTCATGGAAAACCTACTCTATGGTGTGACAATACGAGTACTATTGTTGTGTGTTCCAATCCAGTTCTTCATTCAATGTTCAAACATGTTGAATTGGACTTGTTTTTTGTTCGAGAAATGGTTGCGGCTGGTCAGTTGCAGGTTCATGTGGTTCCAGCGTATGAGCAAGTTGTTGATGTTCTTACTAAGTCGTTGTCTGCTCTGATGTTTATTCATCATCGACAGAAACTGTTGGTTTCTCGCATTTGTGAGGAAGGGTCAGCAACTTTGTTGACTAGTTTTTCCAGACAGATACAGCTGAGGAACGACATGAGAATAATGATGAAGCTGAAGACGTGAATTGCATGGAGAATATTAGGTGATGAAGCTGAAGAGTGAAAGGTTTGATTGCATGGGGAATGTTAGCGTCTTATAAATGTGAATGGCGTGGAGAATGTTAGTGTGTAGGATGGTGTTGGTTTCAGCTGTATAGTTATGAGTTGGTTAGAGGTTGTTATGAGTTAGTTGAGGGTAGAGTTTGTTAGTAAGTTGTTATAAATAACTAGTTTGCTTTTACTCTTGTACACATGATTTTCTCATAATAAGATGCAAAGTGTTCTGTTATTTTCTCTCTTGTTTCTTCTATACTTAGCAGTAGGGTTACTATCTTAACACACCTATCACGATTCTGCTTCTAAAAAACTCGAGAGCCGTCTTCCGAGACCTCTAATAAAGTAATATCTCGGACCACATCTTCTTCTCTACCTAGAAACTGAATCCCCAAATTTTTACCTAGCTCCAAAGTTTTTTTGGCTTCTCTAGTCAGGATCATCCATCTAGCTTAAATTATTGAATCCGAAAGAGACATTCCTTCCAGATCAAATGGTTCCTGCTTTCACTTCTTTTTCTCTTTAAGATCACGAAACCTCTTTTTTCCCAATTTTGATAGGGTTCTATCTTGAATGTCAGCCAAAGATCTATATTTCTTTTGTTTTTCCAGTAAACTCTTTGAAGTTTGAACATTTTGGCTTCTCTATCAAAACTCCATTGTCCGTCCTTGCATCCTCGACTCCTAGGTATGGATTAGTGATCTGCTTGTCCACGCTTTCAGCCCAAGATTCAGTCCCGTTGGACCTCACCTCAGTTAGTTCATCCAAGATATCTAAATCCGAATCATCTTCCTGTACCAGCCCTTGATGTAAGTCTTTTTTATTAAATCCCATAAATTGCACATCATCTAGAGCTCTAACATTTACTTTGGCTTCTATTCCCTTATCCTGTCCATGATCTATCTCTCAAAGCCCTTCTCGATAGTTGTTTTTTTTCATAAGTTGGTTTTCCAGATCACCATTAATGATGCCTCCCAATTTCTTTATGGCGCCGACACTAGCCTCTTCATCTACCCGTACCATTGTGTTTTCTTCTCTGTACATCGACTTCTCCAAGACAGAAGGGAAAACTTTTTTCTTGGCTTTGTTCGGTGAAGCCTCCTTGAGGCAGCTGCACAAATTTTCCATTTGCCCCATGAATTTATCATGCTTACTGAGCTTATTCCCTGCAATATCATCATGATAATGTCCAATGCTAAAAGCATTAAATGCTTCTTCTTCCTTGGAACGACTGCAACGAGATAAATTTTTTGATGAAAAACCCTTTTTCGGTTCTGACATAAAGTCCGCTTGATCTATAATTTTTTATGTAATCTGTTTTTATCCACTTTGAATTTACTCCCTTAATCTGAACATCAAAAACCATTACGATGCGTTGTTACCGCAATTTAATACTATGATCATAATGGCAGTGTGATTGAGGTTTTCTGAATAAAAAAGAAGTGTTTGATTTGTTCTCATTTACCATGCAATTGGTGGAAATTCAATACAATAAAGAGCTCGTTAAAATGTGCCTAAACTCTTATGATAATTGTTGATGTGCCCTGATGTGATGGGATGACTATTGGCGGTTCACTCTTCTAATTTGGATGGAGATTTGTAGTCGGTGGTGAATCGATCGTTGATTGGTGTCAAAGTACTTTGTCTCCATGAAGAGGTAGAGTAGAGAAAAACTAAGTTAAAATGGTTTCATTGAGGTCACATTCCATCTCTTAGTTGCTTGAGAGGTTTTATAGGGATGTGTTAGTGTGTGGCAGTCGTAGGGTTTAATGACTACTCGTAGGATGACATGTTAGGTAGATACGATTAGGTGGCATGGATTTAATTCTGATAGGTCACGTGGGCATGTTAGAGGTCATATTAGCTAGTTGTGGCTTCCTAAAGTATGTTAGGAATTCGAGATTATTCTTTTAAAGATATTCTTTCTATATATCTAGCACTCAAGTACTAATAAATAATTTTTTCAGCATATCAAACAAAAACTTAATGCAATGGATCATACAATAAGCAGTGATCATCATCATAGAAGAAAAGAAAAGAAAACCCTAGGACCATTTTTTCTAAAGCAAAAAACAAAAGGCTCATGCTTCTCTTACCCTTACTAGTAACCCACCTTTCATCTTAATTCCCAAGAGTTAAAGACAACCCATATACCCTTTATTCTCCCCATTGCAAACGCATGATTGGTGAAAAACCAACCCTTCCCGATAACAAAAATATAATTCTATTGTCATACTGGTCAAGTTCGTAATTTGGTAACATCGTTCAAGGAAATTGAAAATCCACAACTGAGCTTATTATTCAATGATTAATATAGTAAAAGAAATTTCTCATAAATATTTATGTAATTTAGAAATTTAGATTTATCATAACTTAATATAGTAAACAAGTTGATGGAGCTGATTTTAACCACTGAACCCAACTCGGACATTTAGCCACACGATGAACCAACGAAGTCTTTCTAGAAAATTTACTACCATGTATCATACCGAACAAGATGATGTTCTCACTCCTTGAAAAATCCTTCGACACTTACACAAACCCCACAAGATTATTGTAAACAACACACCCAAAGGTAAATGATACAGAGAGGATTTTGATGAAACACAATTGGTAAATACTCCATCGTGAAGTAGCCATGTTGTTCATTAATCATTTTTAGGTCGTATCGAGACAATCACGAACAACATGATCAATTGATTTCATGACATGTCCACAAACAATACAAGAAGGACCGTCAGTTATATTCTTCACACAAAGTTGAGCCTATCTGACGCTACTCTGCATGTTTTTTCTGCTGCATCCGTGCTGAAAATAAAATGGAGGCCGAGTAATGGGAGTTTGGAAAATGTGTAAAAAGAGTAACAGAAATGGCCCATGCAGGTTTCGAACCTGCGACCTTCGCGTTATTAGCACGACGCTCTAACCAACTGAGCTAATAGGCCTTGTGAAAGGAAAGGACGAATTTTTCTATATAATAATATTATTGAAATGAGAATGTGTATTACAAGTTGCAAAATAAGTGAACACTAGAAGGAGGGCTTGAACCTCCGACCTTGTGGTTAACAGCCACACGCTCTAACCAACTGAGCTATTCCAGCTAATTTGATTTTATTTCCACACAAGGTATTACTAATCTTTAAATTAAATCTTTTGGTTCAACAAGCTTGGATAAGGACCGTAGAGGATATCTTTTTAATTATACATCTTAAGCTACACCTCATAACGATATTGGAAGTATTTTTATATTAAATTTTAATGCATTACGATACTATTATTTTTTAAAAATAATAATTTCATTATAAAAATAAATGAATGGAGGAGGACTTACTAGTTTTGCTTTTCGCATCCTAAACTTATACCACAATATTGTAAGTATTAAATTATTAAAATACTATTTTACCTAAACTTATAATACAATATTGTATGCATACTAACAATTTTAGTCCCAAGGAATAAAGTACTTTTGTCATTGAATTTGATATCTTGATGCATGAAAAGGAGGGATAAAATAATTTGTTTAAAATAATTCAATACAATTGTTTTTCAAGATTGTAATATCAACTCACTTATGATACATTTTAAGATGTGATTAAGATATTTCTGGTTCAAGATATATTATTTTGAATCAACTGATTATCTATTAAATTTTCAAAGGGTCTTGTAATATTTCAATCGAACATTAATAATTCAAGTTATGCTCATTTCAACGAAGACTATAAAAATAAAAAAATTCATGCGAGTGCAATATGGAAATTTTTATTTCTCATAATTTTTTAATATTTTTTAGATTCTAATTAAATTAATTCTATTATTCTTAATTAAGAGATTTAAATAAGTTAGAACATCTATTCTTCTTCCATCTCTTTTTTTTCCATTCATTTTGAATTCTTTATTTAGTATAATCATTGAATTTATGTGTAACACTCCAAATTTTAGACTAATAGTTTCGAGTTTACCCGAGAGGTATGTGAGCCTCGAGGATTTTGTGATTTTAGTCGTTGGGCCAAGTTTAGCCTAATTGGGTTAGAATTGGGCCTACTTAGCCATAAAAATGGGATTTTGGATATAAGGCAAAATGGGAAGGACCAAAAGTTTGATTCTCCCATTTGAAAAAAAAAAGATGAGGATTTTATATCCTCCATCTTCTTCTCTTTATTTTCATTCTTCTTCATCTTTCCTTCTCTCCCATTTTCCTCACCAAGTACCTAGCTCAAAGGTAAGTTCTTGAGGACCTATTTCACTTCTTTAAGCTTCAATTTCATCCTCAATCCCTCCATCGAACTTCTTTTAATGATTCAAAGTCTTGGGTTCTTTGTTTGCAAGAAAAAGTGAGGGTTTGCCACCCAAATATTGGAGAAGAGTGATAGTCAGCTGAAGGAGCTTCATTTCGGGATTCTTTAACAAAGATAATGTATTTCTAATCCTTTGTTGTGTTATGAACTTCCTAAACATCATGCTTTGTTGGAGATTTGTGTATTTGAGCATATTTAAAGGTTTTTGCTTGATTCATTCTAGATGATGTTTTTGGTGTAAAGATAATGTTTTTATAGTACTAAAAGACCCTAAAATAACTCTCCTAAACTTTAGAACATGTTTTGAGGACTAAACTAAGACATTTGAGTATTTTTCGAGCATAAATAACACATTTCTAGATCTGAGTATCGATACTTAATAAATTGGGACAAAATTTGGGATTTTCAACTGGGATTATTGATATTGATAGGGAGAGTATCGATACTGCCCCAAGAGTATCGATACTTCGGACAACAATATCGATACTAGACCATATTTTCAGCAACATAAGTTATTTTTTACTGGTACTCATGGGGTATTGATACTTGACCCTAGGGTATTCATACTTGACCCTACTCACTTTGGATGGTTAGATTTGATCTCATTAAGACCTGTAAGAGTCGTGAATGGTTCATAATGGTATAACTTAGTCCGTAAAGGACTTAAATGGAAAAAGGTGTCTAGAAACACTCTTAGGCGTGGGTTACAACCAAAGTAACCATATTAGACAAAATACTTTCAAGTATCTTCAATCGGACATGTAACAAGTAATCGCGAATGACATATCATTTTGGAAGACATGGTAGCAAGTAAGACGATGAATGACCTAATGAGCAGGATAGATGAAATAGAGTATCTCGTGAACACCTATAATCAAAGGTGAGCTAATTACCCTACGGGTTCAAGGGTGAACCGATGGGAAGTATAAAGAGAGTCGACATCAATTAGCTAACCAAGTCGGGTGCTAGGCTAGTAATAATATACGCAGTATGTAGAGATGAATACTAACTGCCTTAAGGGCATGAAACACCAAAAGACTAATGAGCCCTTCATAACGTTCTAGACGAGAGAACGAGTGAAATTAGGTCAAGTGAGGGGGATGACCTCACTTAACCTTGATATGTTCGATAGTGAGTAACCGAGCTACTTCGATTGCCTTGTGTGGCTTTGGGTGATGTGTATGCTGAGACGTTATCCCTAGAGGGGAGCTTCATAATAATAATAAGATAACAATATTAATTGTGTGATAACCACAAGAGCCTTATGAGGTAAGATTCCATAAGATTTTTGCCTTTATTGATACTCGAAAAACGATGAGAATACCCGAGTTACTTTAGTAGTAGGACAATTGTCTTGTGTGCATAGAATATCAGGATATATCCAAATCAGTGCAAGAGCACTTCATATGCTAGTCAAAAGTTGTGCTGATGCTATGTGACCCAGACACATTTCGAGTACTCCAGAGAAGTAGACTATCCTAGCAAGGACAGGCGCTATGTGACCCGGACCTAGCCTAAGATTCTTGCAAGGTAACGATGCTATGTGACCCGGACCACCCTTAGGTTACTTGTGAGATGTTGATTATATGTGACCTAGATCTTACCTAAGGTACCTCTATTAAGAAAATAGGGGTGTGAGTTCTATGATGTTAAAATGACCCTGAACTACACCATGATGCTTACTTGTTGTGTGATTGTTCCTAGCGCCTTTGTGATACCAGATACTATCATTGTGTGTCACATAATTATGCATTGTAGAAATATATTGAGACTAGAAACCTAGTATACGTTACTCATGGCGAGGCCCTTAGAAGAGGCTAAGGGAAGTGTGAGACTTACACTAAAGAGATATAACTATTGAACCTTAAATGGGTAGCACTTGATTAGGACCATGTATGTACCTACTGCTTATTACCATGTCTTCTAGCATGCTTATGTTTATGAGATTCATATGTTGCTTTAGATTAGCAATTATATTAATGGGCTTGTAAGTTCAACGTTCGAATATTTTCGTTTGCAGGTTAGTATATTGAGTCATTTGAGGAGCAACGTCGCAGTAGGATTTCCAGCATTCCTCATGAGTATTGGTTGGTCACTTGTAGTGGGCATGTGTATTCATAGGACCCATTTCTTATGCATTATCATTTGTAAAGTTAGAGTTGTACTAAATGTTTTAAACTGTATCATGGAACTTTGAATTATAAAAAAGATTTTATTACTATTATTGATGTTTTTTTTCATAAATATATGGTGTTTTGAAAGAAAAAAAAGGTTAACCACTTCGGTGGTTCCGTGTAATATCCTAATCCACCGAATTTCGAGTTGGATCAGTTAGAGTGTTAGATTATATTTTTTTTGACTATTCTTATTTGTTTATCTCAATTTTCCATATCAAATAAAACTACAAATTTAATTCAGAAAAGAAAAGAAAAAAAAACTTCATTCAGCAATCATCCTTTGGTTTGGTCGCATATCGACTTTAATTTACAACATTGATTTTTCTTTGTTTTTCATTCGATTCAGATTCTTCATTAAATTAAAGCTTAAATCGATCAACTTTTATATTTAAAAAAAAAATCGTTACTATAATTATTTCAAAAACATAATTTTCAACTTTTCTTCAACTTTTTAAAATCGTATCAAGCAGATAAATATTTGAATCAATTGAAATATGTCTCGAAACACTTCTTATATCCTATATATTTTTTTATTTTTTATTTTTTTATTAATCTGAGTAAATACAATGTATTATTTGTTTAAAGATAACTCTCAACCATTTGATATTAAACGCTTATACCCATAACATTCCTGATGCTCGAACTAGGATTCATGGAAATCACTTGGTTGGTGTATCCTATATATTTTAGGTACGAAAAAAAGGAGACCTTATAAACCCTGTGTGTGGGGGTGATCTAGAAACTTAAGACTAAAATTACGCATAACATATAATTTTTTATTTGATGTTTTTACCAATTTAAATATTTTGAGAAATTACATCAAAAAAAATATTTTGAGAAATTAACTAGTTATACCAATTAAGACCTTTTATTTTGATGGGATCGATTAAATTTAGTAATTGGCATAGACTATTTTATATATTTTTTCCTAAACATACAAAAAAATTGAAATCTTAATAATTTAAGTAAATTGACGTAAAAATAAAATATGTCGGAAAATTTGTAACTTTTAATAGTCGAGTGGCTCAACAAACCAACACTATATAATTGGACATAATGAATAGCATTTTGTAACATTTAATAATCGACGGACTCAACAAAACAACAATATATAATTGGAAGACCATATTGTAACTTTTAAAAGTCGAAAGACTTGATGAAACAATATCCTATACTTGGAGAGACCATTTATATACTTTACCCAAAAATTATTTATACTCGCATCTTTATTTATGTAATAATATTGTACAATGGCTTAAATACACCTTTCCCCCTAAACTATACCCATTTTACCGAGTTACCTCTTAAAGTATTTTTTTGAGACATTTTACCTTCTAAAGTTGAAATCGTTACCTCATTTGCCCTAATCTGCTAACTCCGTTAAAAAAAATATGTGGGTAATTTACATATTTAGTCACTCAACTAGTTGTGTGGTTCAATTTTAGTCAATTAATTATTTTTTTTTTCAAAATCATCCTAAACTTAATCTTTTGTTTCGTTTTGGTCACCCAATTTGATTAGATTTATTTTTTAAATTTACAATATATAAAAATTTATTTATATCACATATTTTTTTACTCAACACATAAATTTAATGTATAATAATATATAATATTATAATGTAAATAATATACAATATATTTAGTTGTTTGTAATTAAAATTTTAATAAAAGAAATATTAATATTAAATTATCTATTTTGTAAATATACATGTTTGGATAAAATTTTATGTAGTTTTCTTTTTGATGATTTGTCGTGCTTCTTATTTTTTCAATGGAAATGCAAAACTGTTTTTCAAACGCAATAGTTCCGATGCTTGTAAACTTGTGATTTCTCTTTCTGTGTAAGATTTGTTTTAAGTCTTGCATAACTCATAAATGATTTGTCGAGGTCGTACCCTATGATGACTCTCCAGCACTGGAACCGGCACAACAAGAGGAATAAATGCCTCCATATTTTCGAACATTTATGAAGTCATTTGATCTAAGGTTTGCTTCCATGGAGTCTCAGCTGACTGAATTTCAACGGGAGATGCTTGAACGTATGAATGCTCTCACACTTGAAGTACGAGCACATTATCCTCCTCCTCCCGATCCTCCTATGGACGGCTAGATCTACCTTGCTTTAGTTTGCTTGAATTGAAACCCGAACTCAAAACTTTGAATTGTGGAACGTTTTGATGTTCATGGATTGTTTTTATTTTGGATGTTTGAATTTGTTGGATGATTGAATGTTTGAACTTAATATATATATTTGGTTTGGTTTGAATTTTCAATTTGAGCTTAATATTGGTTAGTTTTGCATCATTTACATATTAGTAGCATTATGACCAATTTTGCCATTTCACATTGTTTATGAATATTGAATTATGAAACTAATGGCTAACATTTCTCTTGATTGTGATCTTAGAAGCTTAAGCTATATCTATAAGTATCAATTAGCTATGTTTTTCAAAAACCTGGTTTCAAAACGTTTTATAGAGTCGTTTTGATTTAACAAAAAAGGGGAGAAGTTTTATAATAAGGGGGAGTAATTTCAAAATTGATTAAATTGATCTCAAAAATCATTTTAAAAATATTAAAATTACTCAAATGTTTTGTTATATCAAAAGGGGGAGATTATTGAAAACATTTTTATGTTTCGATATAACAAATTAAGATAAAAGAATTTTAAGATTTTACAAATGATTTTCTAAGTATATTTGATATAATTATTCGAATATCAAAATATTACTCTAAGCCTTTAAAAGTTAAATTTCAATCCTTACTAAAGTGTAAAATTGTGTTTTATACTTGAAATATTTTTGAAACAATTTTCACAAAGTATTTCGAACAAAAAACAAGCCAAAAATCAATTTTATGAAGGGATGTACCGATGCACTAATTTGATGCATCGATGCACACCCATTTCGAATGCATTTTATGCACCGATGCACAACCATGCATCGATGCACTCAGGATTTTATTGAAACATCGAATTGATTTTGTTCAGCGATGAACAAGTCTTGCATCGATGCACCCCGACTATTTTTGAAACATCGAAGCAAATTTGTGCACCGATGCACACCCTAGTGTACCGATGCACTAAGTCTTCCAACGGTCGAAATATTTGAATTTTACACATAGTGTACCGATGCACAAAGCCTATGCATCGATGCACCATACGCTCCCAACTGTTTTATTAATTGTTTTCATACACTAACGGTTCTATTAAGTCCACTAATGATCTCCAACGTTCATAAATGATCCAAGGAGTATTTAAACAAGCTTAGAAGCCATTTATCAATATAATTATCAAGAATCAAGAGAGAATCAAAGAGAAAGCATCAAACCTCAAGTTTGAGCATTTTCAAGCCTATTCCATTCAATATTCATTTTTGCTTTCAAGAACACTTATTGTGCTCAATTGTATTATTCTCGAGTGTTATTTCTTTGTTATAGAATTGTGCAAACATCTTTCCTTGTGAGGATTTTCTTGTAAGTTTGTAAAATTTGTATTGTTCTCTTTGGGAGAGAGTGTTCTCAAGAATTTGGGGTATAATTCTTGAGGGATTTGTAAGGTTACTCTTTGTCCTCAAAAGAAAGACAAATTAGTGAATTTGTGGAAAATCCTTAGTGTGGATAGCTAAGGTAGTGGACGTAGACTTTGGTTGAGAAAGTCGAACCACTCTAAATTGTTGTGCAAATATTTTCAATTTTTTTGCAAAAACTTCTACCGAAATTTTTATTGTTAATTTACCCCCTCTTGGCCTATTCCGTCGATCGATTAACTCAACAATGTGTATTCATAAGACCCATTTCTTATGCATTATGATTTGTAAAGTTAGAGTTGTACTAAATGATTTAAACTATATCATGGAGCTTTGAATTATAAAAAAGGTTTTATTACTATTATTGATGTCTTTTCATAAATATATGGTGTTTTGAAAGAAAAAAAAGGCTAACCACTTCGGTGGTTCTGTGTAATATCCTAATCCAACGAGTTTCGGGTCGGATCAGTTAGGGTGTTAGATTATATTTTGACTACTCTTATTTGTTTATCTCAATTTTCCATATCGAATAAAACTACAAATTCAATTCAGAAAAGAAAAGAAAAAAAATCTTCATTCAGCAATCATCCTTTGGTTTGGTCGCATATCTCCTTTAATTTACAACATTGATTTTTCTTTGTTTTTCATTCGATTCAGATTCCTCATTAAATTAAAGCTTAAATCGATCAACTTTTATATTTTAGAAAAATCTTTACTATAGTTATTTCGAAAACACAATTTTGAATTTTCTTCAACTTTTTAAAATCGTATCAAGAAGATAAATATTTGAATCAATTGAAATATATCTTGAAACACTTCTTATATCCTATATATATATATATATATTTTATTAATCTGGGTAAATACAATGTATTATTTGTTTAAAGATAACTCTCAACCATTTGATATTAAATACTTACACGATGCTCGAACTCGAAACCTCAAGAAATAATAAAATTCATTTATCATGGAAATCACTTGGTTGGTGTATCCTATATATTTTAGGTACGAAAAAAAGGAGACCTTATAAACCCTGTGTGTGGGGCTGATCTAGATACTTAAGACTAAAATTACGCATAACATATAATTTTTTATTTGATGTTTTTACCAATTTAAATATTTTGAGAAATTACATCAAAAAGATATTTTGAGAAATTAACTAGTTATATCAATTAAGACCTTTTATTTTGATGGGATCGGTTAAATTTAGTAATTGTTATAGACTATTTTATATATTTTTCCTAAACATACAAAAAATTGAAATCTTAATAATTTAAGTAAATTGACGTAAAAATAAAATATGACGATAAATTTGTAACTTTTAATAATTAATAGACTCAATAAAACAACAATATATAATTGGAAGATCATCATGTAACTTTTAAAAGTCGAAAGACTTGATGAAACAATGCCCTATATTCGGAGAAACCATTTATATACTTTACCCAAAAATTATTTATACTCGCATCTTTGTTTATGTAATAATATTGTACAATGGCTTAAATACACATTTTCCCCTAAACTATACCCATTTTATCGAGTTACCCCTTAAAGTATTTTTCGAGACGTTTTACTTCCTAAAATTGAAATTGTTACCTCATTTGTCCTAATATGCTAACTCCGTTAAAATGTGGGTAATTTACATATTTAGTCACTTAACAATTTGTGTGGTTCAATTTTGGTCAGTTAACTATTTTTGTTTTCAAAATCATCCCTAAACTTAATTTTTTGTTTCATTTTGGTCACCCAATTTGAATAGATTTATTTTTTAAATTTACAATATATAAATTTATTTATATCACATATTTATTTTACTCAACACATAAATTTAATGTATAATAATATATAATATTATAATGTAAATAATATACAACATATTTTACCCAACTTAATTTTATGTGTTCTTACTCATTCTAATGTTTTGGTGAGTTTACTATGTTTTCCTCTAAATCTCTTGACATAGAACGATTAAGATGGCCAGATTTACATCATAATATAACATACTTTTCTTTTAATTATTAGATAGAAGATTTGCGCGGTTTTGGTTTGTTTTTAAACTCAAGCAGAAATTCAGCCTAGGGTATTATACTGCCCTTCTTCAAAAACATAAAGGTTAACTAATGTTCAAGCTTCTATTGGTTTCTTTCAATTGGAAAAATGTCGCTTCTAATTTATTTATCATGAACATGCGGAAAGGCTGAAGCTATAGGAATGTAATATTTTAATTTAATATTTAACGTTTCTTTTATTAAACTTTTAATTACAAACAACTAAATATGTTGTAAATTATTTACGTTATAATATTATTTATCCTTATACATTACATTTATGTGTTGAGTAAAAAAAATATGTGATATAAATGAATTCTTATACATTGCAAATTAAAAAAATAAATCTAATCGAATTGGGTGTCCAAAACGAAATAAAAACTTAAGTTTAATGATGATTTTAAAAATAAAAATAGTTGACTGACCAAATATAACTGCACGAATAGTTGAGTGACTAAATATGTAATTTACCCACCTGTTTTTTAACGGAGTTAACATAATGGGGCAAATAAGGTAACGATTTAAACTTTAAGGGACAAAATATCTCGAAAAATACTTTAAGGGGTAACTCAGTAAAAAGGATATAATTTAGGGGGTAAAGGTATATTTAAGCCTTGTACAATTATACATTACATCGAGTGTCGAATAAAAATAATGAAAATTATATATACATATACTTTCTTCTTCTTCTTCTTTTTTTTCACCTTATCAAACAAAAACTCAATTCATTGGATCATGCGATATGCAGCAATCATCATCAAATAAGAAAAGAAAATAAAACTCCAAGTCCTTTCTTTCTAAAGCAAAAAACAAAAGGCTCATCTTTCCCTTATCCTACATGGTTCAAATCATGTCGTTACAAATGGAGCAAATTTAGTTGGAAGGATCGTCTTATATTAGACATATTGTATTTAATATGAATTAATCGATCAACATATTAAATACCAATAATTATTAAAAATTAAAAGGGCTCATCTTTCCCTTACCCTGATTGATAACCCACCTTTCATCCTAAGAGTTAAAGACAACAAGTGTTGGGGACTCTTGTCTTTTCCTTGAACCTCAACCACAAACCTCTCCAACACAGCTGCCACAATGGATTTCATCTGAATATAAGCCATGTCTTTCCCTAAACACATCCTTGGTCCCCCATGGAATATGGGGAATCGAAACGGATTCTCTTGCCTGTACTTCCCATGCTCATCGAGCCACCTCTCCGGAAAATATTCTTCACAATTCTCGCCCCATATCACCTTCATCCTCCCCATCGCATACGCATGATACGTGAAAAACCAATCTTTCCCTATGAATGTACCGTCCGGAAGTATGTCTTCATTTAGACAAGCTTTTGTGTCGACGGGAACCGGCGGGTACAATCTCATACTCTCGGAAATCGACGCGTGAAGATAGTGCATGTCACGTAGTTCGTCGAATGTGTACGCGTCGCCAATGGTTTTTCCGTTCCGTGTTCGGATCGTTTCGAGTTCGTTCAATATGTTTCGTTCGACATTTTGGTTTCGTGATAGTAACCAAAAGAACCAACTAAAAGCTGAAGATGTGGTGTCTCGGCCTGCTAGGATGAAGCTTATGATGATATCGCGGAGAAACTGAGGTGAATTGTCGTCGTTCTCGATGAACCTGGAGAGTAAGTCTCTGTCTTTGGTTTCCTCTTTAGATTGCAATCTTGTGTTTATGATGTTATCGGCGAAGTCGTGAACGATCTCGGTCGATTTCTTCAAGTTTTTCTCCGATCCAATGTTGAGAAGCTTGTTTAATTTCCATAGAAATGGGAAAGCATACATGAATCTGCCGGAACTGAGCGTTGCAGCCTCTTCGAAGGCACGCATGAAATGAGAACCATTTCCGGCACCGGCGAGACAACCGGGATCGACATTGAAAGCCAATTTGCATATGTTATCGAACGCGAATTGCTCCAAAATATCTTGCAAATCAAGTACCTGTTAAAAACCATGGAAATTCATTGCATTCATCAGTTGATATAATTCAGAAGTTTGAGTCGATTTGAATTCGAAGTCAATTCGACTCAAAATTGAAATTTTACATCTCCATTTGAACTCGAAATCAATTCGAGTCGAATTTTTTTGAGTTGAAAAATTCAGTTTTTCGAGTCATGTCAAATCGAGTCGAAAAATTTAGTTTTTCGTGTAGAGTCGAGCTTACTCACCCCTATTTGTTATATAATGATAGTAGCCAATAACGGATTTAAGATTTTAAAAACGGAGAAGTGCATCCGCTCCACATAATGATGTGGTCCGAAACTATTATTATATGACTACGCTATCCATAATCACTTGAATATCAGCGGTTGTGATTATAATTATGATGAAACATAATTAAAAACGTGATTTAATCCCAATTTAAATCCCTGATTTGAACTCCCATAATCCAAGCATACCTGATTGGTTTGGGAAGCCTGGTAGAGGACAGGAATCAACCTGGTGGAAATCTCGACCCTGACGCAATCCATCATGAAATTGCGAAGCGATTTGGTGCTGAACTCGTAGCTTGCCGTCTTCCTTTGGATCTTCCATACCTCGCCGTCTGAGTTGAAGATTCCCCGGCCGAGGAAGTCGTTGAGCATCCAAATGAACCGCTCCCCTTTCGGGTAGTTCTTGAAGTTGTTCTTCAGAGCATACTCCACGTTCAAAGGGTTCGCCGTTATCACCCCATGGATCTTCCCAGGACGGCGAAACACGGCGGTGTTAGTCGGACACTGCCGTAGGATCTCAGTCGTCCAATCGAGGAACCGATGCCGGTTTCTCAAGAAGTCAGGCAAGGAACCGAGTATGGGGTAGCTTTTGAAGCCATGATTGTTTACTTTCCGTTTATGGTGTAAACTGAAGAAGAAACAGTAAAGAATGACGAGAGAAAGGAGAAGAAAACACTGAAATGAGCAAAATAGGTCCATTTCCATGGCTACAGCTCAAGGATAGTGGAGTTATCGTGTAACACCCCAAACCGATGCGGGTAGCCCGATCCAATTCGGGAAGTCACATTAGGGCCACCGGAGCGACCCACCGTAAAAATAGCGGAAATTTTAAAACTTTTTATCAGAACATGTAAACTTATAAAATCATTTATCACTATTTAAAAATAAAACAGATTTCCAAACTCGTATATAAATCAAAATACAATTACATGTCCCCTAATCACAAGTACCATACTCTACAACCACGCCGGAAGAACTCCCTTACTGAAGTCGATAGATGCACTGGTACAATTGTTTTAACCTGAAAAGGTGAGTAATAGAGTGAGCTTTGGAAAGCTCAGTAATACAAAACTACCAGATGATGCTACATGACATGTAGATAAATGGAAAGCCATATAATTTCCTTATTGAATCATACGTATACTAGCTTGCAGAATAATTTGGGGTTCCATTAAAAGTTCATCGAGTAGAAGCCATGAATCTCAGTTCATAAGAAACCTTTCAAAGTATGACATTTTCAGGAGATCGAATAGGATGTCTAGTGTGTTCCAACAGTATAATAAAATCATAATAGGTACAAATCATAGTCCAGTAAATCTCACAATTTCGTAAAAGAGTTTAACTTTTGAAAATCATAGTTTAAACCCTTTTCTGGTACACCATCAGTAGTTCCCAAAAATTATTTTCCATATAGCTTACTTTATGCACATAGCAAAAAGAAAGCCGACTTAAGGATAGGCTATGAAGCTTGTATCCTTAAGCCCAAGTCAATAAGTCCATATAGCTTACCCTAAGCACACAGCAAAGGAAAGCCGACCTAATGAAACATCTTGGGGCCCTCAAGAGTCACATTAGGCCCATTTAGCTTGATCAGAGCTATTCCATCGTAATTCAATTCCAAAATTCAATTGCACCGTGACATAAATTCCATAAATCCAAAAACATGGTAATCATATACCATTTCAAAACAAAAATTAAATAGCAGCCATATTCCATAAATTGTCGCATTAAATTGGTGCATCCATAAAACAATAACCAATGAATTCGGTGTACCACATATTAAAACCAATAAAACAGTTCAGTAATAAGTAGGGAACACACTAGAGAATCCAAGTATTTCCAGAGGCCATTGTAGTTATCATTTTGGATAACATGAAACTTATGAAATTTGAACGAATTCCTGGAACAAGGTTCTATTGAGGAGAATCGATTACTAACCGATCTAGCCAGACATTTAATGTTGATACATTAGAATCCCACTATATTTTCGTGTGCTTTAGGAAAACGTTCAGGAACCTTTATACATAATAATTCTAAATTCAGATTTACTGCGAGTGATTCCATTACCCAAACAATCAGGGGTATTCAGGAATATACTTTAAATTCATAGGATTTCAGCCCAATTGAACCAAATGAGATATTCAGAATCTTTTTCATCTGCGTTACTTGTTTTTTTTTTCAAACATGACCGAAGTGATTTTAGATGAAATATAGAATCGAAGATTCAAGTCATTTACAATCTACGACTATCGATCATATTATCAAACAACTCGAGTTACACAACTCTCAAACTGATGCATGTCAACAAGTCAATTCATTATCCTTCCAGTGTATTCACTCTTTAATACCATAGTGCAGATCCATAGATCATCCCCATAATCATCACTGAATAAATCTTCCAACGGTCTTTATTTCATTTCCACGTTTCAACAATATCAGGAAATACTGACGTACTTGATCCATGGATCATAACCCATAATGACAATCCATCATGTAAGTTCAACAGTGTTTCCAAACTCATCAAATCACCTATTTAATCCTTAGTCATTGATGTTACTTAGTTCGTTTGGTAAGCAAGTCTATCCCGATTACTTTAAAGTTTTCCAGAATAATTCAGACGTTTCTGAATTTCAAATACACGTTGTACTTCATTTCATTTCAATTTATTCATATAATAAAGTCATTCTGGTATTCGTGGTTGATTTGACTAACGACTACCCACTTATTAGTACTGTATGCGCTCTAGAGTTGAGCTGCGCCAAGTACTTCCAGAATTATCATCGATCCAAATTTGAGAAGATGAACAAACATTCAAGTGATACTTATATCATTCAGGTAATGATATAGTACTAACGTTGATTAATCACTTAAGTTGCGTTCCACAACTTTTACTGGTAGCACAACATCCATGTTTATTTGGATTTCTTAATTAATCCAAGACATTTACTTATTCTAGGTCATAAGGGCATTTTGGTCATTTTGGTGCTTAACATTTTTTTCTATTCATTTCAAAGCTTGAGTATATCCATTCATTCCTGAGCTTGGTGACATTCTTGAGTCATTTCCATTCCAGGGGTAATTTGGTCATTTTATAATTCTAGAATATTTCAATCATTTCCTTCCATCCGGTCTTATTATTTAATTCAATATTATCATTTACTTCAGTCCTTTCGAACAATTCTGTCAGCAGAATACCTCCGTTAAATTACTCTTCAAGTATTTACTCCTTATTCGAATATTTTCGGGTCAAGTGTCTTCTCAGATTTTACAAACGGAATATTATAAATTTTTCTGTACAAAGACATGATCTTAACAATTAAATTCGTACTTAATCGAGTTAAGTACAAATCCTCAAAGTACTCTCTCATTCAGGGTCAATTCAGACTATTTTTTCTCTCAAGGGCATTTTCGTAATTTCTTAACCATAAATTTCAATATTAGCTCTTAATGAAAATAATTATAATTTAGAGATCCTATGATCAATTGCTTTCCCGAACATTCTTTGATTTTGAAATGATTCATTCACAAACTCTCATAGGATTAAAACCGGTTATCCATAATTTCCAAATAAAACTAACATTTCTTATGCACATCAGTAGTTATATCGGATCAATATCTTTTCAGAGTTATTAACCAACTTCCAGTGGCAATTCTTATCATTTTCCAACATAAGGGTAATTTCGTAATTTTACCATATCGGAGTATTCTCATAATTTTTCATCCAAGTATCTTTAACATTTAACCCTTGATGATATAAATATAAGTTACAAATCCAGAGCTGATTTCTTTATCACCAATCACAAACTTGTAATTTAATTCTAACAATTATCAATCTCTTATCTTAGTCATTCGATCCGTATTTAGTTACAGAATTTCTACCACATTCATATCGAGTGAATAAATTATTCAACTCCACAAAAGTGACCAACATTATCTTATTCATGCATTTACCAATATCAACATGTTCCATAAAGCATAAAGAGGTAGTAAAGTATTACCTCGATTTTCCGTGCCATATCGATCGACCATTTAAATTCCATTTGAACGCCCTCGATCTTTAATTTAACTTCCAATATTTTCCTCACGATCCAGGCCATCAAAATTATTAACTCGTATCCAAATAATTTCCCTCGCCATAAAGATAGCTTATTAGAATTTAAATAATAATTTGGAAACCAAATTTGTATAATAAAATACTTGTGGGTTACTTTAATAATTAATCACTAAAATTAGAGACTGGACCAAAATAATTTACACTATTGGGCCGTAAACAAAAACTAATGAAAATTAGGAGACAAGGCCAAGTTCTTACCATATGCTTCTTCGAAATTCCAAGCTGTAGGTGGAAATCAAATAAATTTGGCCCCACATTTGACATTGGAGATTGATAATGATTTGAATAGCCATGTGTTTGCAATGAATAAACAAAATGATAATGGAATGGTCTCCACGGCAAATGCAACAATTGAAAATGCATTGGACCCCACGACAATTTCAGCACCGAAAGTAATTGATAATTCATTGGCCCCCACAGCAATTGCAGGACCGAAAGTCACATTGGATTTTCCTTTGTTCGAGTGATTGCATCGTCCACCTCTTTTCTCACTTCCTTCTCGATGTCCTTCAACTCTTTCTCAGAAGCTAGGTTATGGGATAATATCAACTTCCTAATTCTTTCAATTGGATCACGCTCATGCCTAACACCACTAATCTCATCACGTGTTATATAGGTACTTCCAAGATCAAACATGGAGCGACCATGATACCTACAGGTGTGTGTCCATTTCAAGAATTATTGGTCCACTCTTCAAGGCATGTTCTTTAGCAAACTTGCAAGCTTGCTTCACAGCGAGGGCATACATACCATCCACCTTCAAACCATGAACAAAATCCACACGTTTGTAATACGCTGGACTCTTCGCGGCTTTCCACTCGACTGGCCCCTTTAGCTCTAAAACGAAAACTTCCAGCAGGGTGTTACCACGGCCCATGAATGTGCAGTGATCATAATAGGTGGTTAAAACATAAGGTATCCATAAACAATTATCAAAAACAAGTTCCCAAGGGCCGTGGTGGTGTAGGTAAGAACCCATAGGTCTGTTCACACATTTACTTGGCTGAAACTGGAGGTTTGAATATGAGGTACGGCGGATTTTTTTAAGGTGGATATTCGTCGGAAACAAGATCGGTCAGAGATGAACATCCTGCGATGAAACGTGCATTCGATGAAGAAGAAGAGAGACATGGAGGAGGAGGAAGAAGAAGAGAGATATCGAGGAGGAAGATGAGAAGGAGCAATAAATGTTGTGGAGCCATTTTCTTTCTTTTGTCAACTAATTAAGCTGTGAATCAACAAGTAGGAAATAAAATAAAATTTCCTCTAAGCTGGAAAACGATAGATTCAAGGGTGGCAATGCATTATCCTTAATTTATTCTCATCTCACCCAACAATTTGTCCACTTCTACCTACTCTATCATCCTCATTCATAATTTTTTTTAATTAATTTACCCCATAATTGGGGTGTGACAATTCTCCCCTCCTTAAAAGAATTTCGTCCTCGAAATTCATTCATGTCGCATAATTGCAGAAATGAAACTTCCAACAGTTCTTTCATATCTTTAAGTAGCTTTTACAAAAGTACGGATCCTCCACAAATTCTTAACAAGTTGAGTATACCTTCTTTTCAAAACTCTCTCTCATTCCAATAAAAGAATCCGAACGAAAATTTCTTTGAATAATCAATTCAGTCTTTGTCATGAGAATAGGCTCATATAGCAGTAGCATAGCCAAATTTCATTTCCGGAGTCGATTCAAAATTTCTCAGGTAATTAACTTTCACATGGCTCGTGAGGTACTTTACGTCGTTTAGACATATGTTACTGGTATTCCTTTTTGTACAAGTATAGCCTTAACGGATAGAAACTTCGGTTTACTCGATAAAGATAGGGACTCAGCCCTAGAGTTCCGGCTCAGAGAGGTACGATTGCAGTCTAGGGACATGTACTGATCAGACATATTTTGGCATTCGACCGGCCGGTCTATCTTGAAAAATTTTGAATCAAACCATAGCTCTGATACCATTAAATGTAACACCCCAAACCGATGCGGGTAGCCCGATCCAATTCGGGAAGTCACATTAGGGCCACCGGAGCGACCCACCGTAAAAATAGCGGAAATTTTAAAACTTTTTATCAGAACATGTAAACTTATAAAATCATTTATCACTATTTAAAAATAAAACAGATTTCCAAACTCGTATATAAATCAAAATACAATTACATGCCCCCTAATCACAAGTACCATACTCTGCAACCACGCCGGAAGAACTCCCTTACTGAAGTCGATAGATGCACTGGTACAATTGTTTTAACCTGAAAAGGTGAGTAATAGAGTGAGCTTTGGAAAGCTCAGTAATACAAAACTACCAGATGATGCTACATGACATGTAGATAAATGGAAAGCCATATAATTTCCTTATTGAATCATACGTATACTAGCTTGCAGAATAATTTGGGGTTCCATTAAAAGTTCATCGAGTAGAAGCCATGAATCTCAGTTCATAAGAAACCTTTCAAAGTATGACATTTTCAGGAGATCGAATAGGATGTCTAGTGTGTTCCAACAGTATAATAAAATCATAATAGGTACAAATCATAGTCCAGTAAATCTCACAATTTCGTAAAAGAGTTTAACTTTTGAAAATCATAGTTTAAACCCTTTTCTGGTACACCATCAGTAGTTCCCAAAAATTATTTTCCATATAGCTTACTTTATGCACATAGCAAAAAGAAAGCCGACTTAAGGATAGGCTATGAAGCTTGTATCCTTAAGCCCAAGTCAATAAGTCCATATAGCTTACCCTAAGCACACAGCAAAGGAAAGCCGACCTAATGAAACATCTTGGGGCCCTCAAGAGTCACATTAGGCCCATTTAGCTTGATCAGAGCTATTCCATCGTAATTCAATTCCAAAATTCAATTGCACCGTGACATAAATTCCATAAATCCAAAAACATGGTAATCATATACCATTTCAAAACAAAAATTAAATAGCAGCCATATTCCATAAATTGTCGCATTAAATTGGTGCATCCATAAAACAATAACCAATGAATTCGGTGTACCACATATTAAAACCAATAAAACAGTTCAGTAATAAGTAGGGAACACACTAGAGAATCCAAGTATTTCCAGAGGCCATTGTAGTTATCATTTTGGATAACATGAAACTTATGAAATTTGAACGAATTCCTGGAACAAGGTTCTATTGAGGAGAATCGATTACTAACCGATCTAGCCAGACATTTAATGTTGATACATTAGAATCCCACTATATTTTCGTGTGCTTTAGGAAAACGTTCAGGAACCTTTATACATAATAATTCTAAATTCAGATTTACTGCGAGTGATTCCATTACCCAAACAATCAGGGTATTCAGGAATATACTTTAAATTCATAGGATTTCAGCCCAATTGAACCAAATGAGATATTCAGAATCTTTTTCATCTGCGTTACTTGTTTTTTTTTTTCAAACATGACCGAAGTGATTTTAGATGAAATATAGAATCGAAGATTCAAGTCATTTACAATCTACGACTATCGATCATATTATCAAACAACTCGAGTTACACAACTCTCAAACTGATGCATGTCAACAAGTCAATTCATTATCCTTCCAGTGTATTCACTCTTTAATACCATAGTGCAGATCCATAGATCATCCCCATAATCATCACTGAATAAATCTTCCAACGGTCTTTATTTCATTTCCACGTTTCAACAATATCAGGAAATACTGACGTACTTGATCCATGGATCATAACCCATAATGACAATCCATCATGTAAGTTCAACAGTGTTTCCAAACTCATCAAATCACCTATTTAATCCTTAGTCATTGATGTTACTTAGTTCGTTTGGTAAGCAAGTCTATCCCGATTACTTTAAAGTTTTCCAGAATAATTCAGACGTTTCTGAATTTCAAATACACGTTGTACTTCATTTCATTTCAATTTATTCATATAATAAAGTCATTCTGGTATTCGTGGTTGATTTGACTAACGACTACCCACTTATTAGTACTGTATGCGCTCTAGAGTTGAGCTGCGCCAAGTACTTCCAGAATTATCATCGATCCAAATTTGAGAAGATGAACAAACATTCAAGTGATACTTATATCATTCAGGTAATGATATAGTACTAACGTTGATTAATCACTTAAGTTGCGTTCCACAACTTTTACTGGTAGCACAACATCCATGTTTATTTGGATTTCTTAATTAATCCAAGACATTTACTTATTCTAGGTCATAAGGGCATTTTGGTCATTTTGGTGCTTAACATTTTTTTCTATTCATTTCAAAGCTTGAGTATATCCATTCATTCCTGAGCTTGGTGACATTCTTGAGTCATTTCCATTCCAGGGGTAATTTGGTCATTTTATAATTCTAGAATATTTCAATCATTTCCTTCCATCCGGTCTTATTATTTAATTCAATCTTATCATTTACTTCAGTCCTTTCGAACAATTCTGTCAGCAGAATACCTCCGTTAAATTACTCTTCAAGTATTTACTCCTTATTCGAATATTTTCGGGTCAAGTGTCTTCTCAGATTTTACAAACGGAATATTATAAATTTTTCTGTACAAAGACATGATCTTAACAATTAAATTCGTACTTAATCGAGTTAAGTACAAATCCTCAAAGTACTCTCTCATTCAGGGTCAATTCAGACTATTTTTTCTCTCAAGGGCATTTTCGTAATTTCTTAACCAGTTAAATTTCAATATTAGCTCTTAATGAAAATAATTATAATTTAGAGATCCTATGATCAATTGCTTTCCCGAACATTCTTTGATTTTGAAATGATTCATTCACAAACTCTCATAGGATTAAAACCGGTTATCCATAATTTCCAAATAAAACTAACATTTCTTATGCACATCAGTAGTTATATCGGATCAATATATCTTTTCAGAGTTATTAACCAACTTCCAGTGGCAATTCTTATCATTTTCCAACATAAGGGTAATTTCGTAATTTTACCATATCGGAGTATTCTCATAATTTTTCATCCAAGTATCTTTAACATTTAACCCTTGATGATATAAAATATAAGTTACAAATCCAGAGCTGATTTCTTTATCACCAATCACAAACTTGTAATTTAATTCTAACAATTATCAATCTCTTATCTTAGTCATTCGATCCGTATTTAGTTACAGAATTTCTACCACATTCATATCGAGTGAATAAATTATTCAACTCCACAAAAGTGACCAACATTATCTTATTCATGCATTTACCAATATCAACATGTTCCATAAAGCATAAAGAGGTAGTAAAGTATTACCTCGATTTTCCGTGCCATATCGATCGACCATTTAAATTCCATTTGAACGCCCTCGATCTTTAATTTAACTTCCAATATTTTCCTCACGATCCAGGCCATCAAAATTATTAACTCGTATCCAAATAATTTCCCTCGCCATAAAGATAGCTTATTAGAATTTAAATAATAATTTGGAAACCCAATTTGTATAATAAAATACTTGTGGGTTACTTTAATAATTAATCACTAAAATTAGAGACTGGACCAAAATAATTTACACTATTGGGCTGTAAACAAAAACTAATGAAAATTAGGAGACAAGGCCAAGTTCTTACCATATGCTTCTTCGAAATTCCAAGCTGTAGGTGGAAATCAAATAAATTTGGCCCCACATTTGACATTGGAGATTGATAATGATTTGAATAGCCATGTGTTTGCAATGAATAAACAAAATGATAATGGAATGGTCTCCACGGCAAATGCAACAATTGAAAATGCATTGGACCCCACGACAATTTCAGCACCGAAAGTAATTGATAATTCATTGGCCCCCACAGCAATTGCAGGACCGAAAGTCACATTGGATTTTCCTTTGTTCGAGTGATTGCATCGTCCACCTCTTTTCTCACTTCCTTCTCGATGTCCTTCAACTCTTTCTCAGAAGCTAGGTTATGGGATAATATCAACTTCCTAATTCTTTCAATTGGATCACGCTCATGCCTAACACCACTAATCTCATCACGTGTTATATAGGTACTTCCAAGATCAAATATGGAGCGACCATGATACCTACAGGTGTGTGTCCATTTCAAGAATTATTGGTCCACTCTTCAAGGCATGTTCTTTAGCAAACTTGCAAGCTTGCTTCACAGCGAGGGCATACATACCATCCACCTTCAAACCATGAACAAAATCCACACGTTTGTAATACGCTGGACTCTTCGCGGCTTTCCACTCGACTGGCCCCTTTAGCTCTAAAACGAAAACTTCCAGCAGGGTGTTACCACGGCCCATGAATGTGCAGTGATCATAATAGGTGGTTAAAACATAAGGTATCCATAAACAATTATCAAAAACAAGTTCCCAAGGGCCGTGGTGGTGTAGGTAAGAACCCATAGGTCTGTTCACACATTTACTTGGCTGAAACTGGAGGTTTGAATATGAGGTACGGCGGATTTTTTTAAGGTGGATATTCGTCGGAAACAAGATCGGTCAGAGATGAACATCCTGCGATGAAACGTGCATTCGATGAAGAAGAAGAGAGACATGGAGGAGGAGGAAGAAGAAGAGAGATATGGAGGAGGAAGATGAGAAGGAGCAATAAATGTTGTGGAGCCATTTTCTTTCTTTTGTCAACTAATTAAGCTGTGAATCAACAAGTAGGAAATAAAATAAAATTTCCTCTAAGCTGGAAAACGATAGATTCAAGGGTGGCAATGCATTATCCTTAATTTATTCTCATCTCACCCAACAATTTGTCCACTTCTACCTACTCTATCATCCTCATTCATAATTTTTTTTAATTAATTTACCCCATAATTGGGGTGTGACATATCGAGTAAAGTGATAAGATTTTTGGGATTTTTTTGAAAATAATACCTGACCCTCTCCTACTTCTACCAAAAGCAGGTTGAGTGTTAGCGCAACAACTTGTGAACGGCGGTTTTGCAAGGTGTTATATGTAATATGGCTAACAGGGTCGTTCCTACTATTTTATTACTCGAAATTAAAAAAACAAGCCTCTGATTTAAAAAAAAAGAAATATGTAATATAAAATTTCTATTAGAATTTTTTAATTAAATTAAATAAATAATAATCCATTACACTATTAAAAATGTCAAAAATATATTTAAGCATAAAATACTTGTAAAAAATTGCATTCGAGAATTTCTTGATGCACAATCATTATTGATAGTGTCAACATCAATGCTTTCAAACATATTTTTTTAATACATAACATAACATTTGGAGATAAAAGAACGCTCTCATTTAGAATTTAGAAATATATAAAAATCAAAAGAAAGAATTTGGAAACATGATCTTATCTAGAATTTTAAGAACAATATTCAATATGATTCAAGCACCACAATTAATGATAAACAATTGTTACTTTGTGTTTATGAGAAATTTAAAAGTGAGTAATAATTTTCAAAGGAATTGTGAAATATAAAAGAGAAAAGAAGTAAGCTAATTATACTTAATTTTTTTCCTCCCATTGAATTTTCAAGAGAATAAAATAATGTTAATAAAATTTTTCATTGATATGGAAAACCGGGAAAGAGATTTGGTGCATAGATGGTGAGAATTTGTAAAGTCTAAAAATTAAAGAGATTCAATTGATTTTTTTAAAAGTTTTGGAAAAATATTGAATTAGAGTTTTATAGGAAGTGAAACAGTTTATTAACGTTAATTTAAAAATTTTAATAATGAATATTGACACCTTAATAAACTCATAGGCCCCATTATTTTTTTTAAATTTATTATAAAAATAAGATAAATTATTATATTAATAATTTATTGGCCCTAGGAGGGCTCCCCTATTGCCTTGGCCCAGGGTCGGCCCTGATGGCTAACTATTTTTCTTATCTACGTGTTTAAAGTATTCTTTAAAATTTATATCAATAAATTTAGCATAAATCAAACAATCTTGAAGATTAATGAATTATTATTGTTCTTTGAGATCTCGGGTTCAAACATCACATATGCAATGGTATAAACATTCAATGTTAAATTTTTAAAAGTCTTTGAACATATATTATATTGTATTTACTCTAAACTAATAAAAAATAAACTTTATTTTTTATTTTTTAATAAAATAAAATTATTAATCCATTTAGAAGACTCAATTTATTGATTGTACATATAGTCATTAAATTATAAATATGAAAAATATTTAATTTAATTTATACATATAAAAATCTTAAATTCAAAATTTCTTTTAATATTGTATCAGCTAAAATTTAAAATATATATCTATTTAACTATAAATCATATATAAGTTTTACTTATGTGGTTAGATGCTCCCAAAATCTATATTTGGTATGGGTCTAAATCACATCGTTATTATTTTTCTTTTTCTTTTTTCTCTTGGCATTAAGTGAAATATAACATATATATTGTCACACCCTAACTTAGGGGCTATGTTGAAAACATTTTTGATATTTCGATATAACAAATTAAGTTAAATGAATTTTAAGATTTTCCAAATGATTTTCTAAGTATATTCGATAGAATTATTCGAATATCAAAACATTACTCCAAATCTTTCAAAGATCATTTTTAATCCTTACTCAAGTGTAAAATTAAGTTTAATCTTAAAAAAATTTTAAAATAATTTTACAAAGTATTTCGAACCATTTCAATGCCAAAAATTCCAGATTGCTCAGAGGGAACCGATTCCCCCTGAATGGTTTGGCTCCGAGAATTCTAGTATGCTCGGAGGGAACCGATTCCCCCTAGGGGGGTACCGATTCCCCCCTTGTACAATGGTCGAAATATTTGAATTTTACACTTAGGGAATCGATTCCCCATAGGGGGTACCGATTCCCCCCACGCTCCAAACTGTTTTATTAATTGTTTTCACACTAAAACGACTATATTATTTTCTCTAATCATCCCCAACATTCAGAAGTGATTCAAGGTGTATTTAAGCAAGCTTAGAAGCCATTGATCAATAACAAGAAACATCAAGCAATTAGAATCAAGAGAGAATCAAAGAGAAAGCATCAAACCTCAAGTTTGAGCATTTCAAGCCTATTTTTCATTCAATATTCATTTTGCTTTCAAGAACACTTATTGTGCTCAATTGTATTTATTCTTGAGTGTTCTTTCTTTGTTCTAGAATTGTGCAAACATATTTGCCTTGTGAGGTTTTTCTTGTAAGTTTGCAAATTTGTATTTCTCTTTGAGAAAAGAGTGTTCTCAAGAATTGAGGTATATTCTTAAGGGAGTTGTAAGGTTATCTCTTTGGCCTCAAAAGAAAGAACAAATTAGTGAATTTGTTGGAAAATCCTTAGTGTGGATAGCTAAGGTAGTGGAAGTAGACTTTGGTTGATAAAGTCGAACCACTCTAAATCGTTGTGCAATTTCTTTCAATTTTCTGCAAAAGTTTCCACCAAAATTTTTATTGCCAATTCACCCCCCTCTTGGACGATTCAGTCAATCGATTAACTCAACAATTGGTATCAGAGCCTAACTCATTTGAAGGTTTAATCGCCTCTTGAGTCGATTCGGGAAGAGTTATATCGATAATCAAAGTCATCAATGGCCTCCGCTTCAAACTTCGACTCCGGTCTCGATTCGATGCCCGTCAACATGCCTCATTTCTTCAATGGAGCTAACTATGCCTATTGGAAGAATAGAATGATGTACTTCATTCAAGCAAGTGAAATGGGAGCATGAAATGCCGTAGAAGAAGGATACATCAAACCTCTCACTCATCCAAGGTTGTGGAGTGAAGGAGAGACAAGAATGTTCCAGCTCAACTCCAAAGCCATCTATATCATTTTTTGTGCTCTTGGACCAGATGAAGATTTTCATCGTGTACAACCCCCAAAGAAATATGGGACAAACTTCAAGTCACTCATGAAGGTACCGATGAGGTAAAGAAATCTAAATTTAGTATTCTAACGTATAGCTATGAAAATTTCAAGATGAAACCAAATGAAGATATCAAAGCTATGACAGATAGATTTTCAACGATTTTCAATGGTCTCAAATCATATGGAGAGATCATTTCAAATGAAAAGCTTGTGAGGTGGACCTCGACAAGATTGACGAGACACCAAAGGAGAAGGAGAAGAAGAAAAACATTGGAGTTGCTCTCAAATCCACAAAAGATGAGAGTGATTCGAATGACGATGACGATGATGAGGAAATGGTATTGTTTGCCAAACGGTTCAGAAAAATGATGAGACCTTATCGAGGAAGAAAATTCAAACGAAATGAAGGCCTCAAAAATGAACCGAAAGAGAAGGACCCAATCATTTGCTATGAATGCAAAAAGCCAGGGCATGTCAAATATGATTGCCAATAATTGAAGAAAAAGGGCCAATCAAAGAATAAGCACAGGGCTCATGTGGCTACATGGAGCGATGAAGAAAGTTTCGATGAAGAGGAACAAGAAATAGCTAACTTGTGCTTGATGGCATTCGGGGAAGATTCTAAGGTAACCTCTAACTCATCCGATTTTGATGATTTATCCTATGATGAGTTATTAGAGGAATATACTGGGTTAGCTTCAGATAATGAGAAATTATTTTTAAAATATAAAAATGATGTTTCAAAATTGAAAAATGAAAACAAACTCATATCCAAAACCAACAACGATCTTGAAAGTAAAATCAAAGATTTGTAAATCAAACTAGAAGAGTTTGAAAAGAAAAATTTAGATTTGCAAAATTTACTTTCAAAGATCAATGATGATCATCAAAAGAAAATTGATGATCTTAAAACTTCTTTTGATAAAGTTGGAACAAAACATTTTGAAAAAGGTGGAAATTCAAAATCCAACTTTGTTAGAAAAAGTTTTAGAAACTACAATCATAGAGGTCCCCAAAGAACCTCTAATGGAAAAATCGTTAGAAGTATGTGGGTTCCTAAAGAACTCATTACTACTAAAGATAAAAATATCCTACACAAATGGATACCTAAGGGGACTAAGATTTTGGAAACTAATGAATATGGACCCAAAAGAATTTGGGTACCAAAAATAAAAAATTAATCTATGTTTGTAGGGAAATGAGCATTGCTACAAGGCACGGGAAACAAATTCAAATTCATGGTACCTTGATAGTGGATACTCAAGACACATGACCGGAGACAAAAGCCGGTTCATTGAGCTTAACGCCAAAAATGGAGAAGTGACTTTTGGAGACAATTCAAAAGGTCACATTGAAGGTATTGGTACAATAGGTAATACCTCTTCCATACAAATTAAAAATGTTTTATATGTGAATGGATTAAAGCATAATCTATTGAGTATTAGTCAATTATGCGATAAAGGATTCAATGTCTTATTTGAAATTAATGGTTGTAAAGTCATTGACATTGCATCTAATCGGATTATGCTTGTTGGTCATAGAATAGGAAACATATACATGGTGCATTTAGATTCTTTTGATATGACTAATTTATGCCTAGTTGCTAAGGATGAGCATGATAGTTGGTTATGGCATAGGAGACTAGGACATGCTAGTATGAGTGTTTTGCAACAGTTAATTCAAGGAGACCTAGTAAGAGGGTTTTCTAAGCTTAAATTTGATAATGATAAAATATGTGATGCTTGTGCTAAAGGAAAACAAAAGCGAGTTTCTTTTAAATCCATTAATGATGTATCAACTAGTAGAGTTTTACAATTGATCCATTTAGATCTTTTTGGGTCAACTAGAACTACTAGCTTGGGTGGAAAACAATATGCATTTGTCTTGGTAGATGACTATTCTAGATATACTTGGGTTCTATTTTTAAGTACTAAAGATGAAGCATTAGAACAATTCATCATGTTTTCAAAAGTAATCCAAAATGAAAAAAGGTTACTCTATAACTAGTGTTAGGAGTGATCATGGAACTGAATTTGAAAATCTTGGATTTACTGAATTTTGTAACTCTAACGGTATTATCCATAATTGTTCAGCACCTAGAACCCCTCAACAAAATGGAGTTGTTGAGAGGAAAAATCGAACTTTAGAAGAAATGGCTAGAACCATGCTTTGTGAAAATAATTTGCCAAAATATTTTTGGGCGGAAGCCACAAATACCACTTGTTATGTTGTAAATCGAGTAATGATTAGGCCAATTTTAAAGAAAACTCCATATGAAATTTTCAAAAATAAAAAGCCTAACATTAGTTATTTTCATCCTTTTGGATGTAAATGTTTTGTTTTAAACAACGATAAAGAAAACCTTGACAAATTTGATGCTAAAAGTGATGAAGGAATTTTTCTGGGTTATTCCTTAAATTCTAAAGCTTATCGTGTATTTAATAAAAGAACTTTAATTGTAGAAGAGTCTATACATGTTGTTTTCGATGATAATCCCCTTCCGAGGAAGGATTCTTGTGTGAATGATGATGTAGGTGTTATAAATACAAATGACGTTACACATGACGTTAGAAAACCATCATCAAAGGAAGAAACGAAAAATGAGGAAACTCATGATCCTCTTGAGAATCCAACCATTGAAGAAAGGAAAGTATCTTATCCAAGAGAGTACAACTATGTCAAAGATGGTGAAATTATAGGTGATCCATCCAAAGGGGTAACAACTCGATCTTCTCTTAGAAATATTTGTAATTATGTTGCATTTATCTCATGCATAGAGCCTAAGAATATTAAAGAAGCATTAAATGATGAACATTGGATTATGGCTATGCAAGAAGAGTTAAATCAATTTGAGAGAAGTAAAGTATGGACATTAGTTGAAAGGCCTAGTAATAAATCTACTGTAGGTACTAGATGGGTATTTAGGAATAAGATTGATGAGAGTGGTAATATAGTGGGAAACAAGGCTAGACTTGTTGCTCAAGGGTATACTCAAGAAGAGGGCATAGACTATGATGAAACATACACTCTCGTAGCTAGGATGGAAGCAATTAGAATGTTACTAGCATTTGCATGTTTTCATGAATTTAAATTATATCAAATGGATGTTAAAAGTGCATTTTTAAATGGTTTTATAAAGGAAGAAGTGTATGTGGAACAACCTCCAGGTTTTGAAGATTCAAAATTTCCAGATCATGTTCTTAAATTGACAAAAGCTCTTTATGGCTTAAAACAAGCTCATAGAGCTTGGTATGAAAGATTGTCAAATTTTTTAATTGAAAAAGGTTTTTCAAAAGGGAAGGTTGACACTACATTTTTTCTAAAGCATAAAGGTAAAGATTTATTAGTAGTTCAAATTTATGTTGATGATATAATATTTGGTTATACTAATGATGTTCTTTGCCAAGAATTTTCTAAGCTAATGCAAAGTGAATTCGAAATGAGCATGATGGGGGAGCTCTCAGTTTTCTTGGGACTCCAAATCAAGCAAAGAAAAGATGGCATCTTCATCAATCAAGCTAAGTACATCAAAGATATGCTCAAGAAGTTTGGACTGGAAAATGGGAAACCTCATGACACTCCAATGAGCTCTTCAACAAAGCTTGACTTAGATGAAGGAGGTAAATGTGTAGATGTCAAATTATATAGGTCAATGATTGGCTCTTTGCTTTATCTAACTGCAAGTAGATCGGACATTATGTTTAGTGTTTGCTTATGTGCTAGATTTCAATCATGTCGTAAGGAATCACATTTACTAGCTGTTAAGAGAATCTTTAGATACCTTAAGGACACTCCTAGTTTAGGACTTTGGTATCCTAGAGACTCTAGCTTTACCTTGCATGCTTTTTCTGATGCGGATTATGGAGGATGCAAATTAGATAGGAAAAGCACCTTCGGTACTTGCCAATTCCTTGGAAATATGCTAATTTCTTGGTTTTCAAAGAAACAAAATTGTGTTGTATTATCTACCACTGAAGCCGAATACATTTCAGCTGGTAGTTGTTGTGCACAAGTTTTATGGATGAAACAACAACTTTTTGATTATGGAATTGAAGTAGGTACCATTCCTATCAAGTGTGACAATACTAGTGCTATTTGTCTCACTAAAAATCCCATCCAACACTCTAGAACTAAGCACATTGAAATAAGACATCACTTCATTAGAGACCATGTCACTAAGGAAGATGTAGTTCCAGAATTTGTTGATACTTTGCACCAATTAGCGGATATCTTTACAAAACCCTTAGACAAGGAAATATTTTGGACACTTAGGAGAGAATTAGGTTTGACCAACCTATCTTCACTTAGTGTTTAAAATAATTTTGCCACTTTTAAGAATAAATGAAAAATGCTTATAATAGTAATTTTTGATTGCATTAATTGATATTAGTTAGAGGGAGTTTATGATTCTTGATGAAAAATTAATTTTTTGTTCAAATATCATTTAAAGATTAATTTAATTGTTTGAACATGATTAATTTTCAATATATGAGTTGCCAATACCACTAGAGGAAATTAATTTAGCATTTTTGGTGTTTAAAATCAGATTTTAGCATTTTGGTGCAGAGGGAATCGATCCCCCCTTGAGGGAACCGATTCCCCCTTTGAAGGGGAACCGATTCCCCCCACAGGGGAATCGATACCCCCTGGGGTTCTGGTTATACACGGCAGAACCCTTTAAAATCCTCAAAAATTCTCTCCTTTCTCTTCCGTCGTTCCCTCTCAACTCTCTCCCTATCTCCATTCTTACCTCAAATCATCGATTTTAATCGGAATTCACTTCAAATATCATCTCCTAAACTTGCAATCATCATTAAAATCGTGCAAACAACATCAAAATCCACTCAATCTCATCCTCCAAGGTAAAATTTTCTAAACTCACTATTTTATTGATTTTGAACATAGGACTAGTTTTAATTAGTTCTAGGATGAACTTTAGATCGGGCATTGATTGTTTAGTGATTAGAAACTAGATATTACAACTAATTTCATCAAAAACACAATAATTTTCCAATTTTTTTTAAAATTTTCGAAATTAAAAAAAATGTTAATTTTCAAATTATTGTGTTTTGATTAAATTATGTTGTTGTTATGAAAACTATACATATATTGTTTCTCAAAACCATATTTTTCAAAAGTTTTTCAAAAACTTTGCCCATTAGGATTGATTTAGAGAACCTTAAAATATTGAGGACTCAATTGAGTTTTGGGATTGATTGAATTGCATACATGTGTTTTCTAAATTGCAGGTTATCAATTCTATTTCGATTTCCTAAACCATGTCCAATCCTAAACGTGCTAGGTCATCATCTAGTCGCTCACACCGTCAACCAAATCCTCCTCATATTCCAATTTCTAATCACAATCCCATTGATCCTAACTTAACTATCCAAAATTCGTGTTTCAATCATCTTGGTCCTAGAAATCATCGTTTTTGGTATTATCAATATTTCGACTCTTACAAAATCTGGGAAGAACGTATTCCTTCTCGTCAAGCTATGTTACCTATCAATTTTAAATATCTTCCTCTTTTACAAGAGTAGAAATTTGATAAACTCTTTGACCTTGAACCCATCGTTTACCATTAACTTGTTCGTATTTTCTATTCTAATGCCGTTTGTGTTAAAAACCAAACTGAAACCGAAACCATAGGAATTCGTTCCTACCTCCTAGGACAATTATTATATATTGACTCGGCTTACATAGCCAATACATTCGGATTAGATAATGATGGTATTTCAAATGAAAAACAGGTTTTAGGATCTCGTTATAAAAGAAGGGATAATGCAAGTGTCTTAGACCTTCATGAACGTTTTCTTCATCTAATGATTTCTTGGTGGTTTTGACCATCCGGAGGTCGTTATTCTACTCTTAGAGCCTTAGATCTTTGGTGGTTACATTGTTTCAAAAACAATATTAAAAGTAACCTACCTCAGATTATTTTTGCTGAAATTATTAAAACTGTAAATCTTGTTCCTAACAAGAAACTATGTTCATCTCTAGTTTACGGTTGCATTTTGAGTAATATGTTTTCCAAAGCTGGGCTTAGAGTCGGTCTAGATGTCGTTTTTCCCCTTAAAAAACAAATTAACCTTCTTTTCTTAACGAGAGCAGGATGGATTAAGGATAAGAAACCGGTGAATGGATTCGATCTTCTGCAAATACTCCGTGAGCTAGTTCTTCACAAGCTCCACCCGAAGCTGACGAAGATCTAGAGCTTGAGCAATTAATGCGAGACATCGATGAAGCCGAAGATGAGCCTGAGCAGACCGAGGAGCAGCCCGAGGAGCAAGTACAACAAACGCATCAAATGCCTCCATATTTTCAAACCTTTATGGAGACATTCGATTTCCGATATGCTACCATGGATTCACACTTTACTTCTATAGAGTCCCACTTATCCACAATGGGAGCTCAACAATTAGAAATTCTTCGGGAGATACGTGCAAACAACGAAGCAACCAACACGCGTATTAATGACCTCACTCACGAAATGGCCGCTATGCGAGCTCGTTTTCCTCCTCTTGATCCTGATATGTGATTCTATGTTTTGCTTTGAACTCCAAACTTATTGTTTTAACATTTTGAATATTTTGGAATGTTTGAATTTGTGGATTGATTGACTTTGAATTTTTTGGATTTATGAATGGTTAGAACTTATCTATTTGGTGTGATTAAATTTATTCATTATTGCATCATTTACTTCATGATTAGATATATGACCAATTTTGCCATTTCACATTAACTATGAATATTGATTATGAAACTAATGGCTAACGTTTCTCTTGCTTGTGATCTTAGCAGCTTAAAATATAATCAATTGGCTAAATGATTTCAAAACCTTGTTTAATTCTTTAAAATGTCTTTTTGATTTAACAAAAAGGGGGAGAAGTGTTAAATGTGTTTTTAAATGATAAATGAGAGAAGTGTTAAAGTAAGGGGGAGTAATTTCAAAACTTGATTTTAAAATCTCAAAATCTTAAAAATTACTAAAATCTTTTGTTATATCAAAAAGGGGGAGATTGTTGAAAACATTTTGATATTTCGATATAACAAATTAAGTTAAATGAATTTTAAGATTTTCCAAATGATTTTCTAAGTATATTCTATAGAATTATTCGAATATCAAAACATTACTCCAAATCTTTCAAAGATCATTTTTAATCCTTACTCAAGTGTAAAATTAAGTTTTAATCTTAAAACAATTTTAAAATAATTTTACAAAGTATTTCGAACCATTTCAAAGCCAAAAATTCCAGATTGCTCAGAGGAAACCGATTCCCCCCCAAGGGGGTACCGATTCCCCCCTGAATGGTTTGGCTCCGAGAATTCCAATATGCTCGGAGGGAACCGATTCCCCCCCAGGGGGTACCGATTCCCCCTTGTATAACGGTCGAAATATTTGAATTTTACACATAGGGAACCGATTCCCCATAGGGGGTACCGATTCCCCCCACGCTCCAAACTGTTTTATTAATTGTTTTCACACTAAAAGGCTATATTATTTTCTCTAATCATCCTCAACGTTCAGAAGTGATTCAAGGTGTATTTAAGAAAGCTTAAAAGCCATTGATCAATAACAAGAAACATCAAGCAATTAGAATCAAGAGAGAATCAAAGAGAAAGCATCAAACCTCAAGTTTGAGCATTTCATGCCTATTTTTCATTCAATATTCATTTTGCTTTCAAGAACACTTATTGTGCTCAATTGTATTTATTCTTGGGTGTTCTTTCTTTGTTCTAGAATTGTGCAAACATATTTGCCTTGTGAGGTTTTTCTTGTAAGTTTGCAAATTTGTATTTCTCTTTGAGAAAAGAGTGTTCTCAAGAATTGGGGTATATTCTTGAGGGAGTTGTAAGGTTATCTCTTTGGCCTCAAAAGAAAGAACAAATTAGTGAATTTGTTGGAAAATCCTTAGTGTGGATAGCTAAGGTAGTGGACGTAGACTTTGGTTGATAAAGTCGAACCACTCTAAATCGATGTGCAATTTCTTTCAATTTTCTGCAAAAGCTTCCATCAAAATTTGTATTGCCAATTCACCCTCCTCTTGGCCGATTCAGTCAATCGATTAACTCAATAGGCTAGTATTTTCTTAAATTTATTTTGGGTATTAAATTAAAATTTTAGTTAAATTCGAGGACCAAAATTAATTTTTAATTAAATCAGATTTAAATTAGAAAATGACAAAATTTGGAGGACCCATGGAATGATTTTTCCATTTTCCTTTTTGGATGGGTTTAAACCCCTCAAAATAAGAAAGTTTTTATCTTCGGAGATCTAAAATCTCTTTCTTAAACTTTTCCTTTTTAGAAACTTTCTCGGGAAAACTTCAAACGACGTTTCATTACTGATCGTAGCTCTGTTTTCGACATCACCCACACTATCGTGTTCCTTTTGTTGTCCCGAAACCATCGGTATTGATTTTGTCATCGTTGCTGCCGGTGTGTGGAGGGGTCAACAATAACAATTTTTTGTTGAGTCAATATTGAGCTCTGCACCGTTCATAATTGTGAACCGAGCTTAGTAAGTGCCTTAAAACCATAGAAATAATTTAGAAGATTTTTTTGCAAATTTTTTCGGCCACCAAAACCCTTGTAAGCATCGCCATTGCGTGGGAAGCTTATCCACCACCTAATGAAACTTCTAGAAATGGGTCAAGTTGACCCGTTGACCCGATCAAACCCGTCCAACCCAAAATCTAAATCAACCCACTATTGAATCGACCCAACAGAACCGAATCGAATCGGAGTATCTGAATCAGACTGAACCAATCCATATGAACTGATTGATCATTGAACGTTGATCATTGACCATTAACATGCATTGAATTTGACCGTTAACTACCGTTGAATTTTTTCAAAAACTCTTTCTTGATATTTTATGACGTTCTGAATCCGATTTTACGGTCTGTTTCATTAAATTCTAACCTAAATGCCCCAAAATAAGCCCTTTAACCTGAAAATACTTAGTAGTTTTAGCACTTTTTACATGGTTACTTGGGTATTGAATATAGTATTGATTTGGAATAGTACTTTTATGAAGGTACTCGTATTTTCCCTAATCGAGGGTTGACTAGATCCGATGCTTCCTATCTATCATATATGTACGATCCACGTTATTCGAGAGCTACTCGTAGGTTTTCATAAATTATTAAAACATAGTTTATTAGTTATTTCATTATGATTCTGATACAATTTTTAGACTTATATGATCTAGCACTACCACTAACCGTGATAGGCAGACTTAGCAGTAGGCTACCGTATCTAATTTCTCAGACCGATACAGATGTGTTCCTAATGGTGTTACGTTGATGTTTAAACTATTTGTCTGAACTATTTTGGAATTCATATGATTTTAAATATTTTGATTGCATGATATATGCTTTATCTTATGTATTGAGTTCTGATATATGATTTACAACATATTTCTCACAAGATCTCAAGTTAGTGTATTTATGTATATGATTCTAGAATAAGAAATATTTTCATGTTTTAAAGAATTAAACTATCATTTTTACTCAAATACATGCATATTTACTATCATTGGAGATATTATTGAAGGAAGTATGTCAGGACTAGTCTCTAACTTGTAAGACTTTATCGCAGGTTCCTCTGCTCTGTGCATATTGTAAGTCCTTACCATAGGTCCTTATGATATCAATATAAAGACCTTACTAGGTGTACACGTGGGTTTATGGTTTAGGGGGAACTTACACATTATGGTGTTTGGATGGGGTAGTGTTTATGTTTTAAAATCATGTTTTATGAATTAATTTTTACTGAAGTATTTATCTAAATGTTTTCTTACACCGCAAGGAGAACACTGACTTTTTAGTTCACTCTTTATTTTTTTTTAACTTTTTAGATATTATCCGATAGTAGGATAGAAGACTTTGCATCATGCGGATTTACTGTTCTCCATTTTTGTACAACTGTACATTTTCTTATGCGTATCGCTGTTATATTTTGGTGATACATGTTTTTGTTTTTGTCTTTATGTGTCTGTATTACCAATATTGTGTTCTGAACATGTTTTCATACAAACTTCTGATGTTGATATTTATCATATAGACCCTATTGTTAATATATATATATATATATATATATATCTTATTCACTTAAATGGATTTTAATTACGTTTTGAACATGGAAAAGAATTTTGAATACAATATGTGACCGCATAGATTCGGTCATAACCTTCAGGTTGGGTTTAAGTGTTACACTTAGTGGTATCAGAGCTTTCAATTTTCAAAATACTCGAACTATAGATGATTTATAAATACCTTATATTTTTCAAAAGATATTTTTTTATATTTATAAACACCATGTCACATTGGTTTACAATTTTCAAAAGGATTCGAGATTTATGATGATAGTCTAACTTAAGTTTAAATTCTTCCTGTAGAGCCTCATAATTATGTCAAATGAGTGATCGAGGTCGTAGGCCATGTTATGACCGTAGTTGTAGACGAGCGACTCAACCTTTTGTTTCTATAGATAACCCGACGTTAGCTAGAGATCCTTATTCTCTACATGTCCATCCGTCTAATTCCCGATAGGATCTGATTACACTTAGGAGATACCTTCCCGTCATTGAGGACTAGTATATTGAGATGAATGAATGTTCCATTGATAGAGTTGTCTATCGTATGTTTTAGAGGACGACTAGAGCTCCTGCTAATATGTCTACTATAGATATATCGACGTCTCTGGTGGCTACTTGAGTAGTTCCATTTGAGGGCATTACTGGGGACCTTTGACTGATATTCAGTACTTATTGGAGAATATAGGGAGAAATATGGATGAGATGGAGTTAAGTCCCAAGCAAAAGTTAAAGGAAGTGCTAGCCTTGCTTAAGAAAGAAGGGTTTAGATGGTGGCATTTCATTTCTATAAGTATCCCGGTGAATTAGTTGACTTGAGATCTTTTTAAGGAATGTTTTTAGAGTCTCTACATCGGAGAGAGATACCCACAGGAGCGACATCAAGAGTTTCATAATTTGGAGCATGGTGACATGTCTGTCATGGGTTATATGATTAAGTTCATCAGATTGAGCCGCTATACTACTGTGCTTATGGACATCGAGTTGGATCAGTGATTGAAATTCTAGAATTGAGTCAGATATGATATCAGGAGTCGAGTTGTTACCCATCGAGAAAGGAACTTTGATGCTCTGGTTAGGCGAGATAGAGTGAGTGTGCATGAAGCGTAGGAGGGATAAAGACGGAGACCGATTAGGCGTAAAATGTCACCTAGAAGACCATGGACTAGTATAATTGTAAATGGGATCGAATATGTATAAAACACTAAAATAAGTGTTAAGGAGGTGTTTAGAGGTAGGTTACGACTGAAGTAATCATATTAGGAATAATAATTCCAAATATCTCTAATCGAATATGTATCAAGTAACAACGAACGAAGGATCATTGTGAAAGATGTGTCAGTGAGTGAAACGAAAAATGACCTGACGATTGAAAGAGATGGAATTGAATACCACATGAACACCTACAATCAAAGATGAACAAGTTATCTTATCGGTTCAAGGGTGAACCAACGAGGAGTGTGATGAGAGCGACTAGGGAGTCATTATCCAACAATTAACCCCAAATCGAGTATTGGGCTAGAAGTAATACACCAAGTGGTAGCAAGGAATATTGATTTCCTTAAGGGCATAAAATACTAAAAAAAACTAAAAATACCTTTCATAATGTTCTATATGAGAGAACGAGTGAGATAAAGTCGAGTGAAGGGATGACTTCACATGATTATGATGAGTTCGACAGCGAGTAGTCGAGCAACTTCGATTGCCTTCGTGGCATTGGTTAACGTTTGTGTTGGGACATTAGCTCTAGAGAAGAGCTTTATAATAATAATGAGATAATAATAATGTTATTTGTGTGATAATCATAAGAACTTTATGAGATAAGATTTTATAAGACTTATGCCTTTGTTTGACACTCATGAAACAATGAGGACACTCAAGCTACTTATATGTATGACGATTGTCTAAATTATATGTATGTGTAATATCCGGATATATCACCGGAGGTCTCTTACGGAAGCTGCTCTCAACCTGGTGTTGGGGGTAGCCTACTATCTTACCTCCCCCTTACCCCATACATATGGGAAAAAGGGACAACCATTTTTAGTGCTAAGGAACTTAAGTGTATTAGTTCTAAGGCACTTTAGTATATCAGTGCTAAAATATATGTATTCATCGGACCCTTACTTATGTATTTGAAATTGTAAACTTTGAGTTGTATTATTGATTTATACTATGCGTCATGGATCTCCGACTTAAGAAAAAGTATTTTATTATTGTCTTTGAACTATTGGTTTAAATGATGGCTATGGATTTTGATTTAAAAAATGTTTAACCACCTTGGTGATTTCATATAATATTTTAATCCTCTAGATTTTGGGTCGAATCGGATTAAGGTACTACAATAGGTAGCTATTGAACTCAATTAATTGGTCAAGTGATCATATTGACAAAATTTTGAAAATGGTGGTCATTTCGACATTAATCCTGTAGTTGGGTGGTCATTCAAGTAGTTTACCCTAAATTAAAATATCATCCATTCATAACATCATAAACCCCAATAACCACAACCAAATAAAATCAGTTCATGGCTGGGTGGAAATCATTCGAAATTACAACCCAAATCATTATATAAAATCAAGAGAAAAGATAGATAAAAACTGGAGAGGAGATTTTGTTTTGATTCTCCTCTGTCTCTTCTCCCCAAGACTGAGCAATGTGTAGTGCTAAGCCTCCGTCGATAGCTTAGTGAAGTGAAAGATTGTCCTCATTCCTCTTGTGACGATGGAAAAAGGAGATTATGGTTTCTCATCTATTTTCTCCTTTATTGTGATCGACGTTTCCCCATTTTAAAGAGAAAATATTCTCTTAATTTAAATATTTTCTTAGGAGATAATTTAAAAAATTTAAATATTCACTAATCTCCTTTTAAAGAGGAAACGATTTAAAACAAATCTAATTTTTTATCTTCTCATTTAATTTAAATCTCTAAATTTCAAATTCCCTTTTCTTTCCCTTTAAATCTACAAAGAGCCGACGATATTCTTAGGTCAAATGACAGGCAATTGGAACAGTAAACCACGACTGACAATTGACAGATCTTTTTTCTCACTTCGCTCGCCTTGAAAATCTCTAAAACTCTCTCTCCTTGTTTCGACAACTATCATACAAAAAAAGATAACACAACAACAACACTTTCTCCTCCAAAAGAAACATAAACATAAGATGAGTTACAAATAGCAAAAACTTCAAATATATTTAAGAAAAATGTACATATGCAACTAAATGAGCTTAAGTTCAAACAATAATTCTTGTAAAGGGGTACAAAATATCTCTTTTTATCAAGTTATCACATATGCATATGTGGCATTATTTACTCTTTGGTGAAAGAGAGGGATATCGAGTTATTTACCAAGACCAACAAATTTCGACAAATATAAACCCGAAAACAATATCCTTGCAGTTTAAAATGCTCATGTTCTTAGAGAAAAATATTTGAGTTTTGGCCTTACTAACTCGATGTCTCGAGCTACCACATAAATCCTTTAATGTTTTCCTTATGTTCTACAGTTATGATGTTGCCTCATAAAGGAGTACAAGATCATTGACAAAGAAGAGGTGAGACGATGTTGGACCATCTAAACTAAGCTTAATTCTTTTCCAACTACCTACGTTCACTTTATGAGGGATACAAGGCTTCCTAGGTCCTTTCTCTATTGATGTTCTCCAGGGACTTCCACTGTGGAGGGGTTCTCTAGAGGTCTAAATGTGTGACGAGTCATTTTACCGAGGAAATCCAAAGATAACACAACTTGTAATTTCAATATTATACATTTAATATCTCATTTAATTAATATTTGCATAAAATTCCTCAAGTTATAGAATATCTGAATTTTTTAAAAAAATGGATGTATAGATATTTGGCTATTTTGATTTTAAACTCTACACTTTATCCACAAATAATAAGGATGTAATTACTGCATCCACCCTTGACTACAGTTTTACTTATATCACGCAAAATGTGCCTCTTTAATTCTCGTAGGGGTATTAGCTGTTTTCTTTGTATTAACTTCTTAGTGTGAGAGATTTTTTTATGATCAAATTTAATCTGTCGTCTTAATTGGGATTTAAATAAATAACTAAAGATGTGTAATTAAAATTAAAATCAATTATGAAGAAAATACATAATCAATATATTAAATAATTATTTAAAAGAAAATACACAATGGAAACAAACCACTTGATTATAAAATTTTATTAAATATTTATTATTAATATTTTTCGAAAATTTTGAGTCTCAATCCAATTAAACCCAAAGTTCGTATTATGCATTCCTACTAAAATCCCTAATCATAAATAAAATTTGTAAGTGTATATTTGATCCCAATATTTATTTTTTTTATTATTTTTATGTATGAAAATAAAATTTTGTTTCTATGAAAAGCCCCTAACAATCTACCTTTAAAACTCATGCCATTAAGCCATTAAAAACTTGCACTGAAAGTAGTATCAAGCATTTAAACCAATCGGTATGGATTATTTTAATTTATTTAAGATTACGAATTTATAATTCATTAATATTAAATATTTGATAAAAAAATATACTATAATTTAACAAAACTATTAGTTACCCTTCCAAACTCCTCCAACAAATCATCAGTGCTGGTAAAGTTATATGTCAATAGGACTAAATATTTCTTCTTTTCATTTTAAAAAAATAAGTATTAATACACTTTTAAGTGTCTAAATTGTATTATAAATTGATTTTTGGTGTCTAAAGAATTTTTCGTTAAAAATAGGTGTCTAACGTTTTCTCTGTTACACTTGAGGTGTCAACCGTTATATTTTTATTTTTAATAATAAAAAATATTGTTTTAAATAAAAAATAAAAAAAAATAAAAAAAGGCAAATCCCCCTGTCGTTCCTCTCCCTCCCATCCCCCAATCTCTGACTACGATGAAGGGTCACCACTTATTGAGTTATGTTTGGAGCAGGATGAGGAGCACAATGGTGATGGTTGTAGTAACGTATGGCTAGCTGTAGCTGTTGGAATCGCCAGAAAACTGTAGAGGAAACTTAGAAAATCAGTGATCCTTCGCGATGCATTTCATAACGATCGGAGCAATTTCACTGTAGGCGAGAGACTGGGTTTGGGTAGCGGGAGGCGGGGAGTGACGGACTGACGGTGATCGATCGATGATTGAATTAGAAGTTTTTAATTATAATATTAAATAGTTTATTTTTGAAATTTTATATGCGTGACACGCGACAGGTAACGACTAAATTTAACGGTCGTTATGGTCAAAACTCCTAAAAGTGTAATGTTGAGAATATTATGAACCTATTTTTAGAGAAAAATTCTTTAGGCACCAAAAGTAAATTTAAGGTATAATTTGGGCATCTAAAAATATATTAAGCCTTTAAAAGATAATATAGTATGGTTATAAGATAATATCTATTTATAATATTTTTTAGTTATTGATAACGCACACACATCCTGCGGATGTACATGCTCGAACTCAGAATCTCTAAGAATAATTATACTTCTATTAACCACTGAAGTCATTTGATGAGTTCTTTTTATTCAAAATTTTGAATATAATTTATAGATTTTGATCAAATTTTATGTCACTTAATTTGTACGTGTGTGTATATATATGTATATCAATTTTTTGATAAAATAAAAAAGTAAAATATTATTATATTAAAACTATAGGTGAATGAAAAATATATCATTTATTAAAAGAAAATAATTACACACCATGTACATTAAGAGTAAAACGTAAAATTGACATAAGTAGAATTAAAAGACTTTGATAAATTTTGATTATTTTTTTTGTAAAAAAACAAATCTATTCAAAAATATGCATGCCATCATTTTAACATTATTTAAGAACTTTCATTTTTTTTACTAATATTGTATCAAATAATAAGTCTTATCATTTTTTTATCAACCATCTACAATTAAGAAGACTTAATTACATTATATGTCTCCAAACTATAACCTTCATTTTAAACTGGTCATTAAATTTTTGAATATTTAAATTTTATTCTCAAATTATGATTTTCCTTTTAAATTAGTCCTTAAACTTTTAAATATTCTAATTCCATCCCTAAACTATATCACTCTTTCTAAATTAGTCATCTTAGACATTTTTTGGACCCTAAGCGAAAATTCAAAAATAAATCCTACAGAACAAAAGTATATTCATTAATCTGAACAATTAATTTAATATTTTATTAATAAATCATAAAAAAATAATTAAACTTTGTCAAACACGTTATTAATGACCAAGGAATAAGGCCTGTAGACACTCATTTTCGCCCGGAGTTATTTTTATATACTTTTTATTTTATTATATATATATACATATATATTTATTATTATAATTATTATAATTATTATTTATTTTTATTTTTATTTTATTTTACAGAAACCCACCATTATCTCAACCACAAACATCCCACTACCCCACCTACCCATTCCACTACTCTCCATTTTTTTCCACACACCACTTTCTCCTTCAAATCCACTTTTAGTATTTTTTTTATTTAAAAAGGGCCACTTCTTGAGAAAGGGGGAGGGAACAGAACTGGAAGTTGTTTTACTGGCTGTGGACCAAAGTGACTTTGCTTTTTTTACTCCCACTACTCTATCTTTTGTGATTTTTTTTCACTCTCTCTCACACTCCATCTACTTCATTTGATAGATATAACCAGGAGCCTAAAACCATCATGACCACTACTTCTTTGGAGCTCCGATAAAAAACGCTGTTAAATTGCACATTCCTCTGATAAACCCTAAGGATCCATTTCTCTCGAAGCTCGCTTCTGTTGCCGCTTCTTCCCCCGAGATGATTCTTAACCGTATGGTTAATCCCGATACGCCGTCGTATTTGGATTTGTTTGACTCTCCTAAGCTCATGGCTACTCCTGCTCAGGTGGAAAGATCAATGCAGTACAATGAACATAGGCCAAAAAGCCCTCCGCCGGACTTACCTTCATTGCTTCTTCACGAGAGAATTGTTACATTGGCATGCCGCTTGTGCCTACGGTGACCGAGCTTGTAGTTGCTGAGTTAATGTATCTTCAGTGGATGGATCCCAAGCAACCGATATATCTTTACATAAACTCTACTGGAACAACTCGTGATGATGGTGAAAAGGTGAGCTTTGAATAAATAAATGTGATGCATTTGTATTATATAACTTTTGGAGTTGTTACAATCATATGTTATATCATTTAAGACAAGAAGTAAGCCAAGTTATATTGAAAGTTGGATCTCGACATTTCTTTTTGTAGATTAAATAAATCATACTGGTGAAAAGGAACAAGGCTATAATATGAACCTGAATGGCCTTTAATCTCTTAACAGTATCATGGTTTTCATATTTTTTTTTTACAATATAATTTTTTGACCCTTTTTTTCAAGAAACTCCAACCAATCAAAGGTAAGTAATTTGAATAGTTTTTTTTAATTTTAATTTTAATTTCAATTTTCTCTATTAAAACAATCGACAAATTAATTGGTACCGAAAGGGCAGTTCAAGGGTGCTAACCCTTCCTTTACCGTAACCGATTCCCGAACCTGACATATTTCTGGCAAAGCGCAGATCAGGTAAGATGGTGTCTGATCCACCTAAATGATCCATCTAAATGTTTTTAAAGTGATCGGTGGTGACTCTAACCCATTTATTCACGTCGAAGCCCAATTCCAGGCCCAACCGAAAGACGGTCACGACAGCTTGGCGACTCTGATGGGGACAAGTAAGTGATTCATGCCAGAATTAATTTTATCGTTTTATGCGAAAATATTAAATTTTTATTTTAATTTATTTTTTCGATTCCAATTATTTACCTTTGATTATTTTTCAAATAAATAGTTGTACTGACATTTTTTTTCAATAATTTCAAATTTTTGAAAAGTTTCTATCTCTAGCTCTATACCAGAGCTCCAAACCTCTTTTTTAAGTGGGGTGAAAACGACGCCTTTGTGAGAATTTATTCTCGCACAGGCCTAGCAAGTAACCTTCGGGATTCATATACCTTATGTCTTCGTGTGAATTTATTCATCGCATAGGCATAAGGGAATGTATCCTCTCGAGTTTAACTTAGTCAACACAAGCTTGTAATGGGCTTAGGAATAAGGGTCTGGCAAGCCCAAGGGGGCACCAACAGGGAGAACTCGAGTACCTTTTTAGGATCTAAACAGAGAGTACATGGAATTAGAGCCCACCCCAAAACCTCATTTCAAACCCTCTGATGCCTGAATTATTTCCCGCTTTATTTTTTGTTCAAAGCATGTGAACTAGAAATTTATGCGGTTAGGACTTATTCAAAATCAACTTGCGGGATAGAGATCATGTTTGGGCAGAAATAATAAGCATGTGGGGTAGGATTTTTTATTTTCATTATTATCCTTATCTCACTAACTTTTTCCTTTCATTGTTTGTTTTTTTTCATTTGATTTTTATTATTTGCATCATTCAAAATAGGTGTTGATCTACTAAAACGTGTTCATTAAACCTAAATAATTTGCATTAATGGACAAAAGGGTTGTAATACAAGAGGTGAAAAATGCAGAGGTCCGGCTATGGTCAGAGAGACAATTTGCAAGACAATTCAATCAAGAATACGTGGTACCCACAATAAAAAATAAGCCACTTTGATGCATTGCAAAGGACTCAGAACAGACCGGGATTTACATCGAGCACATCAAAAGTCAACCTTTTGAGTTGGTAAAATTTGTAGGGGCAAGATGAGAAAAAGGCTATTAACCTGGAGAGTCTCTTTAAAGACAAAAAGAGCAGGGTGACAAAACGACAGCTGAAATTAGAGGCCATTGTTGAGGAATTCAAGAAGCAAGCAAGTAAACTTCAGATATTTCCTTTCTATGGAGGGCTCCAATGACGTACTCGTCGGGTACCGATTCAACAAAAGATGAAAGCCACAGATGCAGTCATTCGAGACTCCTTGAAACAAGTACAAAAAGTAGCTCGACACTTGCACGGTTCAATCAGAGAGGCTAGAGCGGTTAGACGGGGTATTCAGCTGATAACAGACAAAGGCAGAGGACTAGTCAACCTGTTAGAAATTGTTCAGGGTTTAGAGGATTTAATCATAATATGCCTTTGATATTTTTGTCTCTTAAAAGATAAAACACTTTTGTCCCAATAAAGTTATTTATAATAACATACATGTTTTAGGATCAATACCTCGAACATTTCATGCATTTTTACATTTTGCATTTTTGTATCTACATTTCATTTTTAAGAATTTTCATAAACATGAAATTTCTTCATGGAGGATTCAATGAAGTGTTCTTAACCACATGACACCACATGGAAACAAGATTTTAACAATTAAAGAAAAGAGCTGAAATCGGTACAGTGAGAGCCTGATCAACTGGTTGTAGGATTAAGCATGCCAGGATGATCTGAGAAAAGAGTCCCCATATCCTAAGATCTACGACGTTGAAGCTGGGTGCAGTTGCCACATAGGAAGCTCCAGACATTTCTATGAGAACTGTAAGAAACTGAAGAGCAATATCCAAAACCTAATGGATTCAGGGGCATGGACAATCGAAGAAGGGGCATTGCACCTACCATTTGTACTGGGAGCATTGTTTTGTTTGAACGCGTTTTTGATCTTTCATGATTGCTTAATCTTTAAAACGACTGAATTTATGCTAACTTCTTAGGTGGAATATTTGAACGAGTTTTAATCTTTAGTTCTTTAAATATTAAATAAATTAAATATTCTTTTAATTCCTTAAGAATTCTTGATTTTTGACATATGACAAAATCAGACCTTTCTTATCCTGTCAAAAACCCAAAATAAAATACCTTGATTCTTTACTCAAAAGGCCAGATTTGGACATTACCTCCCTTTGAAACTTTTGAACATTGCCTTTATCTTTTCGATGCACAAAGAGTTATACTCATACCTTTCTTTGAGTCAATAAAATCATACCATTGTCTTTTTATACTCAAAATTGACATTTTTATACCATTAAAACCTAAGGCATTGAGTTGTTCATTTGAACATGAGCATTCTTCTAAGACACAACTTGGGGCATCTCGTAGGGAGCCTGAACACTGAGACATGTTGAGAGCAAGAAGCAGAAAGAATAATTCATTCTAAATAATTATATCATGCATTAATTACACTATTTTCATGTGAATAAAATTAATCCTGAAAATCTATCCCCTGGGGATACCTCTTCTTTGAAGACATCCATGTATGAAATGATGAACGACTTTCTTTCTTTATCACTTCACAACAGGAGAAAATATAAATCCCTTGTGTCCCCTTTTGAGCCTATAGTATTTTTCTTCTGATTAAACCCTAACCAAGGATCACCCTCCACAATGGGGGGTAAGCTGGAAGATATCTTCTCACATGAGTGAAGACATCAATCCAAGGAGATACCAAAAGGTAAACCAAATGCCAAGTGCGAAGATCCAATCAAGAACAAAAAGAGAAGAAGAAAAAAGATAAAAACAAAGATTGATCAAGCACAATCATTCCCGAATCACTTCACTCGAAGTTCATGTAGAATCCAAAGAAAATCAAGAGAAACACATACGAGCAAATTCAAGGCATCAGAATGAATTGATCCTTGGTTTAATACCCTAAAACACTTATTTGGGCATATTTATCCTTTTCTTTCATAACCATGAACCATGGTCTATGTTACGTGCCTTAAAAGTCCGTTCTAATCATACATGGATTTCTGAATAGAAGAGACTATATTTATATTTCATCCCACCCATCAGGATTAATCTTTGTTTGCAAAAAGTTTTCTAATGCATGATAGAGAAAAAACAAAGGGGGTTCAAGATGTAGATTCTGATTATGCCTTGAAATTAAAGGAGGATTCAAGTTGAAAACCTAAAAAGGTAGCTCGAATATACAAATTCCTTGATAAGGTATCGCACAATCTGAGTGTGACCATGAGAGCTGGGAGTCAGAGAACACTTCCAGTAAAGGAGCATGCGAGCTACCCCATGAAACCATTGAGAATCAAATAAACAAAAATGTCAAACTGTTGACCAAACACAATAACCTGAGATTTTTTTTCTTGTTTAACCATTTCCCAAAGATAGCTTTGATATTGGCACTTGTCAAATAACTATAATTTATTGAAGGATTAACAATGTAATTAATTCTTTGATATCTAATTAACTCTAGTTTTATGATTCGTCTCAATTGTAAAACCATGAAAGGGGTAATATTTTCAAAACTTTTGATTAAACATTTTTCGAAACTCCTTTAATTGATATTTTCAGAACTTTGAAAATAAAAGAGAAAGAAAAATATTTTTAAAAAAAAAAGAAAATCTCTCTAAAGTGGATCTTGGTAAATGACATGTGGTTCTCAAACACAAAACTCATGCTTAGAATCAATGCTGAAGCAAGAAATGAGGAACAATGGGGGCATCTTTGAAGATTCAATATCGAATATTGTGGCATCTTTGGGGATTCAACATCTTGATGTGAATTATCAGATCTTTTGAAGGCCTTTCCTCCACATGCAGGAACAAACAGACAAGGAATGAGGCTCCATCCAAGAGATAAAAGAGAATTAATTCATGTTGCATGCATCTTAGACATCGTATTTATCATTTTTAGTATACATAATTTTTTGCAGCTTTCTGAGTCAAGTGTCAACTTCAAGATGAAAGATACTCGATTCAAAAGCACATTCAAAAGTTGAGGGTGGTTGCTCGACCTCATAACTTTTTGAGTCTCGTTCAAAGTCAATTTCAACTTCACAGCGAAGGATATTGAACTCGAAGTGACACAATTTACTTGAAATTGAATCGAGGGGAAGCTGTAGACACTCATTTTCGCCCGAAGTTATTTTGTTTTTCTATATATTTTTATTTTATTATATATATACACATATATATTTATTATTATTTATTATTTATTTATTATTTTTTTTTATTTTATTTTGCAGGCACCCACCATTATCTCAACCACAAACAGCCCACTACCCCACCTACCCATTCCACTATTCTCTATTTTTTCCACATGCCACTTTCTCTTTTAAATCCACTTTTAGTATTTTTTTTATTTAAAAAGGGCCACTTACTTGAGAAAGGGGGAGGGAACGGAACTGGAAGCTGTTATACTGGTTGTGGACCAAAGTGTCTTTGCTTTTTTTACTCCCACTACTCTATCTTTTGTGATTTTCTTTCACTCTCTCTCACACCCCATCTACTTCTTCATTTGATAGATATAACCAGGAGCCTAAAACCATCATGGCCACCACTTCTTTGGAGCTCCGATAAAAAAACGCTGTTAAATTGCATATTCCTCTTATAAACCCTAAGGATCCATTTCTCTCGAAGGTCGCTTCTATTGCCGCTTCTTCCCCCGAGATGATTCTTAACCGTCCGGTTAATCCCGATACGCCGCCGTATTTGGATTTTTTTGACTCTCCTAAACTCATGGCTACTCCTGCTCAAGTGGAAAGATCAATGTAGTACAATGAACATAGGCCAAAAAGCCCTCCGCCGGACTTACCTTCATTGCTTCTTCACGAGAGAATTGTTACATTGGCATGCCGCTTGTGCCTGCGGTGACTGAGCTTGTAGTTGCTGAGTTAATGTATCTTCAGTGGATGTATCCCAAGAAGCCAATATATCTTTACATAAACTCTACTGGAACAACTCGTGATGATGGTGAAAAGGTGAGCTTTGAATAAATAAATGTGATGCATTTGTATTATATAACTTTTGGAGTTGTTACAATCATATGTTATATCATTTAAGACAAGAAGTAAGCCAAGTTATATTGAAAGTTGGATCTCGACATTTCTTTTTGTAGATTAAATAAATCATACTGGTGAAAAGGAACAAGGCTATAATATGAACCTGAATGACCTTTAATCTCTTAACAGTATCATGGTTTTCATATATATTTTTTTTATTTTTTTTATTTTTACAATATAATTTTTTTGACCCTTTTTTTCAAGGAACTCCAACCAATCAAATGTAAGTAATTTGAATAGGGCCTTTTTTTTAAATTTTAATTTAAATTTCAATTTTCTCTATTAAAATAATCGACAAATTAATTGGTACCGAAAGGGCAGTTCAAGGGTGCTAACCCTTCCTTTACCGTAACCGATTTCCGAACCTGACATATTTCTGGCAAAGCGCAAATCAGGTAAGATGGTGTCTGATCCACCTAAATGATCCACCTAAATATTTTTAAAGTGATCGGTGGCGACTCTAACCCATTTATTCACGTCGAAGCCCAATTTCGGGCCCAACCGAAAGACGGTCGCGACAGCTTGCCGACTCTGCTGGGGACATGTAAGTTATTCAGGCCAGAATTAATTTTCGGTTATCTTTTTATGCGAAAATAGTAAATTTTAATTTTAATTTATTTTTTTGATTCCAATTATTTACTTTTGATTATTTTTCAAATAAATAGTTGTACTGACATTTTTTAATGATTTTAGATTTTTGAAAAGTTTCTATCTCTAGCTCTATACCAGAGCTCCGAACCTCTTTTTTAAGTGGGGTGAAAGCGACGCCTTTGTGAGAATTTATTCTCCGCACAGGCCTAGCAAGTAACCTTCGGAATTCATATATCTTATGTCTTCGTGTGAATTTATTCCCCGCATAGGCATAAGGGAATGTATCCTCTCGAGTTTAACTTAGTCAACACAAGCTTGTAATGGACTTAGGACTAAGGGTCTGGCAAGCCCAAGGGGGCACCAACAAGAAGAACTCGAGTACCTTTTTAGGGCATAAACAGAGAATACAAGGAATTAGAGCCCACCCCAAAACCTCATTTCAAACCCTAGGATGCCTGAATTATTTCCCGCTTTATTTTTTGTTCAAAGCATGTGAACTAGAAATTTATGCGGTTAGGACTTATTCAAAATCAACTTGCGGGATAGAGATCATGTTCGGGCAGCAATAATAAGCATGTGGGGTAGATATCGTGTGGGGTAGGATTTTTTATTTTTATTATTATCCTTATCTCACTAACTTTTTCCTTTCAATGTTTGATTTTTTCATTTTATTTTTATTATTTGCATCATTCAAAATAGGTGTTGATCCACTTAAACGTGTTCGTTAAACCTAAATAATTTGCATTAATGGACAAAAGGGTTGTAATACAAGAGGTGAAAAATGCAGAGGTCCGACTATGGTCGGAGAGACAATTTGCAAGACAATTCAATCAAGAAGGCATGGTACCCACAATAAAAAATAAGCCACTTTATTGCATTGCAAAGGACTCAGAACAGACCGGGATTTACACCGAGCACATCAAAATTCAACCTTTTGAGTTGGAAAAATTTGTAGGGGCAAGATGAGAAAAAGGCTATTAACCTGGAGAGTCTCTTTAAAGACAACAAGAGCAGGGTGACAAAATGACAGCTGAAATTAGAGGCCATTGTTGAGGAATTCAAGAAGCAAGCAAGTAAACTTCAGATATTTCCTTTCTATGGAGGGCTCCAATGACGTACTCGTCGGGAACTGATTCAACAAAAGATGAAAGCCACAGATGCAGTCATTAGAGACTCCTTGAAACAAGTTCAAAAAGTAGCTCGACACTTGCACTGTTCAACCAGAGAGGCCAGAGCGGTTAGACGGGGTATTCAGCTGACAATAGAAAAGGCAGAGGACTAGTCAACCTGTTAGAAACTATTTAGGGTCTAGAGGATTTAATCAGAATATGCCTTTGATATTTTTGTCTCTTAAAAGATAAAACACTTTTGTCCCAATAAAGATTATTTATAATAAAAGACATGTTTTCGGATCAATGCCTCGAACATTTCATGTATTTTTACATTTTGCATTTTTGCATCTACATTTCATTTTTAAGCATTTTCATAAACATGAAATTTCTTCATGAGGATTCGATGAAGTGTTCTTAACCACATGACACCACATGGAAACAAGATTTTAACAATTAAATAAAAAAGTTGAAATCGGTACAGTGAGATCCTGATCAACTGGTTGTAGGATTAAGCATGCCAGGATGGTCTGAGAAAAGAGTCCCCATATCCTAAGGGCTACGACGTTGAAGCTGGGTGCAGTTGCCACATAGGAAGCTCCAGACATTCCTATAAGAACTGTAAGAAACTGAAGAGCAATAACCAAAACCTGATGGATTCAGGGGCATGGACAATCGAAGAAGGGGCATTGCACCTACCATTTGCACTGGGAGCATTGTTTTGTTTGAACGCGTTTTTTATATTTCATGATTGCTTAATCTTTAAAACGACTGAATTTATGCTACCTTCTTAGGTGGAATATTTGAACGAGTTTTAATCTTTAGTTCTTTAAATATTAAATAAATTAAATATTCTTTTAATTCCTAAAGAATTATAGATTTTTGACATTTGACAAAATCAGACCTCTCTTATCCTGTCAAAAACCCAAAATAAAATACCTTGATTCTTTACTCAAAAGGCCAGATTTGGACATTACCTCCCTTTGAAACTTTTGAACATTGCCTTTATCTTTTCGATGCACAAAGAGTCATACTCATACCTTTATTTGAGTCAATAAAATCATACCATTGTATTTTTAGACTCAAAATTGACATTTTTATACCATTAAAACCTAAGGCATTGAGTTGTTCATTTGAACATGAGCATTCTTCTAAGACACAACTTGGGGCATCTCGCAGGGAGCCTGAACATTGAGACATGTTGAGAGCAAGAAGCAGAAAGAAGAATTCATTCTAAATAATTATATCATACATTAATTACACTATTTTCATGTGAATAAAATTAATCCTGAAAATCTATCCCCTGGGGATACCTCTTCTTTGAAGACTTTCATGTATGAAATGATGAACGGCTTTCTATCTTTATCACTTCACAACAGGAGAAAATATAAATCCCTTGTGTCCCCTTTTGAGCCTATAGTATTTTTCTTCTGATTAAACCCTAACCAAGGATCACCATCCACATTGGGGGGCAAGGTAGAAGATATCTTCTCACATGAGTGAAGACATGAATCCAAGGAGATACCAAAAGGTAAACCAAATGCCAAGTGTGAAGATCCAATCAATAACAAAATGAGAAGAAGAAAAAAGACAAAAACAAAGATTGATCAAGCGCAATCATTCCAGAATCACTTCACTCGAAGTTCATGTAGAATCCAAAGAAAATCAAGAGAAACACATACGAGCAGATTCAAGGCATCAGAATGAATTGATCATTGGTTCAATACCCTGAAACACTTGTTTGGGCCTATTTATCCTTTTTTTCATAACCATGAACCATGGCCTATGTTACATGCCTTAAAAGTCCGTTCTAATCATACATGGATTTCTGAATAGAAGAGACTATCTTCATATTTCATCCCACCCATCAGGATTAATCTTTATTTGCAAAAAGTTTTCTAATGCATGATAGAGAAAAAAAGGGGTTCAAGATGTAGATTCTGATTACGCCTTGAAACCAATGGAGGATTCGAGTTGAAAACCTAAAAAGGTAGCTCGAATATACAAATTCCTTGATAAGGTATCGCACAATCTGAGTGTGACCATAAGAGCTGGGAGTCGGAGAACACTTCTAGTAAAGGAGCATGCGAGCTACCCCATGAAACCATTGAGAATCAAATAAACAAAAATGCCAAACTGTTGACCAAACACAATAACCTAAGATTTTTTTTTCTTTTTTAACCATTTCCCAAAGATAGCTTTGATCTTGGCACTTGTCAAATAACTATAATTTATTGAAGGATTAACAATGTAATTAATTCTTTGATATACAATGAACTATAGTTTTATGATTCGTCTCAATTGTAAAACCGTGAAAGGGGTAATATTTTCAAAACTTTTGATTAAACATTTTTCGAAACTCCTTGAATTGATATTTTCAAAACTTTGAAAATAAAAGAGAAAGAAAACATTTTTTCAAACAAGAAAATCTCTCTAGAGTGGATCTTGGTAAATGACATGTGGCTCTCAGACACAAAACTCATGCTTAGAATCAATGCTGAAGCAAGAAATGAGGAACAATGGGGGCATCTTTGAAGATTCAATATCGAATATTGGGGTATCTTTGGGGATTCAACATCCTGATGCGAATTATCAGATCTTCTGAAGACCTTTCCTCCACATGTAGGAACAAACAGACAAGGAATGAGGCTCCATCTAGGAGATAAAAGAGAATTAATTCATGTTGCATGCATCTTAGACATCGTATTTATCATTTTTAGCATACATAATTTTTTGCAGCTTTTTGAGTCAAGTGTCAACTTCAAGACGAAAGATACTCGATTCAAAAGAACATTCAAAAGTTAAGGGTGGTTGCTCGACCTCATAACTTTTCGATTCTCGTTCAAAGTCAATTTGAACTTCACAGCGAAGGATATTGAACTCGAAGTGACACAATTTGCTTGAAATTGAATCGAGGGGAAGTTGTAGACACTCATTTTCGCCCGAAGTTATTTTGCTTTTTATATATTTTTATTTTATTATATATATATATATATTATTTATTATTTGTTTTTATTTTATTTTTATTTTATTTTACAGGTACCCACCATTATCTCAACCACAAACAGCCCACTACCCCACCTACCCATTCCACTACTCTCTATTTTTTCCACATGCCACTTTCTCCTTCAAATCCACTTTTAGTATTTTTTTTATTTAAAAAGGGCCACTTGCTTGAGAAAGGGGGAGGGAACGGAACTGGAAGTTGTTTTACTGGTTGTGGACCAAAGTGTCTTTGCTTTTTTTATTCCCATTAATCTATCTTTTGTGATTTTCTCTCACTCTCTCTCACACCCCATCTACTTCTTCATTTGATAGATATAAACAGGAGCCTAAAACCATCATGGCCATCACTTCTTTAGAGCTCCGATAAAAATCGCTGATAAATTGCCCATTCCTTTGATAAACCCTAAGGATCTATTTCTCTTGAAGGTCATTTCTGTTGCCACTTCTTCCCTCAAGACGATTCTTAACCGTCCGGTTAATCCCGATACGCCGCAGTATTAGGTTTTGTTTGACTCTCCTAAGCTCATGGCTACTCCTACTCAAGTGGAAAGATCAGTGTAGTAAAATGAACATAGGCCAAAAAGCCCTTCGACGGACTTACCTTCATTGCTTCTTCACGGGAGAATTGTTTACATTGGCATACCGCTTGTATCTGAGGTGACCGAGCTTGTAGTTGCTGAGCTAATGTATCTGTAGTGGATGGATCCTAAGTAGCCAATATATCTTTACATAAACTCTACTGGAACAACTCGTGATGATGGTGAAATGGTGAGCTTTGAATAAATAAATGTGATGCATTTGTATTATATAACTTTTGGAGTTATTACAATCATATGCTATATCATTTAAGACAAGAACTACTAAAAATTATAAAAAAATTAATGAGATTCTCGCGTACTTATCGAGTCGAGTTAGACTTTGCTCGACTCAACTCATTAAGGTTTCTAGTCGAGCTTGAGTTCGAGTCGAATCAACTCAAGTCGAGTTTTGACAGAGTCGAGTTCAAACAGCTCACGAGCTTCTAAACTCATTAAGTACCCCTAGCCGAAGCAAAACATTAATAGAAAGGGAGACAAAAGGTTATGTTTCTCGGTTGGCGTGGATTTCACGGAGATTGGAGTTGTTGTTCATTAATACGAACGGTTGGAAGCTTCACTAAGGTGAGAAGAACCTACTTTGAAATGGAGGTAATCTAACGATGGATGATGACTAATCAGAGAGACAGTCGAAATGTTTCTCGGTTATTTCGTGGTGCTAGAGACTGTTTCTTGCAAAACAGAACCCATATTCGTGTTCTTAGCATTGAGGTGAAACACCCCATAAAATTTGGAATCGAACAGAGATCAGTGTATGGTGGCATACAGCGGTCGAAGAAAACTAACCCCGTCGATGAAAGGTGTCCGACCACCGAACTCCAAAACTTCTCGTTGTTTTTAATTCCAAGACATGAGACAAGTGACTACAGACAAAAAAAATTTGGTTCTTATTCTCACGTGAACTTTACATTTTAGGCGTAAATTTGTGCCTCAATTCTTTCATGTTTTATCTTGTTTCATTTTGGTATTTACTGTTTAAAATTGAATTTTATGTTGATAACTCCATAAAAGGCTATATTTTGTAACTTCTTACTTAAATTATTAGCTATCTAAAAGCCCATTTCATTGCATTTAGATATATTTAGAATCATATAGTTGCATTTTATGGTAATGCCTTGTTGCAACATTTATTTATTGAAAACCGATGTTGTTGAGGGAAAGGTCTTGCCCTTTTGGTATTGTGCAGGTGAGGAAAGTTTAAGGAGAAGATGTGGTTGTTGTAGCATTCAGGAAAAATAAGTGTCACAGTACATGATGGATGGTTGTTCATGTAACACCCCAACCCGTACCCGACCCGGATAAGAGTCCGAGATGTCACATTGACTTTTCAAAATAATATACTTATACAAAATAATAAAACATTTGAACTTATATTAAGAAAATCCTATATTATACTTAAGTTTATACAAAGTTCAAAAAATAATCATAGCATATACAACTTAAACCTTGGATTACATGTCAACATTGATTTACATAACAAAATAACCTACTGATTAAGTTGCTTCTGATCTAATGTCTGCAAAAGTGATGATATCTCCACTATCTATCCCTGTTCAGCTAACTTCTTGGATCCTACGTGTGAAACACACACGCTAAGTCATTGACTTAATGAGGCATAATAATATATATAATAATAACACTACTATAATGAGATGGAGTACCATGCAATCATATATTTCTTCAATGCAACTTACATAACCATACATTTCACACATAAGCTTATCAAGTAACCAATCATGAATTCATATTAATAATTTCATTAGCCCATGATACAATACTGAGAACCTAAGATATGTGAGTACATCGAGGTTGTGCACAAATATTGTCACCACAGCTCGTATAAATATACCGAAGTGCCACGTAGAATTGCACTGAAGTGCCGCGTAGAAATGCACCGGGGTGCCATGTAAAATTATCCATAAGGACCACAGAGAAATCTCCTTAAGAACAATATACATATTCCAAAGGACCATTCATGTGTCTCAAAGGACCCCATAAATGTTCCAAAGGATACATATATGTCTCGAAGGACCACGTAGACCCTCGACTCTTGGCATGCCAATTATACCTATAGCTCTCATCTATATAACATGGGCTTTTCACAATTCACATAGTTTATATCTCATAGACATATAAATTCTTACCTTTATCACATAGCTCATGTAAACTTTTCATTCATAATCACTTAGATCATTGTCACATAATGCATTTAATATAAATTCATGTCATGTATCATAGCATGGAATGTAATTATGTATTAGTGGTATTAAATCTAGACTTATCACAAGTCTAAAGTTTAAATATAATATTATAATCATACTAGGCATATGCACTCACCTCTATCTCTTTGTCCTTCCCTTGATCAATTTTTCTTGTCACTTCTTTCGGAACTCGTTTAGGCTTAGTATCTACATAAATATAATTTCCAAGACAATTATCAGAAGCCTAAACATATAACTCAATCTTAACAACTTAAACTATTAATAACCATAATTTATATTTCCTTATTAAGTAGTAGCGGTACCCCTACGTACAGTACTGATACTTCCTTTAGAATGGTATAAATACCCTACTTGGGTATCGGTACCCAAATTAGATTCGATGTTTCCAGGTATTGATACCTACCTTCCGGTATCGATACCTATGGTATCGATACTACCCCTTCCAGTATCGATACCTCATTAAGATGTTTGTCTAAAATGGTCCTAGGGTATCAATACTTGTTCATGTAGTACCGATACCTACACAATATAATAGCCTATCATAGCTGGGTAGTATCGGTACCCGTTCATCTAGTACCGATACCCCTTACCCAGAACAGACTTCTTTCACCCGAAAATCATCAGCCCTTTACTTAATTTTCCACCCTCAAAGCTTTTTTGATACCACCAAACTTAATTATAACCACTTTAGCTATCATTTATCATCTTAACACCTTTTAAACTTAAAAATCTCATTCCAATTCTTGAAACTAAGAATTTTACTAAGTTTTCCATATAATCCAAACTTAATTCTAACACTTATTACTTCTTATTCACACCTATGACAAGTCAAATCCATCTTCTAAATTCAATTAAATCTTCTTATTCAAAATTTAACTTAATAACTTCATACCTTAAATCATCCATAACTCACCCTTCTTTGAGTTTCTATATCTCTTTTTTGTCCTCCTAATCTTTCTTAAAGCTTCATCAATCAAAACCACACCTAATTCTCAAGAAGTAACCAAATAAAAACTAACACACCTTGGTTATGAGGCTTCACGGCTAGAGAAAAAGAGTAAAGAAGAAATGTCTGGAAACCTTTTGTTTCCCCAACCATGTTCCACGTGGGTTTTAAAATAACCACAACAAATATTTAATTATTCCCCTTATTCAATGACCCATTTACCCCTTTATTCCTCCTTATTTTGCTAAATCATCCTACATAACATTTTTCAATTATAACCTTGAACTTTTTATTTTATCTAATTTAATCACTGAATTCTAAAATCTCACAATTTGATCACTAACCCGATGTTTGGGATGTTACAGATCTCCTCTTAAGAAAATTCGTCCTTGAATTTTCATTGCACGAAAAGATGAGGGTATTGAAGTCGCATATCTTCTTCACGTTCCCATGTGGCTTCCTCTACTTTGTGATTTCTCCATAGAACTTTGACCGATGGAACTGTTTTATTCCTCAACTATTTAACTTCATAAGCCAATATTCGTATTGGTTCTTCTTCGTACGTCAAATCGGATTGAAGTTTTATTTGTTCCGATGCAACGATATGAGAGGAGTTAGACCTATATCTCTGCAGCATTGACACATGAAAAATGTTATGAATATTTTCCATTTTCGGTGGAAAATCTAATTGATATGCTACTGGTCCTATTCTTTTAACAATCTCATATGGCCCAATAAATCTAGGACTCAATTTTCCCTTCCAACCAAACCTTAATACTTTCTTCCAAGGAGATACCTTCAGAAAATCTTTGTCTCCAACTTCGAATTTAATTTCTTTTCTTTTAAGATCAGAATATGACTTCTGCCGGTCAAATGCCACTTTGATATTATGTTGAATTTCTCGAACTTTTTACTCCACATCTTGAATCAAATCTAAACCAAGAACACTTCGATCTTTGAGCTCATACCAGTTTAATGGTGTACGTCATTTACTCCCATATAATGCCTTATAGGGTGTCAACTTAATATTTGGATTGATAACTATTGTTATAAGCAAATTACGCCAGTGGTAAATACTTCTCCCACAACCCTTTGAATTCAATTATACATGCTCTCAATATATCTTCCAATATTTGAATAGTCCACTCTGATTGACCGTCAGTCTGAGGATGAAAAGTGGTACTAAAACTCAGTCGAGTTCCCAACGCTCCATGCAAAAATTTCTAAAATCTCGAAGTAAATTGAGGATCTCGGTCAGAAACTATTGATACAGGCACTCCATGCAATCTAATAATTTCTCTAATATACAACTATGCATACTTTTCCATAGAGAAATTAGTTCTGACAGGAAGGAAATGTGCTGACTTGGTCAAACGATCAACAATTATCCAAATTGAATCTCTTTTGTTTGGAGTCAGAGGTAACTCTGAAACAAAATTCATCATCATATTTTCCACTTCCATTGAGGAATGAAAAATGGTTGCAATAATCCTAACAAAACTTGATGATCGGCTTTGACTTGTTAACATGTTAAACACAGATTCGGTGATATTTCTTTTCATTCCTGGCCACCAATACTGATTCTTCATATCCATATACATCTTGTTTCCACTCGGGTGCATCATCAGTGGACTATAGTGAGCCTCTATCAATAACTCTTTCTTCAACTCCTCATCATCTGAAATCACCACTCTTCCCCTATAGTACAAATTCGCATCAGACTTGATCTCAAAATCCTTATTTTCTTCATTCATTACTTGTTCCAATCTTTTCAAACACAAGCCATCTTTATTTTGCAATTCTTTAATTCGATCAAACCATGTGGGTTTAAGCTTTAATTTTGCACATAACCCACCATCTCCATTCAAAGATAACCTGGTGTCTAAAGCACGTAAGGTTGCAAACGTTTTTTTTACATAGAGCATCTGTAACCACGTTAGCTTTTTCAGGATAAAAATCAATTATTACATATTAATCTTTTAAGAAATTCACCCATCTTCTCTGCCTCAAATTAAGCTCTTTTTGAGTCATTAGATACTTTAAGCTCTTATGATATGGATAAAGTAACAATGTTCTCCAAATAGGTAGTGACACCAAATCTTGAGAGTGAACACCATAACAACCATTTCCAAATCATGAGTTGGATAATTCTTTTCATAGGATTTTCAATTGTCTCGATGCATACGCTACCACTTTCCCTTCTTGCATTAACACACATCCCATTCCATTATAGGACACGTCACTGAAAACCACAAAATTCTTGTTAGATTCGGGTTGAACCAATACTGGAGCTTCTGTCAAAATTCTCTTTAATGCTTTAAAACTTTCTTTACATTCCGAAGTCCAAACAAACAGTTCATTCTTTCTCATCAATTTTGTTAAAGGTAGAACTATCATCAAAAATTTCTTAACAAATCTTTGATAATAACCTGCAAGTCTAAGGAAACTCTAAACTTCAGACACATTCTTTGGAACCTCCCAGTCCATAATATCTTTTATCTTTTGAGGATCCACCCGAATCCCATCTGCAGAGATTACATGTCCCATGAAAATTACTTTATTTAGCCAAAACTCACATTTAGACTGTTTGCATAAAGTTGCTTATCTCTTAGGATTTTAAAATGACTCTCAGATGGGCACCATGTTCTTCAATGGACTTCGAGTACAGCAATATGTCATCGATAAATATAACTACAAATTGGTCCAGATAGGGTTAAAATATCCTATTCATGAGATCCATGAAAGAAGTAGGTGCATTAGTTACTTCAAATGGCGTCACAATGAATTCATAATGTCCATATCTCATTCTAAAGGTTGTCTTTGGAATGTCTTTCTCCTGAATCTGTAATTGATGATAACCATAACGTAAATCAATCTTTGAGAATATCGAAACTCCCTTTAACTGATCAAAGAAGTCGTCAATTCTTGGGAGGGGATACTTGTTCTTGATAGTCACCTTATTGAGCTGTCGATAATCAATGCAGAGACACATTGAACCATCCTTCTTCTTAACAAATAACACTGGAGCTCCCCAAAGCGATACACTTGGTCGAATAAATCCCTTCTCTAACAATTCTTGCAATTGATTCTTCAACTCTTGCAATTCTTTCGGTGCCATACGATAAGGTGTCATTTCAATAGGAGATGTTCCCGACATTACTTCAATTTGAAATTCTACCTCTCTATCTGGAGGTAATCCTGAAAATTCCGCAGGGAATACGTCAGGAAACTCTCTGACTATTGTAATTTCGTCTAAACCCTTCTTTTTAACTTAGTTATCAATCATATTTGCAAGAAAACCTTAACATCCCTGTATCAGCAATTTTTTTGCTAACATCGCCGATATTACATTTGCCAAAGGATTAAATCTTTCACATATCACATTCACTTCTATTCCTTCTGGACTCCTCAAGGTTACCCTTTTCAATCTACAATCGATATTTCCATAATAATGAAATAACCAATCCATCCCCAGAATTACTTCAAACTCATCAAAGGGAACTTCCTTTAGATTAGTAGGGAATTTAATTCCCTAAATTCTTTTAGGACACCCCTTATAGACCTTATTTACCCAAGCACTATGCCCTAAAGGGTTAGTTACTATCACCACGTTACTCGTAGCTTATAATATAATTATCAATTCTTTTACTAATTTACTGCTAATATATGAATAAGTGGAACCCGGTAGAAATCAATATCAATATCATTTTATCAAACAGCTGGAAAGTACCTGCTATAATCTCGGGATCATTCCATTCTTCACTTGTGTTTAAAGTATACACTCTTGTAGTTGAGTGTAACTCAGGTTGTGCAGAGTATTTTGACTGGTTTCTCCCTCTACCTCTTCCTCATCCTCTTTGTGAGGCATAAGCAATTCTCTCGGATGGTGCAGACTCACCAACCATCAACGGACAATCCCAGATAAAATGTTTGACATCGCCACATCAGAAACAAGCTCCGGAGGCCATCCGACACATCCCAAAATGACTCTTCCCACAATGCTGACACTGTCTTGTTTGGCCCTGATTGGATCTCCCAGTACCAGATCTCACTGGTTGCATCTGTCTAGCTCTCATTTGACTTGCTCCTCTAGCAGAAGATGCAACTGATTCAAATCTAACTTGAGGTTAAAATCTCGAATCCCTTTCTCTTTTTGATGGTGCTGAGCTTGGAGAAGCACTGGTTCTCTTAGATGTCTGAACTCTTTAATCCCTAAACCTCTCATTCTAAGCTCTTTCAAGAGCATTAGCACGATTAATCACCTCCTGAAATGAGGAAAAGTTCAATACTATCAACATTTCCTTCAATCTAGGGCGCAAGCCCTCCACAAACCATTCACAAGCATCTTTTTCTGTAGGCACAAGCTCCGCAACAAACTGACTCAACTTATTGAATTCACATTCATATTCATATACAGTACGATTTATCTGCTTCAAACTCATAAACTCTTATTTTATTTTCCTGATAAACTGATCTCCAATATACTTGTGTTTAAACTCTTCCAAAAATAGGGACCAAGTCACTGATCACTTGTCATTCTCATGGTGACATTCGTCCACCATATCATCGCTTGTCCTCTTAACAAAGAAACATCTCCATCCAACTTCTCCACTTCAGAGTAGTGGAGATTATCCAGCATGATCTTTAAATCATTTAGCCAAATATCTGCTGCAATCGGACTTTCCTCGGCTTATCCCTTAAATTCGGTTGGAGATGCATCAGAATAGCATCCAACGTCCTAAAGAAGGTATATTGATCTTGCACAGGCACTCCTTGAGATACTTGTCCTTCACCTTGCTTGGCCAGGGCAGGTGAATTGCTACTCTCCGCTGTCCTATCATCTCCCGCTTCATTTCGGGAGCTATTATGTTCGGACATCTAAAAAATAAAGATATCATTCTATTAGCAAGATAGCATGATTATTATTATATCAGATCAGAAGTTCTCACTAAATGTTGGCATGTATTCATTTAAAGACACGATAGACTCTGGTTTATGCCTAGAATTGGCTAAACCATAGCTCTGATACCATTAAATGTAACACCCCCAACCCGTACCTGACCTGGATAATAGTCTGAGATGTCACATTGACTTTTTAAAACAATATACTTATACAAAATAATAAAACATTTGAACTTATATTAAGAAAATCCTATATTATACATAAGTTTATACAAAGTTCAAAAAATAATCAGAGCATATACAACTTAAGCCTTGGATTATATGTCAACATTGATTTACATAGCAAAATAACCTACTAATTAAGTTGCTTCTGATCTGATGTATGCAAAAGTTATGTTATCTCCACTATCTATCCCTGTTTAGCTAACTTCCTAGATCCTACATGTGAAACACTCACACGCTGTCATCAACTTAGTGAGGCATAATAATATATAATAATAATAATACTATAATGAAATGGAGTACCATGCAATCATATATTTCTTCAATGCAACTTACATAACCATACATTTCACACATAAGCTTATCAAGTTAACAATCATGAATTCATATTAATAATTTCATTAGCCCATGATAACTGAGAACCTAAGGTATGTGAGTGCATTAAGGTTGTGCACAAATACTATCATCACAGCTCGTATAAATACACCGAAGTGTCATGTAGAATTGCACTGAAGTGCCGCTTAAAAATGCACCGGAGTGCCATGTAAAATTGTCCATAAGGACCACATAGAAATATCCTTAAGAACAATATACATATTCTAAAGGACCATTCATGTGTTTCAAAGGACACCATAAATGTTCCAAATGATACATATATGTCCCGAATGACAACGTAGACCCTCAACTCTTGGCATGACAATTATACCTATAGCTCTCATCTATATAACATGGGCTTTTCACAATTCACATAGTTTATATCTCATAGACATATAAATTCTTACATTTATCACATAGCTCATGTAAACTTTTCATACATATTCACGTAGATCATTGTCACATAATGCATATAATATAAATTCATGTCATGTATCATAGCATGTAATGTAACTATGTATTAGTGGTATTGAATCTAGACTTATCACAAGTCTAAATTTTAATATAATATTATAATCATAATAGGCATATGCACTCACTTATATCTCTTTGTCCTTCCCTTGATAAATTTTTCTTGTCACTTGTTTCGGAACTCGTTTAGAGTTATTATCTACATAAATATAATTTCCAAGATAATTATCAGAAGCCTAAACATATAACTCAATCTTAACAACTTAAACTATTAATGACCATAATTTATATTTCCTTATTAAGTAGTATTGGTACCAATACTTCCTTTAGAATGGTATCGATACCCTATTTAGGTATCGGTACCCAAATTTGATTCGATGTTTCCAAGTATTGATACCTGCCTACTGGTATTGATACATATGTTATCGATACTACCCCTTCCGGTATCAATACCTCATGAAGATGTTTGTCTAAAATGGTCCTAGGGTATCAGTACTTGTTCATGTAGTACCGATACCTACACAACATAATAGCCTATCATAGCTGGGTATTATCGATACCCGTTCATCTAGTACCGACACCGCTTACCCAGAACATACTTCTTTCATCCGAAAATCATCAGCCATTTACTTAATTTTCCAACCTCAAAGTTTCTTTCATACCACCAAACTTAACTATAACCACTTTAACTATCATTTATCATCTTAACACCTTATAAACTTAAACATCTTATTCCAATTCTTGAAACTAAGAATTTTACTAAGTTTTCCATATAATTCAAACTTAATTCTAACACTTATTACTTCTTATTCACACCTATGACAAGTCAAATCCAGCTTCTAAATTCAATTAAGTCTTCTTATTCAAATTTTCACTTAATAACTTCATACCTTATATCATCCATAACTTACCCTTCTTTGAGTTTTTATATCTCTTTTTTGTTTCCCTAATCTTTCTTAAAGCTTCATCAATCAAAACCACACCTAATTCTCAAGAATTAACCAAATAAAAGTTAACTAACTTTGGTTATGGGGCTTCACGACTGTAGAAGAAAAGTGAAGAAGAAATGTCTGGAAACCTTTTGTTTCCCCAACCATGTTCAAGTGGGTTTTAAAATAACCACAACAAATATTTAATTATTCCCCTTGTTCAATGACCCATTTGCCCCTTTATTCCTCGTTCTTTTGCTAAATCTTCCTACATGAAAATTTTCAATTATAACCTTGAACTTTTCAATTTATCTAATTTAGTCACTGAATTCTAAAATCTCACAATTTGGTCACTAACCCGATGCTTGGGATGTTACAGTTATAGCATCCCCGATAAAGTTTTGCCATAGTGAAATTTTGACAGTAGAATCTGGAGCAGAAAAGACAAAACAACAAAAAATAAAACCAAGTTGTCCTACCACACGTGACTCATTGTCTTGCTGTTGTTTTTGGGACCACATGACAGCCTAGCCCCCAATTCACATGAAAGGAATGATTCATAGGGTATAAATAGAATTTTAGCACAAAACCCTAGAGATTCTCTTAGTATAAATAAATAAATAAGGATACCTCATTTTTAGGGAGCTTTTAGGGTGTGATTTAATCAAGGAGGAAACAACTCACCAACCTTCCATTTTCTTATTCATTTCCTCATTTTTGTGGTGTCCTTCATAACCGAGCTTCGAAGGGATATCAACTAGGACCTTAAGATAGGCTAGTTTGCTAAGGCGGTCCATGGCGATGGAGCTAAGTGTCACAGCAGCAGCTCATTAAGAGTATTATTCTCCTTGTGTTTTTATTTCTTATCTTGTTCTGGTCTTGTATTAACTCGAATGATCTTGGATGAACTTAGCCACGCCATGAACTAAATTATTTGGTGTTGGATTTTTTTTGGTTGATTTTAGTTTGTGTTAATGAATGGATAGATGTTTTTATGTTTAAATGGTGTTTTGCTCATTGTCTTTAACTTGTACACTTAGCATTGTAAGATCTTTTAAGAGAATGTCGTTTTCTATAGCGTAGATGCTTACTCTTGTAAGAGCTTTTGAGAGATTGCCATTTTTTTAAGTATAGATGCCTGGTATCGAGAGAGCTAGGCTAGATCTACATAAGCAAGGGAGCTAAATTGGGATGGTGAGGTTCGAACCCGCCTTAGAGATAAAAAGAGGGTTTTAAACGACTAAAAGGGATAAGAATTAGTCGATAGGCTAGTGTTACAATTCACGCTAAGAGGTATTGTCGTAACATTAGTTTTATCATGTTCCATGCTATAGATACTTTAGGAACATTTTTAGCAAATCCATTCGGGCGGCATACTCATAGGAGTAGAGACCATTCTAGCACATAATATTAATTCCAATAGCGAATACAACCAATTACCCCTATAGAATATTTATTGTGCGAGGTTGCCAAGTCTTATTTCATTCTCCATAGTTCAATTTACTTTTTGTTATAGCATTCTTTTACTGTTTACCTGAACACTTCACATAAACTTTTGCCACAGTGACTACAAGAAATTTCTATTATTGTAACAAAATTATTTATCACTAAAAATAATAAATTTGTCACGATATATTTATTTTGATGAATTTTGTGTGTTACCATGTTTGTTAGAACAACCTCATCATGTAAAGTATATTGTGACGATCCATGTTATAAATTGTTATTATGAGTAAATAAATTTATCATAATTTGTTATTATGAGAAAATATTATAACTAAATAAATTTGAAATATTTTTTTATTTTGATTAAATTAATATGTTATTGTGTGTAAATAAATTTATCATAATTTGTTAATGTTTCAAAAATAATTTGGGTCATAATTTATTTCTATGATTAAATTAATTTGTCATAAGTTATTTATGTTAAAAATAGCATTACCAAAAAATTTGTTATGATAACTAATAATATATTTAAAAAAATCTTATAATAATAAAATTAATATTGAATATTATAAAATTAAACATAAAATATTTAGAATAAAATTTTTAAGAGTATAAAGTCATTTTTTTGGAAATATAAATAAATTAAGATCTATCACAACGACCTATAAATCCTTCCACGCCTTCATTTAATTTAAAAAAATAAATTATATTAAATTTTTAATAAATATTTTAAAAATGGAATATAAAATATATTTTATTATTAAAAATTAAATTATAATATTAGTTTAAACTTTGATTGGACAAAATATCAATATTTTGATTGCTGAAAATAACAATCTATAAACATGTTAATATTACAATAAATAAGTGTGAGAAAAGAAAATAAATCAATAATAATATTAATATTACTAATAAATAAATACTATTATATTAGTCTTGAACTTTCTTATTATATTAAAAAGGGTCGATTGAAGCATTTTATTAATACAAGAAATAAAGATATAACTAAGTCCTAAAGAAAACAAACAATGAAAAAAATAGTTAGAAAAAATAGAACACGAAAAGGGGAAAAGCTTCTTATGACCAAAATCTCCAATAGATGAAAGGAAGTCAGAAGTTCTACTATGAAAACTAAAACAAAGTAAAATCATACAACTTCTAGATTATCAAAAATATATGTGGCAATTTGATCTACTAACCGACATTTATCTTGAGTTTAAATCATTATATATGCAATTCATACTATATTAATTATATACTCTCAAAAACACCACAATAACAACTCCCTAGGAACATTAAAATAAAAAAAAAACAATCCTAGGTCTCTAAAAAAGCATTCATAAAGATAATCATCTTTATAAATATAACTATTCTTTTATCTTTGTGCAGTTCACAATATACATTCATAAAACAAGAAGAAAATTTGTTTTTATTCTACTTTTTATAACATGGCCAAAAAATAATAATTAACAACAAAAAACAAAATGAAATTATCATCTCTCTTACATCATTGGCTCATCATTTGTATTGGATTTTGATTGTTTTTATCTATTAGAATCAGCCATAATCAACGAGGTAACTTTGATTATTTAGAAAGAACACAAATATAAATAATAAATTATAGATCATATTAGATTATAGATCAAATATATAAAAAAAATTACTATTTTTCCTTAACGTTGAAGAAGAAAGAAGAAGATGGAGTAATGGCCTTGAATGGTTAAACAAAAATATAATTAAGGTTTGAAAAATATTATTTATAAGATACGTATAAATATTTTTTTCTAAAATTAGTTTCCACTAAGAGAAAAAAAATGGGAAATTTCCTCCTAAATTATCTATTTATTATTTAAAAAATCTATTATTTGATAATATTATTAAGATAAACTTCAAAATTCCTAGAAATTATATTTGAAATATATATATATATATTCTAAATCAAAGAAACAAATAATAATAATTTATAAATCAAAATCAAATAATTTAGAAATAAAAAATACCACTAAATTTATAAATCCTTATATATATATATATATATATATATATATATATAATATTACATTTTTTATCATCTGTATCAGTACATGATTTTTTATCATTCATGCTAAAATAAAATATATTAATATATATTAAATAAAATACATAATCGATAATCAACATAAAAATTATATTTAAAACATAATCCAAATACATTATATGAAATTAGGTCTAAAACATTTGATCCAAATTGAATATTATATTTATAATTAAACATAATCATTAATTTATTATTTTTTCTTGTTCAAGGAGAAATATTATATTGATAATTAAACATTAAGAATGAGTTAAAATCTTAATTTATAACTAATTTTTTATTTTTCACCAAATAAATCACATCGTAAATTTTTTAGACCAACACGATATGAAAAAGGTCACAAACTCTAACACGTCTTATAGGTCAGTTTAAGTAAAATTATTATTCCTAAATGATAATTGAATTTGAATGAAGTTAAGCCTAAATGATAAGATTGAAAAATAAAAAAGACACAATTAGTTAATTATTTACTCATTTTTGTACGTGATTTAAAAATATTCAACTTAAATTTTATGCTAGATACATTCATGTAGGTATCAATTTTAGACATTTAGAACAATAAGTTACTTATATTTTAATGTAAGGTAATATATATTAATTAACCGTTACATAGAAATATAATTCTCCTATCCCTATTTTATACTCCTATATGTGTTCACCACTCATTGTAACACGTGTAATATAGTTATTCAATAACTTAAAGAGGTTTTTCATCATTATTTTTTATTTTTCATTTAACATTTTCTTTTGTCATCTAAAATAAAATTTTTAATTTTTAATAATATTTTTTCATGTTCTCTCTTTCGTTTTGAAACTTGATGGTATTCTTATCTCAAGGGAGATATTTTCAACATTTTGTTTCAAAAGAAACAATCTCAAAGGATACAATTGTTGTTTGTTGATAGCATTGTTTTTTGGAGGTAATTTTAATGTTAAAAACGACACTACTCATTCACGTTAAAGAGATCTAGCTGCTTTCAGGTAAATTGTTTGCTAAAGATGATGATGTTCCTTCTTGTTGAGGAAGTCAGGTCAATATGGATATAATTTGATGTTGAAGATGACACTGCTCATCCATGTTGAAGAGTTCTGACCACTTTTATATGATGTTGTTCCTTCTCGTTAAAGAAGTCGGTCGATGAACGACATTGTTCCTTCGTGGTGAGTACGTATAGTTGTATTTGGAGATAACATTGTTCCTTCATGTTGAGGAAGTCTGATTATCTGGATGACACTACTTCTTCTCGTTGAGAAGGTCTAGTTGGTGGAAGATATTGTTCCTTCATATTAAGGACGTCTAGTCGTACTTTGATGGTTTGATTCGACATTGTTCATTTTTTATGAGGAAAACTAGTCGTTCTTAAAGGATTGTGAATCTGAAGATAATATTGTTCCTTCTTGCTGAGGAAGTCTAATTTTCTGAAGATAGTTTGAATTTGAAAACGATATGGGTTGAAGAGAGCTAATCGTTGCTCAGTGTCAAATCTAATGATGGCATTGCTCTTTATCGTTGAGGAGATCTAGTCATAGTTGCCATGATTGATTTGAAATGATATCTTCTTATTCAACATAGGTTTGTGGAATGAAATTCTCTGCTAACTCTTCAAATTCCTATCAAATAATCGACACTTGAGTGAAAACAAATGAGTGGAAAGAAAGTTTTTCAAGAGAAGTTATCTCAGGTGAGATAAAATTTTGTTTCAAGGGAAATAATTTCAAAATTTACGTTTCAAGGTAAAATTGTCTCAAGCGAGACGATACTTATTTTTAGGAAAACAATCTCAAGTGAGATCAATTTTGTTTCAAGAAAAATTGTCTCAAACGAGACAAAACTTTGTTTCGAGAGAAACAATCTCAAGGGTAACAGACAGTCTGGTCCTACATGTTGAGGAGATCTAGTTACGTAATAATTCATTCTCTCGGGAAATTTGAAAATGAAATCATTCCTTCGTGTTGAGCAAATCTGGTTGTATTTTGACGGCTCAATTTTACATGGTTCCTTCTCGATGAGGACGATAAGTTATTTTGAGCCTGAAGACAACATTGTTCCTTCTTGCTGAGGAAATCTAGTTATCTTGAGACAATTTGTCTTTGACACTATTCCTTCGTGTTAAGGAGAGCTAATCGTTGTTCGGTGTCAAATCCAATGATAACATGGCTCCTTCTTGTTAAGGAGATATAGTCACCTTTAAAAAGATCTGATCCTTCATTTCAAGACGTTAAATATGTGAATGACATTGTTCCTTCGTATTGAGGACGTCTAATCATCTCTAAACTTTTCTTTCCTGAAAGATCTTTGGAAAATGATACATTTATGAATGATTATCTTGGATGTTTTTATGAATGTCAAGATGAAGTTTATTTCATGTATGTGACTTGATTTTTATTTCAATAAAAATGACTTTTTGAATTTTTCCTCATGAGAGGAGAAAATGATTTTGAGAAAAGAAAATTAGATGATTTCCTCGTGAAAAGAGAAAAATAACCTTTAAGAAAAATGAAATAAAGATTTTAGGAAAAAACAATCTTAATAAAGACTAGATTGATGTTCTTAGGCAAACAATCTTGAGAAAGACACAATTAGTTTCTCAAAAGAGATTATAAAGGAATCCTCACAAGAGGGGAAACAAAGTTTTATTGTATGCGATGATGAATGTTTGATGCAAAGATGTAAATTAATGTCACATGTATGAATATGATTATGCATGTTTTCTTGATTCAATAGTCAGGGACGGATGCCTGAGAACTCTTCATTCTATCTCTGATTCGGTTGTCTTCTCTCTTTATTTACACCAGCGTGCATCATTGCAATTCTTGACTCATGTCAATTACTTATTGCCCCAACAAATTTTTTGCACCTGAAAAATTTGGCTTCCCTTATCTGAACTTTTGTGGAAATCCAATAGAGCTTTCATCCTTTCTTTGAAAAGAGAATCCATCATTACAAGTTTTGGAGACTGTACATGTGCTGCTATTTTATGACAAAAAATCAATTGCATATGTATGGAGCTAGCCACCGCAGTAATCGATGGGACATCTACATCTCTGACAAGCCCTGTGATACATCTATGCCAAGGATGGTAGTTGAAGCCATAGAGGCAATCAAAATCAAAATTAAAGGTGTTTGCTCAATTGCTAACATCGAATTCAATACACCGTGTAACCATGCCAAAATCTGCAAGGCTCTTAACTCTTGGATAGATGGTCTATCTTAATTGAATCCCGAACGAGGCTATTTGTATTAGCGTGTTGAGAAGTTAACGATAATTCACTATTTAATTGGCTCCACTAGCTTCTTGATGTTAAAATTTTATTGCCCAATATGTGGCAAGAAAACTTTGTCGCTTTTAACCTTGGCACAACAGAGCATGGTATTCCACTTGAGTGAAATTGGAATTTAGAAACCCCGTATGATTGAATCAATGGTTCAGCACCATAATTACTGGTTCGTGAAACATTCATCATTTCTCGTGGCTTTTGTATGTTGTAATGATGGACAAAACAATCATATAGTAAGCTCCACTGTCTTTACTTCACCATTTTCAATTTTCACACCTTTCTGACTTATTGAAAATAAATGTATGCTCAATTCAAAGATCTTGTACTCCTGAATGATATGGGCCTTCAATAATGTCTCAACATTTATCATTTCTTGCTCCAGCACTGATTATAAGCATGAGCTCTGTGTTTGAGAGACATGTGTCAACTTCCAATATCTACTCCAAAGAAATTGTCTTGTTTGAAAATGTTTTTCTTCTTCTTTTATTTTCGAAAAAAAAGATCAATTAAAAGAATTTTGAAAAATGTTTAATCAAAATTTTTGAAAAATATTACCCTTTTCTAGGTTTCACAATTGAGACAAATCATAAAATAATAGTTCATTGGATATCAAAGAATTAATTATTCTCTTAATCCTTCAAACATATACCTCTTTGACAAGTGTTAGGATTATGGATTGGTTTCACGTTGGCTTCATATTTTCTAAGGTTTCAGCCATCAAGTCTTTCTTTTTGTCCCTGCTCTTTAGAATATTATGCATGTCTTTCATTTCTGACTTGGCATTTAATTGGGTGCAAACAAAATGTTGCAACAAGCATAATCAATTGTTAAACCTTTTAGAACACTTCTATTTCCGTTGTCTGAAATCTTCTATTGTTCAAGCTTCGTAGACTCCTCTAACAAAGGCAGTGCATAAATATCGGTCTAAAATGAAATTCCTGAGTGCTCGTGTGAAATTGACTATAAAAGGTGTTCATAAACTCCCTTAGTCTATATTCATCGAAACTCCTTATTTAGTAAATTCGATTTAATTGACTATTGTTTGGCTAGCTGAATTCAACTTTATTGTACATACATATTTTATAATTGCCTTTATTTGGCTAGTTGAACTTATCCATAAAGTCGGGCCATTTAACCAGTTGCTCTAGAGGGATAGCTCAAGCTTTATTTTATACATATATAATTACATTCTGGGTATACAAATTCAATTTCTTAAGCTTGTCAAGAAGAACCTGTTATAGTCCTGGTGTTGTTGAAAGTCAGAAAATCTCATCCTTAGAGTTCAATTTCCAAGCAACTGATATAAACTAGATTCATCTACTCAACTATTCTATCTGTGAAGATCATGATCATTATTCAACATCATCAACAGAAGTAGAAACCAGTCAGCTTTGCAATATCATGTACAAGATGCCTTATTTTATCCACTTCCTTACGTACTTGAATGTGAAACCCTTAATTGTCTCTTCATACAAGGAGAAGGCTAGCTTGGTCCCTACAAGAGAAGGGTATGTATTCTAACGTATCTTCTAGAGAAAAATTAAGGGTTATTGTTTTACGAATGTCCAATCCTGTCACTTGCCCAGAGGCCATAACTTTAATTCTTAAGAGAGCTTTTAATTCAAATGATATTAAAAGAACTACAAGATTAAAACTCATTCAATTGTTCATGACCTTAAAAGGTAATATAATTTCAATCATCAAATGAATTAACAAAATATTTAAGCAAAAAAAGAACAAAAATGAGTTCAAACAAAACAATACTCTTAATGCAAGTGCAAGAAAGCTTCATGGTAGATACAAAGATCTCTTCTTGATTAGCAAAAAAATACCCCATCATTCTTCGAATGTCCATGCCCCCAAATCAATCAAAATTTGGACCTTGTGCTTCAGTGCCTTACATTTCTCAGCGGAATGTCATGAACTTCCTATGTGATAGTTGCATATGACATCAACATCGTAGCCCTCAGGATATGGGACTCTTTTGGCTTGGACTAAACTGAAGTCACAAGATTCTTCTCAACCATCGTTGGAAGTAATTCCTTATAGGTCATTGGAATTGGATCAAATTAACTCTTTTCTCTGATCATCCTATAAGGCTCAGCCCTTCGACCAGCTAAATAGGCTCCCACTGTACTAATTTCAACTTTTTCCTTTGATTTTTCTAATCTTGCTTCTATTCTTAATATGGTGTCACATGATTAGAACCACTGTCATCGAATCCTCCACGAATTAATTCCATATTTTTATGAATGATGCATGTGAAAATACTTAAATAAATGAAATGCATGGGCGAAATGCAAAGATGCAAATGTAGATATAAAACATGTTGATCCCAATGATGAATATCGTAGAACAATTTTCATCATCGATAAAAAGTATTCACATCACAAGATAGTCCATTTTACAAACATGCTTTCACTTAGGCGCTCGGTCTGAAATGGATCAATGCTGTAATACCCCAAAATTTTGGATAATGACCAAAATGAAAATTTTGAAGTTTGATGGTCAAAGTAGAATAATTGGGAAAAAGTTTAGGGAATTAAGTGAGAAATTTACTAAAAATAATTCTATTCCATAAAGAGATGTTTACTCTTGAGAGTGGGGTTTTATAGAAATCATATTTTTGGATTTGGAATTTTAGTAAAGAAAAATTAGAAAGGGTTAAAGCCGGTAAGGAATCGATAATTTCAGATCGAATTGGAATTTTACAAAAATTTGAAGGATGTTATAAAATGGTTGGAAATCTTATTTTTCATATTTTAGATCAGAGAAATTAGGTTTGGAAATATGCAATTTTTCATATTTAATCAAAACAGTGAAATTTAGTGACTAAAATGAAATTTTTGAAAATTCAAGGGGAATTTTGAAAATAAAAGTCAAAATAATTCAGCTTTGACTTTGATATATGATAAGTATGAGTTGTCATGGTTTTATGGTGAATAAAAAGATTCATTAAGGGTGATTTTGTCTTATCTCAAGTAAATGAATATTATATTCATTTAAAGTTAGATTAAATGGAAATTAAGATGAAATGTACCTAACATTTCATCCAAATTTGTTCATCTTCTTCTCAAACTAGACGTGGGTTTCTCCTAAGGTAAGAGAAAGCTTTAATTTCATTTTCAAGCAATTTCCTTAGGATTTTGAGTATGCTGAAAATAGAAAATTATTATATGCGAAAAACGCTATCATTTGGTACCAATATTGCATGATAATATTGTTAGTGTTCAAGTTCATCTTGAGTTGATGAATGGGATGTTGATTTCTTGTGTTTTTATGGGTTATGAAGAGTTAAGTGATTTTAAAGAATTGGTTATAAGAATTGATGAAGAACCTAAGGTTGAGGTTTAAGAAAACAGTTTAGATTTTGAGTATAAAACTAATTTGGAGGTTATTTTTATATATTATGTTCATATATCAATCTAGTTTTTTTTAAAACAAATGGGGATCAATTTCAAGGTGTGTACAAAAAGATATGAGTTTTTAACCGAGGAAAGGTCAGAAAAATCAGACAACAGATTCTGCAAAACAGATTATGTTGGTCAACTTTGAAACTTCACCATAAATTATAAAGAATGAATTAGAAGGAGTTATTTATATTTATAGATTCATATTCGAGTCTAGTTTTGAACAGAATAAACGAAATTAAATTCCAGTGTGTATATCAATACAGAATACTGATTCTTTAAAGGTAGTGCGAGTTGTCTGAATATGGAAAATTGATGGGTTGTTGTGTAAGTGTTATATAATTGATGTACTATGCTGGAAATTGTTGTTTGGGAATTGAAATGAGTGTTAGATGTGAAATATGACTATTTTGAAAGTTTGAAAAGATTTGTGATTTAAGTACAACATTTGTATAGTTGTGTTACTTAAATGTAGTTATGCTTTTATAAAAGCATTTGAATGGTAATAATTTTAATACTTGAATTTTTGGTATTGAAATTCTAAGTGATAAAATGGTGAAGGACCATTTTGTGTAAATTGTTAAAGTAGGTTCCAATGTTAAAAGGAATTATTAAGTGTTAAATATTTTGGACTAAAATGAGTTTTAAGTATATTATGGAGTTATTTTGGGATATGCTTATGTTAGTACAATACTAACATATTTATTATTATGAATTTGTGATTTATACAGATTGTGATTGATTTGTGATCTAAGCAAGTCAAATAGAAAAGGGGTTTATTGTGGACAATAGTGGGGCACAATATTCGGAAATTTATAAAGTGTCAAGGTGAGTGCAATACATGCATGAAATTATGCATGGATGTTTTATACATCATCAGGAAGACTTGCGATAAGTCGACCTTGTTTATATCAGCATGATATTATGTCATATTTTTTATAAATTTACATGACATTGATATGTCATAGTATGAAATTATAATGCATTGATTATGGAAATGTGATATTTTACCATAAATGTTATTTCGAGTATGAACTGCCCAATGTTAAATTATGATAATATACTTTACCATGGATGGATCGAATAAAATAGACTATATGCCCAAGTAAGTCATTGAGGGACAGGGTATAGTTGGCATGCCATAGAGTATAGCAGCTACAAGTTTATAATAGCACTATAGTGTGTAAGGACACTAAGTGCAGGTTTATGTCTGGATTAGCACTATAGCGTAAGCTTAGTGTAGGTGGTGGGCACGACCTTATGTGTATGGTCCGGATTAGCACTATGGCGTAAGCTTAGTGTAGGTTTAACACTACGGTGCAGGTATTTTACTCGAATACCCAGGGTTCTCAAGGTTTAATATTGGGCTATAGGCTATGGTTTATGGTTAATTGGTTAATAAATGGTAACCATGCAAATAAGCTTACGAGCTTATGGAATAATGGCAAGTATATGGATAAAATAAGATTACGAGCTTATGGACTAAATGGTAAGTATATTGGTAAAATAAGCTTACGAGCTTATGGATTAAATGGTAAGTATATTGGTAAAATAAGCTTACGAGCTTATGGATAAATGATATGTATATTGGTAAAAAAGTTGTATTATTTTGATCATGATAAATATTGGCGATGCTAGTAACATGATTAAATGACATTTTGATTTTTACATTGAAAATCATGCATGAATTGTATTGCACTGTTTATTGTTTTAATTGCCTTACTAAGTATATACTTAGCGTGTGATGATGTTCACACGTAGGTAAAAAGCCAGTAGTGGAATAAAGAGTTCAAAGTGACATCAAGCATCAGGAAGTATATTTCAATATCAGTAAGACATCCTATAATAGAATTTGATTTAGATAGTGGCATGTAATTAATAATGTTCAATTTGTTTTGTTTAATAAAGTTGGAAACAAAAATGGAAATTTTATAGTGATGAAAGGTTAATTTTTATGCGTTTTATATGTATTTCTAGGAATTTATTGTAGCAGTTACTGTAGCAGTGCATCGACACACATTTTAAGTTCAAAATTTTTTGTGCATCGATACACTGTTCATATTACTATAGTAGTGCATCGAAACACTGTTCAATATTCACGGGTATTGTTCACTGTTACTGTTCGCTATTCACTATTCGTAAAAAAATCTTTTGTTTTAAATTTGTTATAATGAAATATAATTTATATGATATGATATTTTTATAATATTATTTACCATTTTAAAGAAAATAAATTTTAAATCACTTATGAATTGGAAAATGGTTTTAGAAATTCAGATAACATCTATAATCTATATAGGTATAATTATACGGGTTATGGGTATTACATTTATTGGCATCAGAGCTACAGGTTAAAAAGTTTATATATGCCACTAGGATGTAAAAAATTACTGATAGTTGTATATATGTGATGATGCTTATAGGGAGTAAAGTTATTCTTTACTAAAGAATAATGATTCTGACTATGTTTAGATGTTGGAATTAAAGACAAAAGTAAGAAAGTCGAAATTGTTGAAAAGAAGGTCGAGATTGAAATCGACAAAAAGGGACCCCACGACTTATGTAAAACACCTTAGAAGGGAGGATGTTGTAAGGGACTTTTCTCCATTTTGTTGAAGATTATGAATTGGAAGAATCGATTAAAAAGTTTGAACGATTACAAGAAAATTCGAATCGGATGAGGATCCAAAGAAGATTTCTGAATCTAGTGATGATTCTGAGGTTTCTCTAGGTAAGCTTAAATAAGTGAGAAATATTTAAGCTAAGCATTAAATTGTTTTAAGCATTGTTGATTTGAGTAAGAGGAAATAAATAAGCGGTAAATATGATTTCCGCTAAAAGTTTATAGAAAGCTGAGTTATTAGTGAATCAAATGGTTATGAGTTGGATTGAGAATAGATATCAAGTCCATAAAATTTGATAGAGTTACCTTGTGAAGGTAAATATGAGGAAATGGATTGTCTAACCTTCCATGCTACAATGAATTATTGTATAGATCGAGATTTATTCTCAAACACTTGAAAAGTGTCAGGTTGTAGTGAGAGGAAAAATAGTAATTTGCTTGATTGTGTGATTTTAGCTTTAACTGCTATGAAGTTATTGCTACAAATTTATCAAGTTTTATTATTGAATGATGTGAACATTGAAACTTTCATTTGAGATTGAAAATGTTTCAACTGTTTGAAAATATTATCTATGGATCTGGATAAGTTATACAGATTTCCTTAAGATGAAATAAGGAATTCCAAAGTAGAAATATTCAATTCTACTTGATATCGAGTGATATTATAATGGAAGACCCATAGGTCACGATCATGATACAAGTGTTAGACGGACAAATAGTAAATGTCCAATAAAGATTAAGGAGTTTATATTACTGGTAAATCTTATGGGATTATCATTAACGAGTTTAAGATCATTTTGATCATGAGTTGGTTGTCTCTGCATTAAGGTTGGGTTAATGGTCGCAAGAAGTGATTAATTAAGAAAAATACAGAGAAATTAAAAATTTTAATGATTGATGAAAACAAATGAATTCATCAATAAGTGATATCAGCAATGGTTACAATTAAGATAATGTATAAAGGATGCATAGCTTTTGTAGCTAAAGTGATAGATACTCAAGTATCTGAAGTAAGATCATATGATATTTCCATAACTTAGGAATTTTCATATGTATTTTTAGATTTATTATTATGGGTTACCTCCAGATTGAGAGGTGGAATTCAATATTGATGGTTATCAAGGCATTGATCTTGTATTTATGGCTTCATATCGAATGATTGCGATTGAGTTAAGAGAGTAAAGAACCAATTGCAAGAACGGCTAGATTGAGGATGCATTAGACCAAATATTTCACCTTGGTGTTACCGGTATTGTTTAAAAAAAATGGATATGTGTGATTATGCAAAAATTAGCGATAGTTAAATAGAGTACCTATCAAGAACAAATATCCTATTTTGAGGATTGATAACTTGTTTGATCAACTTAAAAGGAGCAGCAATATTTTCTAAAATTGATATTCGAATGGGATGTCACCAGTAAAATTTTAAAGAGGAAGAGGTTCCAAAGATAGTTTTCAGAATACGGTATAGACACAACGAGTTCGTAGTAATGCCGTTTGGTTTGAAAAATGCTCTGGAAATATTCAAAGACTTGATGAATCAAGTATTTCAATTTTACTTGGATTAATTTGAGGTGGTCTGCATTGATGACATTTGGGTATACTCGAATACAAAGATAGAGCATGATGCTTATCTTCGTACTGTATTCGAAATACTTAAGGATGAAAAATTATATATTAAACTGTCAAATGATGAGCTTTGGCTATCAAAAGTTGAATTTCTTAGTCATGTTGTCTGGGCAGATGGCATAAGAGCTAAAAACAATTTTATAAGAAAAAAACAAAACAAAAAAGAAAGAACAACAAGAAAATGAAAATGAAGAAAAAAAATAATAGAAAAAGAGAAAAAAAAATGAGAGATGATTAAATATATATATATATATATATATATATTTCACTTGTGGAAAAAGATGAGAGTAAAGACCTTGAAGTCAACTCTGATGGGTGTCTATTTTATCGAGGAAGAATTCGTATTTCTCATAATGATGAGTCGAAGAAATATATATTCTTTCTGAGGCAAATTATAGTCTACTGACTATGCATTCAGGTGGAAACAAAATGTATCAGGATATAAAGAGTCATTTTGGTGGCCATGTATGAAAAGAAACATTACTGAGTTGTTGCTACATGTTTGACATGTTAACAAGTAAAAGTTGAGAATAAAGTGCTTTCGTAATTGTTGCAACTGATTATTATTCCAGAGTGGGAATAGTAAAGATTCACTATGGATTTTGTTACAGGGTTACCTTTGACATCAAATAAAAAGGATTCCATTTGGGTGATAGTGACCGGTTAATTAAATTGGCACATTTCATTTTAATTCAAATGGACTATGCATTGGATAAATATACAGAATTGTATATCAAGGAGATAGTTTGATTACAAGGAGTATCAGTATCAATTATATCCGATAGAGATCCAAAGTTCATTTTAAAGATTTTGAAAATATTTGCATAAAGTTTTGGGTACTTGATTGAATTTATGTACGATCTTTCATCCATAGATGGATGGTAAGTTAAAAAGTACTATTTAGATATCAAAAGATATGTTGAGTGCATGTGTAATGGATTCTAAGGAATCATGGGAAAAGAAAAGTATTTGCCTTTAGTAGAATTTGCCTTCAATAACAATTATTAATTGAGCAACAAGATGGCTCAGTATGAAACTTTATATGGGAGAAAATGTCGAACATCATTAAATTGGTTCAAATTAAAAGATCGAAATCTTATTGGCCCAGATTTATTGAAAGAGGTTGAGGATAAAGTAAAGATAATTCAAAATAATCTCAAAATGGCATTTGATCGGAAAAAGTCTTATACAGACTTGAAGTGAAAAGATATTGAATTTTATGAAGGTGATAAAGTTTTTCTTAAGGTATCATTTTGAAAAAAAAAAAGATTTTGCGTCCAAAACGCAAAGGAAAACTAAGCTTAAGATTCATTAGACCTTATGAGATTTTAAAAAGAGTTAGACTGATGGCTTATCAGTTAACATTAACTATGGAGGTAATTGAGATCCAGAGTTGGACAAAGTTTTTCATGTGTCGATGTTTAAAAAGTATCGATCGGATCTTTCACATATCATTGCATCAGAGGAAATTAAGATCCGACTAGATTTTATATATGAAGAAGAACCAATGCGGATCTTATCTCTAGAAATCAAAGAATTGTGTAACAAGACGATTTCTGTAGTTAAAATGATTTAGAAAAATCATAATGTCGAGGATGATATGAAAATATGTAGATGTTTTCAAATCAGGTTGAAGATTTGGATTAAATGATTTCAAAATCTAATGATTTGCATGATCTTTAAAAAACCCTCAAATTAAAGAGGAAAACTGGAATTCAAGAACTTGGCAAGACGAGAAGAGATTTTCAACAACAACAAAAAAGGCGCGGTCTCAAATTGTTTATCTTGAGTTATCGCAAAAGAAGTCTACAGTTAAAGCGTGGGCATGTCTTATCAATCAGTATAACCCTAAATTAGGGTTATGAATTTTCAATAGAAAATGAAGTTAGGGTTTTCATGGAAAGTTTTAAAATTCGAGGATGAATTTTCTTAAGGGGGAGAATTGTAATACCCCAAAATTTTGGATAATGACCAAAATGAAAATTTTGAAGTTTGATGGTCAAAGTAGAATAATTGGGAAAGGTTTAGGGAATTAAGTGAGAAATTTCCTAAAAATAATTCTATTCCATAAAGAGATGGTTTACTCTTGAGAGTGGGGTTTTATAGAAATCATATTTTTGGATTTGGAATTTTAGTAAAGAAAAATTAGAAAGGGTTAAAGCCGGTAAGGAATCGATAATTTCATATCGAATTGGAATTTTACAAAAATTTGAAGGATGTTATAAAATTGTTGGAAATATTATTTTCATATTTTAGATCAGAGAAATTTGGTTTGGAAATGTGCAATTTTTCAGATTTAATCGAAACAGTGGAATTTAGTGACTAAAATGCAAGTTTTGAAAATTCAAGGGGAATTTCGGAAATAAAAGTCAAAATAATTCAGCTTTGACTTTGAGATATGATAAGGATGAGTTGTCATGGTTTTATGGTGAATAAAAAGATTCGTTAAGGGCGATTTGGTCTTATCTCAAGTAAATGAATATTATATTCATTTAAAGTTAGATTAAATGGAAATTAAGCTGAAATGTACCTAACATTTCATCCAAATTTGTTCATCTTCTTCTCCAACCAAACGTGGGTTTCTCATAAGGTAAGAGAAAGCTTTAATTTCATGTTCAAGCAATTTCCTTAGGATTTTGAGTATGCTGAAAATAGAAAATTGTTATATGCGAAAAACGCTATCATTTGGTATCAATATTGCATGATAATATTGTTAGTGTTCAAGTTCATCTTGAGTTGATGAAGGGGATGTTGATTTCATGTGTTTTTATGGGTTATGAAGAGTTAAGTGATTTTAAAGAATTGGTTGTAAGAATTGATGAAAAACCTAAGGATGAGGTTTAAGGAAACAATTTAGATTTTGCGATTGACAGTGGGTTTGAAAATTAACCAGAATTTATATAAAAATAATTTGGAGGTTATTTTATATATTGTGTTCATATATCGATCTAGTTTTGTTTAAAATAAACGGTGATCAATTTCAAGGTGTGTACAAAAAGATATGAGTTTTTAACCAAGGAAAAGTCAGAAAAATCGGATAACAGATTCTGCAAAACAGATTATGTTGGTCAATTTTGAAAATTCACCATAAATTGTACAGAATGAATTAGAAAGAGTTATTTATATTGATAGATTCGTATTCGAGTCTACTTTTCAACGGAATAAACATAATTAAATTACAGTGTGTATATCAATACAGAATACTGATTCTTTAAAGGTAGTGCGAGTTGTCTGGATATGGAAAATTGATGGGTTATTGTGTAAGTGTTATATAATTGATGTACTATGCTGGAAATTGTTGTTTGGGAATTGAAATGAGTGTTAGATGTGAAATATGACCATTTTGAAAGTTTGAAAAGATTTGTGATTTAAGTACAACATTTGCATAGTTTTAGTACTTAAATGTAGTTATGCTTTTGTAAAAGCATTTGAATGGTAATAATTTTAATACTGGAATTTTTGGTATTGAAATTCTAAGTGATAAAAAGGTGAATGACCATTTTGTGTAATTTGGAAAAGTAGGTTCCAATGTTAAAAGGAATTATTAAGTGTTAAATATTTTGGACGAAAATGAGTTTTAAGTATATTATGGAGTTATTTTGGGATATATGTTAGTAAAATACTAACATATGTATTATTATGAATTTGTGATTTATACAGATTGTGATTGATTTGTGATCTAAGCAAGTCAAATAGAAAAGGGGTTTATTATGGACAATAGTGGGGCACAATATTCGGAAATTTATAAAGTGTCAAGGTGAGTGCAATACATGCATGAAATTATGCATGGATGTTTTATACATCATCAGGAAGACTTACGATAAGTCGACCTTGTTTATATCAGCATGATATTATGTCATATTTTTTTTTATAAATTTACATGACATTGATATGTCATAGTATGAAATTATAATGCATTGATTATGGAAATGTGATATTTTACCATAAATGTTATTTCGAGTATGAACTGCCCAATGTTAAATTATGATAATATACTTTACCATGGATGGATCGAATAAAATAGACTATATGCCCAAGTAAGTCATTGAGGGACAGGGTATAGTTGGCATGCCATAGAGTATAGCAGCTGCAAGTTTATAATAGCACTATAGTGTGTAAGGACACTAAGTGCAGGTTTATGTCCGGATTAGCACTATAACGTAAGCTTAGTGTAGGTGGTGGGCACGACTTTATGTGTATGGTCCGGATTAGCACTATGGCGTAAGCTTAGTGCAGGTTTAACACTACGGTGTATGTATTTTACTCAAATACCCAGGGTCCTCAAGGTTTAATATTGGGCTATGGACTATGGTTTATGGTTTATGGGTTAATAAATGGTAACTAGGAAAATAAGCTTACGAGCTTATGGAATAATGGCAAATATATGGATAAAATAAGCTTACGAGCTTATAGACTAAATGGTAAGTATATTGGTAAAATAAGCTTACGAGCTTATGGATTAAATGGTAAGTATATTGGTAAAATAAGCTTACGAGCTTATGGGATAAATGATATGTATATTGGTAAGAAAGTTGTATTATTTTGATCATGATAAATATTGGATATGCTAGTAACATGATTAAATGGCATTTTGATTTTTACATTGAAAATCATGCATGAATTGTATTGCACTGTTTATTGTTTTAATTGCCTTACTAAGTATATACTTAGCGTGTGATGATGTTCACACGTAGGTAAAAAGCCAGTAGTGGAATAAAGAGTTCAAAGTGACATCAAGCATCGGGGAGTATATTTCAATATCAGTAAGACATCCTATGATGGAATTTGATTTAGATAGTGGCATGTAATTAATAATGTTCAATTTGTTTTGTTGAATAAAGTTGGAAACAAAAATGGAAATTTTATAGTGATGAAATGTTAATTTTTATGTGTTTTATATGTATTTTTCAGAATTTACTATAGTAGATATTATAGAAGTGCATCGATCCACTGTAGCAGTGCATCGATACACATTTTAAGTTCGAAATTTTTGTGTGCATCGGTACACTGTTCAATATTCACGGGTACTGTTCACTGTTATTGTTCGCTATTCACTATTCATGAAAAATCTTTTGTTTTAAATTTGTTATAATTAAATATAATTTATATGATATGATATTTTTATAATATTATTTACCATTTTAAAGAAAATAAATTTTAAATCACTTATGAATTGGAAAATGGTTTTAAAAATTCGGATAACATCTATAATCTTTATAGGGATAATTATACGGGTTATGGGTGTTACAAATGCTTTATCTTGGAGCTTCATCCTTGAAAATTATACCCGTCAAACGCTCTGTAACCTAACTTAGTTAATGCCCTGAGGTGTTGAAGTCATGCATTACTTCTTGATGATTATTGGTAGAACGATAGTAAATAAGACTCTACTACTGGATTACTTCTCAGATCAATAGATCACATCTTTCTAGTCTTGAATGTTGCATGATCTTCAAGCAAGTTTTCTTCTTGTACTTTCTGAACTTTTTTTAGCCCTCGATGCATGTCTGTGTACGTGACTACTTGATTGAAAACTTTTATCTCTCATTGTGAAAATTTTCACTTAAATATCCCCTTTCAGATAAACACTTTCGTATTATGTCATGTCGATGAAATGCAATGCAACAAAATGTTAAAAGATGCTATTTAAAGATAAATATAACACCTACCCCATCATGGTATCTACCCGAGCATGTTTTTATTAAATAACAATCCTACCCATACATGTTTTCTACCCGGCATGAATTATTTTCAAGAATTTGATCCTAACAGCATGGTATCTAGTTCGCAGCTTTCATTCAAAAAGAAAATATATTCTATGAATTTAATGCAAAATGTAAAGGTTTAGAATCGTTCCTCCTTCAAGTACACTTATTTTGGTGCCTACTAACTGACAAAGGTTCTGTATGGCTCTACCTAGGGTGACCATTATATGGTTCACTATATGCGTGGTTTTGGCTTTATCAAGGAAAGGTACTTGAATTGTCCTCGCTTTCAGTGCCCCCCTTGGGCTGCCAAGCCCTAAATCCTCACCCATTATAGACTTAAATGGATCGAGTTCAATTCGAGGGAATTTACTTCCTTATAACCAGACGAGGAATAAATCCCTAGGAAGGTATAAGGCATGCGTAACCCAGAGGTTATTTGCTAAGGATCATACGAAGAATAAATTTTTACGAGAGCAAAACGTTCACCCCTACTTACATAGGACGAAGCTCGGGTATAGAGCTTATGTCATGCAAATGCATGTAAGGTGTGCGAGTCGAAACATACAAACCTTTGACTCAAAAAATGGAAAAGTCTCGGCGGAAACTTTAACAAAGCTGAAATCATAAATTAAAACATCAGTATGACAATTTAAACAATAAAGAAATTAGATAGAACTTCAATAAATGGATCATAAGCTAACTATATACTCGAACTTATGATTTCCAAAATTACGACAATGTATAAGCGACTTAAAGCCTAACTCTCTAACTTCTCCCGGCGGAGTCACCAACCTGTCATATCCATTTTTGAAAAAAATATATATTTTAAAAACAATTATGACTTTATTAAGAAATTTGGGATTTTGAATTATTTTTGCATTGTTTCGAATTGGAGCCGCCATTGACCTTTGGGTTAGGAAGATCGAATACCTAAAAATGTCTTTTAAAATAATTTTAAAAAACTCATTTTAAAGACAAAAACTAGTCTGCTTTACCAAAAAATTATTTTTATGAATTCGGAAATCTATTACGCGTGGGGAAGGATAAACACCCCCACAGCTCCCAAAATTGGTACTTAGTCGCTTATACATTGTCGTAAATGGTGGAAATTATAAATTTGAATAAAAAAATAAATTACGATCCATTTACTGCATATTGATTAATTTATGTCTAATTATTTGTTAGAGAACATTCTTTAATTTGAAAAATAAACCTCGAGATTCGTAATCTTCCATCAGAAAAGCTATTCATTCTATTTCTTATCTGTCAAAGAATATTATCTCCTTAAATTGTTTAAAAATATTAAGTTGACTAAGAAATTAATTTCGGCATTAGTATGAAATAATATGTTACTTTTTTCTAAAAAAAACATAAATTATCAATACTTAAAATTAAATAAAACAATATAAAAATAAAATAAAATATCATAAAAAAATAAAATAAAAATATTACTATCATGTTAATAAATACATAAAAACACTCAAGTTATTTCAAGTTCACTCTTTGCTCGAACGTCGTATCGGATCGCACTGCCTCTGTGAGGTGGTACTTTTCCCCGCCCATTCAATGAATAGTGTTCTTGAAAATATTTTTGAATGTATAAAATATAGGCCATCAAAATTAAGCAAATCGAATCACTTTGTAAATTTAGCAACTACATCCTAAACTAATCAAAGCTTGCGGTAATATTAAAATATCTATTAAATAAATACATACATACATGTAGTATAGTAACATACCATGATAAAATAAAGATCATAAAAAGGCAAAATATTACAGTGATCAAAACAACCAACAAGTAACTTAAAACGAGGCCTAAATCAAACCTAAATGAGATAATAAGGTCTAATATGCAAATAAATTAAATCGAATCTAAACAGTGACTAAAATTGCATGCAAGGCTAGCCTTAAGGACCTGAAACATAAATTTCCATTTTTCACTCAGTATAGTAAAGGACTAAAAAGGAATAAAGTGAAAACCTATAGGCATGATTCGACATTTATCCTAAAACAAAGATAGCGGTCAAAATGTAAATTTCAAAAATAAAGAGGGCAATGTCCAATATTAGCAAAATATATATATCAAACAACAAGATGACTAAAATGCATGTTTAATAAATGTGGGGCTAGAAATAAGAAACGAATTATTTGCCTATAGTGGCTAAAATAGAAATTTACAAAGCCCGAAGACCCCAGAACCAAATTTACCCAAACATCGAAATGCACACTTGCCCCCTTCCGGATTGACGTCGTTCCACGCGTGATATATATGGTTAAAACAAGGTCAAAATCATCCGCCTCCCTTCATTTACCTCTGCCCTTAAACAAATTTGGGAAAATTATTCCAATGCCTCGTCAGAGTTCTTAGGTTTCCAGAAACCGATGAGGTCCCGTCATGACGACCTCCATTGATCAGTTATGACTGCTGCCACCTGATGTCGAAGGAGAGAAAATGACATCGTTCGAAGCCTTTCTTCATCATGTATAAGGATCTAGACTTCGATTTTGAAGAAAATTCCTCAATATCGACAAATTAAGACAGAGACTATTCAACTTTCTTGTCTTTGATCTCATCGTTGAACCGTTAAATCAACTTGATTCCAAGGTATGATGCTCTCCCCAGCCTCCTCTTTTAATTAACCTGTCGGTAAAGACCCGAAGGTAAACTCTCCATCTTTTCTTTTTTTATTTATGTTCTCCAATTTTTTTTTAATCCCCCATTCCCAAATAAATACTTGCATCTCCGATTTTATGGTTCTTTTTCGAGTGGAAATCATGGATTCTTGTAGGGAATGATTTTCTAAGTTGCAATCCCAGATTTAATGGGAATTTAGTGCAATTTTTTATGGGTTTTGGATTGGGTTGGTATTTGATTTATTTAATGTGCTTGGTTGATCTTTTGTACACCATTTGGCCAGATTTGCTGACGACGACTGTTGTGGGGATCTTCAGCGGCGACTAACATAAATAGGGAGACGAGCGGTGAAGCTCACGCACCGGTTGGGTAGTCAATCTTTGCTGGATAGTAGCAGTAGCTGATATATTTAAGGTTAAAACCCTAACTTTTGGGTGATCTGGACCGTTAGATGGATCCATATCCTACGGCTGAGAAGGAGCGGCGACTAGGGTTAAGGGTTAGAAACACTAACTGGGTTTGGGCTCCCAAATAGGTTTCATTCTAGGCCTAAACCGAGTGGTCCATTGCAGTATGATTATTTCCTTGTGGGCTGGTAGCTAAATGGGCTTTAGTTATTGGGCCTCAATTTTGGGCCTACAAAATGTAAAATAAAATATTAATAAAATAATAATAATAATAATAATAACCCCAGACAAAAATGAGTGTCTATGAACAATACATCAATGAATAGATCTTTTTAAATTACCACTTGAACGGATTCATCCAATATTTATATTCCAGTTCTTTTGAAGATCACGAGAGAGGAAACTTTAGAGAAATAAGTTTCCTTGATGTATTTTTGTTTCAATTGAAATATATATTTATCTTTGTACAAGATAGTTGACATCTTATCACTTGAAACCAAATTGTTGAGTCAATATTTTTATCTTAAATATTATCTTTAAACAATCAAGATGCTTTTGAAACACTTCATGAATTCTACTTCAAAGCTCTTCAAGAGTTACAATTCAAAGTATACAACAATTATCATAATTTGATCTTGATATCTTTATAAAGGCACATAAGCAAGCAAACTCTCATTGATTTTAATATACCATATACACTAAGAACGATCCATTCTATCTAAATATTTAAGCAAATATATTTATACAGATTTCGAAAAAGTTTTCAAATGCTTCTAGCATTTTAATCTTTCATGGATAAATATCATTATGTATAAATCCATAAATCATTAGACACATTATAAAATTTTATATAATTACTAGAGTAATAAAATAATTGCATCCACCACAACTAAAAATCTTCATGATTTAAGTCGTATTTTATATCTTACGACTACTCATTTATACCCTACTTGCATTACACATTAGGTCTTTGGACTACTTATCCATGTTTCGAAAGTTGATTTAACTTTACTTAAATAATGGCTTTCCATTTTGGCCAATTATGTTCACATTTATACTCCTAGATAGATTCAATTCATGATCTTCATTTTATTTTTTTTACTTCTATAGAAAAATTGTTTGTAAAATTATTGTCAATAACTTTTATATTTTGGTTTCATTCTTTTCTCGTAATGACATAACTTATCAAGATCTCTCTATTATTTTCACTTTCATTTTTCAGGTCCCTAAAACCCTTCTAGAGTTGTTTTATTAGTTATGTCTTGGGTCTTTTCAAGAGCACCCGCCTCCGTTATATGATCATCATACACTACTTTTCATTTACGAGAATTTTAATCGTTAGAACCGATTCAAATATCATGCTTCGGGCATGGTTTACATTCATTTGCTCTAACATGTTATCATTTTGGGATTTTAATTAAAATTTAGAGCATTTCCAACTTGTATATGAGACTTGATTACTTTCATTAGATCAGTAAATATTTGTAGCAGTTAACTAGTAATAAATTATCTTATGAACTTCTTGTTCACATCACTATGTACGAGGATCTAAATAAAATGATAATTCATTTATATTTTTCATCCAGATGATTCTTCTATTCCTTGATGAAAATAATAAGCAATTCATGTCATAATTGAATCTCAAAAAATTTAACAAAGTAAGACTCGTACTCAATATTTATATATTTATTCTCAATCTACTTCAAATATCAATTTTGTGCATTTGTGGTGGATTAATATGAATATAAAATCTACAAGCAAAAAATTTTATAATAAGAAACATGTAACTTCTGACCAAAAGTCAATCATGAAAAGGAGTATAATTTGCTGGCTTGATGCATATAAGTTCTATATGTAAGTTGTCATATAGATACTAGAAATTTTATTCTCATAGTTTAGCTATTAAAAGGAGGCAATCGATCAATTTTTTTGGTAAACTATTTGTTCATAAATAGTAGGCATTGTGATAGTTATTTCAACTGATATACAATATAATCTTTACAAGCCTAGAATATAAACTCACTCAGTTTATCAAGATAAATAGTCTTAATTGCATAATCAGAAATTTTTCATTTTCAAATCGAGTAAACAATCTCACAAACTACGGGTTGTGAGTTAATAATATATATGTAATTTTTTTCTTGTAGATGCATCTACTGAAACCATATAAAAAAATTCATCTTGTGGGTAAATAAGCCCATATTTCAATCAAATATGCAAGACATCCAATCTCAACTTTAACTAGCTAATAATGTTCTAAATTTTTTTTTGAAAACAAATAACACAAGAGCTTCAAGTTCTTTTGATTAATATTTAAGTAAATCTCAATAATTTTTGCATCATTATTGCTTGGGATGATCTAACCAATCATGCCAACTAATTAAAACCTCAAACTTGTAAACTTCTGATTTACAATAACATGCGATTCAATTTTATTCAAAAACTTGTAAACATATGGTTTACCGTAATATATGTAGTACACATAAAAGAAAATTAGACAATAAGTTTCCTCAAAACTTGAAAATACATTATCCATCATAAGATTATTCATTCGAATAGGAATTTATTTCACTCTTCAGGTGCTTTCAATAAATTTTGTACTACAAAAGTTAATATTAATTTACTATGAGGATTGTGAAAAATAAATACAAATTACAGTAAGTATACCTTAAGGTTGTTCTCACGTAAACTATCATAAACATCAAAACAACCTTCTTTTCATAGTAAAATCACGCAAATAAAAATATCAAATCTTATAAGTAATAAAAAATAGTATTTACTAATTAATCTTTGAATTTTTTACCTTTGATTATTTATGTAAAGAATCATCATAAAAAATCAATAACATAAGTTAAAAGTTCAATAAAATAATAAATTGAAAATTTAATTGTTTCCCTTCCAGAGTTGTGAAGAAATCGATGATCTCCAATTAGGTTAGACTAATAATACCATGATCTTTTTCACCATTCACTTTAGGGAATGAAATACAACCACTATGACAAGACACACAACAGAAAGATATACATATAACACATGCAAATTCAGAAACATTAAACGAGGTTTCAACTTTCTTTGTCCCATTCAAATTAATACATTGAAGAACGATATATAACATTTGCGAATTCGTTCTCAAAAATCATTTATATTCACTTAAAATGGATATAATCTATATAACTATCACATTAAAACATGAACCGAGTGGTAAATAAATTATTATTATTTCTTGATATCCCGAGCTTGAGCACTAGGAATGTCAGGGACAACAATCTAACCCGTTCAATAATTTCATAGCTCTAAATTTGGATCATCAAAACATTGCAGATGAAAAATACAACAGGGACAACAAAAGACCTTGCAGATGAAAAATACTCACTTGACAGTTTAGTAAAACATTGTCAATTTGGATCATCAATAAACTAGTGAGAATGACATATAATAATTCACAGTAAACAAAGTGAAAGGGAAAAAAAACATAAAAAACCCGGAATAGTTCAAAAGCAATCCAGTAGGGTCGTTCAAACGGGTAATTCGGTTAATAGACCGAACTGAATTATTCAAATTTCATTAACCGAATTTTTTCTTTAATCGTTAATCGAACCGAATTTTTTCCAAAAAATTTAACCAAACCGAACTAAGTTTGGTTAATTGATCGGTTAACCGAATCAACTGAAATTTAAATAATATATATATATTTAATATTTTTGATTATTCGGTTAATTTGGTTAAAACCTAGTTTAAACACCCATAAAGCTAAATAATATATATATATATAATATTAAATATTTAATAATTTTAGTTAATTCGATTATTCTAACTGAATTAATCGAAACTAAAATTAAAAAAATTATTAATCGTTAACCAACCGAACTCAAAATTAAATGATCGAAATTTCAATTCGATCAATTAATTCGATTTTAACCTAATAAAGAACACCCCTACAAATCACACATCATGATGTAACATCGATAAGAACTCCATGATGTAACACCGTTACTCTACCGACAGCTATTAGAAACTCTAAATTTGAAAAGCATGCATCAATTTTTTATTATAGTTATTATTGTAGTTTATTATAGGGTTAGTAGTATTGCTCTTAGGAAACTACACGTAACTATTATAATATTCTCGAAGATTTGATATATAAGATTTTAATAAGGTACTAACATGTAATCGAACAAAAATAAATATTTTATCATAATCTAGGTAAAGAATAGAATGTACTAACAATATCAAAAGTAGGTATAAAATATATGTATTTGAGATTGTGGTGTATTGAAGTGAATGGGAATTGAATTTTTATAGTAAGATCTCGAATGAAGTATCGAATGTTCATGTTCGTTAATTTAAATAAACGAACGAAAATGTTCGTTCGTTTAATAAATAAAAAAAATTATCACCAAATGATTCGTTGAACGTTTGGTTCATTTACATTCTTAAGAATGAATCTTAAATATTTGCAATTAAGCTCTAAAAACTATGTACAAGAGAAAATAGAAAATAAAGAGTGAAAGGACTTTTTTCTTTATCTCTTTTACTTGGATATGTGTTATAACCTTCTTTAAGTGTTATTTACTTGTTTTTATAAGTTGAATGAGCTTGTGATGTTTCTAGCCATTTAAGGAAGTTTGGATGTGTTTGGAGACTTAATTAGCTACAAAATAAATTTACCCAGCACATGGAGTATCGGTCAAGTTTAGAGTATCAGTACTTTCTTTATATTTAAATAAACTAGTTGTTAATGACCGTTGGGCTTGTCCAGTATCGATACTAGGGTTTCACAGTATCAATATTTCTATGTAAAGTAGTATCGATACTTCTAGAGTATCGATACCAATTTTCCATACTGAAATTTGAACAACCTGAAAAATAAAGGGTAGTATCGATATTTCTCTTACCTTTGGCATCGGTATTACAAGAATAGTATCGGTATTATTCATTCAAATATTGATATTGTAAGAACAGTATGGGTAGTAATTACCCATAAAATCTTTTTGTGTTCAAATTATTGTTTGATGGACTTACCCCAGATTAATCTAAAAATCGAACCATTAGCATGAACCAAGCGACATCGATAGTAAAGGAATGATGTTCCTCCTTGAGCATCATGAATGTTAAGAGTATGAGCGTTGAATGGCAAATTATTGAGAGTTGTCATTGAACAAATACTACCTTGTACTTATCACAGATTAATCTAAAAAGAATCAAACCATTAGCACGAACCAAGCGACCCCAGTGGTAAAGGAATTGTCGTTATTTCTTGAGCAGCATGAAGGCCAGGAGTATTAGCGTTCAATGACAAATGATTGAGAGTTATCATTGAACAAATATTACCTTGTACTTATCCCAGATTAATCTAAAAAAATCATATCAATAGCACAAACCAAACAACATCCGTGATAAAGGAATTGTTGTTATTCCTTGAGCACCATGAATGTAAGGAGTATGAGCGTTCAATAGCAAACAGGGGTGGAGCCAGAATTTAATCCTAACAGAGGCCAATTTTTTCACGGCTTTAAATTTATACATAATTTTATCTTTATTATTTATTTATTTCAAAAAATATAAATGATAACATCAAATATGCATAGTTTTGTCATGTGTATGAAATAACAAGTAAAAAATTAGAAATAAAACTAAAGTAAATAATACAATATACGATTTTAAAAGGTGTCAAAGAAATAACTATCAAATAATCATAATAAAACACGTCGCTACTTCAAATCTCGAAATGCATCCACGAGTAATGTTGTACTAAAGCTCCTTGAAATATCTCTCTATGTTGATAAGCATGTAACTTTAAAAAAATCATCCTCCATTTGTTGCGGAGTGTTGTCTTAATGATATCGTTGTAGAAAAAACTCTTTCAGCACTTGCTGTAGAAACAAGGAGAGTGAGTAGAAGTTTTAACAGTCGAAATATACAAGGATAAGTGTTTGCTTTCCTAGTATCCACTAACCATTGTCTTAGGTCAGAGATTGTCAACAATTTTCTTAGACCTGAATTCCAAGATAACTTAACCACATAATGACGTAATTTAGTTCTCAAGTCATTCTTTTAAACTTCCGTAAAATCTTCAGGATAAAACGTATTCACAAGATTGTAAATGTCTTCAACCTTGAAAATTTTGTTATCGTCTCTTGGCTCCAAAGCACAACCAAGAGTTAATAACTCTACGACTTCTCATTAAATCTATTGTTTAACTCTTGTAGTTGAACATCAACAGCAGCATAAAAAATTTATACTCGATAATGATGTTCAACTGTAAAATGATCTTGTTGGTGACGAGCACAACCTCCTATTTCTTTATAAATAGAACTCATATCTAGGATGTCTATATTGCGACTTTCACAAAATGAGGTAACCTCCATAAAAAGATAATTCCATCCATCATCTCTAGATATCTTCAAAAATATCTTTGAACTCTCAACAAGATACAGTGAGTTCAAAATATCTTGAAATTTCTGTTGTAATGGTTAAGAAAATAAATCATTGATTTCTAATATTCTCTTCATAAGATATAAAATGAAGACAAAATCAAAGGAAGTTAAAGTCTCTAATACTATTGCCGCTTCTCCACTTTTAGAAGGTGTACTTCCTTCATTAATGAGTTTATATAGAACAACATAAGTGGCACTGAACATTTTTATCAAACATGAAATTGATCTCAAGTAAGAACCCCATCGATTATCACATGCCCTATGCAAATTACTTGCTTAATTCAAACCATTTGCAATTTCAAGTTGTCCTTCTTCAATCAAATGATTTATCTCAAAATAATAAGCATTTTTTAGTTCATCGATATGCTTATACGAGGCAATAACAACATTAATAATAAATGATAACTTGGAGAAAATATGATAAATAGGTATACCTCTTTCGCTACAGCTACTAGTTCCAACTGTAAACGATGGGCAAAACAATGCACATAGTAAGAAAAATGACACCCATTGCTAACTAATGCTTGCAATCCATTCCACTTTCCCGCATGTTACTTGCACCGTCATATCATTGGCCTCAAATATTATTTATGTCAAAGCAATAACGATAAAGAAAAAAAATATCTTCTTTCAAAATCATTGTTGAAGTATTAGGAACATGAACAATACTAAAAAAGCGTTCCTTCACTTGACTGAGATTATCTACATACCTCAAAATAATAGCCATTTGTTGCTTTCTTGATACATCCCATGCTTCATCAATAATAACACAAATTTTTTCTTCACCAATTTCTTCACGAATTACTCCCTTTATTTTCTATGCAATAATATGTAAAATCTCCTTTTGTATATCAGGAGAAGTGTAAGAAGCAGTTTTTGGAGCATTTTCTAATACAACTTTTTCAACATCTTTATTATAAAAAGCTAATTGTTTCACAAGTTCAAGGAAATTTCCTTGATTAGATGAAGATTCAATCTCGTCATGACCTCTCATTGGTAGTCCTTGTAAAGCTAGCCAACGTAATGCATCCATAGAGGCTTCAAGTCTAAGCCTATTATTAGCAATTTGTAACGGTGTTTGTTTATACAACACTCATGGCAAGTGTCCAGACTGATTAAAAAAATCCTCTCAACAATTTTATAAGGAGAATTAGGTTCTGAACCTACATATATCTTAAAATAACAACTTTTTTCGTTTACTTTCTTCCAATATCAAAACCCATTCATAGTGAAAGCCTTGTGTGATTAATGACTATCTGGCTTGTTAAAAAGAAAGCAAGTAAAATAAAAGGTCGCATCTTTTTTAGGAGAATATTCTAACAATGAAGGAAAAGTTTTGTACCAGGAAGCTTGAAATCGACGAGGGTGAGAAACATGTTCAGATTTTTTTTAATTCAAAGAGTACTGGTTGATATGGACTCTCAGTAATATAAGCTCTCTGGATTGTATTTCTTTCATGTTCAGAAGGATATTCCCATATTTGCTTACGTTTTCCGGGATCTTGCTCCAAGTAATCAGAGTTGGTACTTGATTCTTGATTTCTAACTATCTTTGAAGGTCTATCTTCCGGAGCTGAAACAACAACAGATGTACAAATTGAACTCTCAGTTGTTGTACTTTTCGAAGTTTCACCACTTTTTCTCTTTAAAAACTCAATAATTGTTTATTTTTTCCCATGACAAGCTGCATTTATATAAAATAACTTAAGTAACATGACAAAAATGAAATTTAAAAATCAACATTCAAGTCACAATAATTATCTAAGAATTAGATTTATGATTTTATTTCTTAATTCAACTTAATTATTTGATTAACTAAACTAATAGAAAATTTAAATATAAGATCAAACGATTTCAATTAAATTGTTCCTGTTTGGAGTAAAAAATATCGATTGTTTATTCTTATTGCAAGTTATTTTTTACGCATTAATGTTCTCATAGACAAATATATTGTCAAAATAATTTTTTTTTTCCGCACTAACTAGGGTAAAATTTAAAAATCTAACAGGGGCCGGGGCCCCTTTTGGCCCAATGACCCTCCGCCACCTCCTACGATAGAGGCTATTGTCTCCGAAGAATCACTTTTACCTACTTTTCAATCTATGTTTCTTCGTAATCAATAAATATATATATATATATATTTTCTTACATTAATTTATTATTTGTTTATCAAGAGGATAGGCTGGCTAAGGTCATGAGAAGTATCATTTTATGCAATAGTCAATAGATCAAAAGAAAATGCCTAGAAATCATAATGATCTTACAGTAATCATGTGAATCATGGTTAGGATTGTAAATTAGACGAGACAGATCGGGAGCTACTCGAGATCGACTCGGTCAAGGCTCGATAAATACTCGGATCGAATGAACTCGACTCGAACTCGAGCTCGACTCAAATGCTTAACGAGCCGAAACAAGCTACTTAATATTCGACTCGAAAAGTTTGTGAGCTGCTCGAAAGTATATTAAGATTTTATTTTTTTTAAACAAATTATTAATAATATTAACATTTATGTGTTGATTTAAAAAAACACAGTAAGACTTTCATGTATTTAAGGTTCAGGTTCGAATTTGAGTTTGAGGTTTCAATCTAGTTAAGTTTTAAAAAAATTATTTCGAGCTTTTTTGAGCTACTTACGAGCTTCAGTTCAGGATTTTGAGTTCGAGTCGAGCTTAAAAATTTTAAGCCCGCGAGTTTTCGAGTCGATTCGAACTCTATTTCAGAGTTTTCGAGTTGAGTCGAGCTCAACTCGACTCGTTTACACCCCTAATCATGGTATTAATCATGTCGTTTTTTTAATTGAGAAATTGATATTTAATTAATTCGATATCAATCATGTCAAAGATTTAAAGTATAAAAGATAAATTGTATCTATCAATGTTATTATATTTTGATTGTGTTGTGTCATTAGTTAATGGAATACTAATTTAATAGAAAATTTATTAAAATATTATTTTTATAATTAAAAATTAATATTGTATACATCAATCCTTTTATCTTTTTCATAATTTCATAATATTTAAATAAAATACTTAAAACCCATTAAAGATCAAAGCCGTACATTTACAATTTTTTAAAAATGAAAAACAAAATCATAATAAAAAGTTACATAAATAAAATATTAAAAAAACACATAAAAGTAAGTGAGGTGCATGCACGAGCGTACTGAGGTGCAAATTCAAAGTTAAACTGTGAAACACTGGTACGTTGCATGTTCCATGTTTGTTACTCCTTACTCTTTGAATTAATATTAAAATTATATTTTTATTTATTTATTTTAAAATAAATTATTAAACTTTGCTTTGTTTAATTATAAGTCCAGAATTCAAATGATTTAAGAAATTGATTCAATAAAATGTATTAGTTGGGTTTCTTTTATTACGATTATTTTAAATTGGGTGTTATAAAAATTTATTGTTGAGAAGTTTATTAATTTAATTTATTTCATCTGTGTCGGATTTGAACATCAGATATTGCACGAAGTATGCTAAAAATTGTTACCGAAATATAAAACCTTCACACGAGTCTAACAGGATAACATGGATAAAGTTAGAATCAAATATTGAGAGGTACAAGTAGTGACGGATGAGAAAATTTTTAAAATATGGTCCAAATTTTTAATATTCTTTTTTAACAAAATAGATTTGCAAATTTTCTTTTTTTTTATTTTTTTATTAAAACGTTGAACTAAAATTTAATAATTTATTCAAAATAATGTAAATACATTTGCCTCCCTAGGGGCTTAGTGCATCCGTCTTTGAACACAAAAATTTATTAAGTATTTAAATCTAAAAATTAAGATTAATATATCCCTTATCTAACATACTATTTGAGGTGACACAACCCTTATTTATTTTATATTTAAACTAACAAAAACTTAAAATGTTATTCTATTAAAATATTTGAGGTGACACAACCCTTCCCCCACCCAACAAATGACTCCATTCCTATATAAAGTGACGTATGTTTTCATAAGTTCTCTTTATTTTTTTAAACTAGATAATTTAATTCTGTTAATATTAATTTTATTATATCCCTAAAGATATAAATCTTAGAATTGACTGTTAAAACTATGAAGAACACCTCCTGGAAAAACAAAAGAACAGAAATGGAGTGATGCAAATCAAAATGTAGGCTAAAGAATATACCCAACCCTTGGTCAAAAGACATGTTAATATAGCCACGCTGATTGCCTCCTTCATGGTTTAACTGAAGGTTTAACCCAACAAAGGACAGTTGGCATAACCACCTAACAATTTACCAGAAACAGTTAGCAAAACCAACAGCTAACGGCTCCAGCTGGCAACCCTTCCAGTCGGCAATGCTCAATTCTTAACATTCACCCGTTTTTCAACTTCTTGAGGAAAAAAAACTTAATTCTTGAGCAGTTGAAGCCTCTGCAGTGAGAAAACATTAAGCTTTTGGCGTAACTCCTGAAATCGAGTTGTAACTAACGGCTTGGTTAAAACATCCGTAATTTGACAATTTGCAGGAACATAATTGACTATTAGTTGCTGGTCCATGACCTTCTCCCTAACAAAATGAACATCAAGGTCCACATGTTTAACTTTAGCATGCAATACTAGATTAGCAACCATGGCTACTGTGCTGGTATTATCACACCATATAACCGGAGCTTGAGACAGTTCAACATTCATATCATCTAGAACTGCTTTAACCCACAGAACCTCAGCAGTAGTATCAGCAAGGCTTCTATATTCTGCCTCAACTGTTGATCGAGACACTGACATTTGCTTGCGTGAACTCCATGACAACAAATGACTACCTAGGTAAACAATACCGGAAACCGATCGCCTATCATCGGGATCACTACCCCAATCTGTATCCGTAAAGGCCTTGATTTGAAGTTGCCCCTGTCCTTTGATCAACCATAATCCATTGTACCTTTTAGGTAACGTAGAATGCGTTTAACTCCTGCCCAGTGAGCTTCACAAGGGGACTACATAAACTGTGCTACCTTATGAACCGCAAAAGCAATGTCTGGTCTAGTATGACACACATACAATAGTGCACCAACTGCACTTCGATACTGTTGAGCATTGACTGGACCTCCTGCATCTTTTGAACTTAACTTGGGTGTAATAGGTAAGGGTGTGTCCACTGGTTTAGCATGAGCATTAAACTTGGTCAACAGCTCCTGTACATACTTCTTTTAACTCATAAACATTCCAGTTGCTGTATGAATAGCTTCAATGCCCAAAAAATAGTGAAGAAGCCCGAGATCCTTTAACGAGAACTTGTCATGTAGCTACTTCTTAACTTCGTTAACACATTTCTCAAAAGACCCTGTGATAAGAATGTCATCAACATACACAACAACATATGTGATATCATACTTTGTGCCACGAATGAATAACGAGCTATCAGCTCTAAAAGGTCGAAATCCCATGTCACACAAGCATTGTTGAAGTTTTTGATACCAATTGTGAGGGGCTTGTCTAAGTCCATAAAGTGCCTTTTGAAGCTTGCACACTAGCTTTTCTCCATGATCACCAGTCTGATCGAACTCTTCTGGTTGAACCATGTATACCTCCTCCTATAGATCACCTTTGAGGAAAGCATTATTAACGTCTACTTGATAGACTTGCCATCCACGTGAAGCAGCAACCGATAGTAGTACATTTATCGTGAATAATCGCACCACAGGACTGAAGGTGTCAACAAAGTTGCATCCTGGTACTTGAAAGTACCCTTTTGCGACAAGCCTTGCTTTGAATCTATTAACAGAACCATCAGAGTTGTGTTTAATGCGAAACAGCCACTTACACCCAATGGCCTTTCGATCAGCTGGCAAATGAACCAACTTCCACGTGTTATTATCAGTCAACGCCTTGAACTTCATTTCTACTGCAGTACGCCAATGTTTATGTTGTAAAGCATCCTGCACATTCAGAGGAGTCTCATTAAACAAAGCATTATAAACCTTAGGTTTAAAAATTCCTACTTTGCTGCGTGTGACCATGCGATGCTTATTTGTGATGTGTCGAGCATCCACACAGTTATATTCATCAGATACAGGCATGCTTGAAGCACCTGGCTCCTGAACACTTATTGAACCATTCTGATCATCATTTGGAATAGCACTCGAATGTGTAGGCTCACTATGAATATCCTCTAGTTGAGCAGCAGCTCTCGACACAACATCTAGCTCTTCTTCCATTGTGTGAGCTCTATCATCATGACCAGCACTTACACCAGGTGTGTGAGATAAATCAGCCATAGTATCTTCCACCATATCAGGTACATTAACCGGATTATCACACCTAGTATCCTCGTGATCGATCATGTTGAGTTCCTTGCAAGGAAAAAGAACAGTCCAGTCGACTTGTTTAACATCTTTATTGATGCCAACATGCTGAGACACACATGGAAACATTTTCATTGAACACCACATGTCGAGATATATATAAACTACCTGATTCATCAAGGCATTGATATCCATGATGTTGTGGAGAGTAGCCAAGAAATACGCACGGCTTAGACTTGAAGTTAAACTTGTGTCGATTGAAAGGACGAAGACATGGGAAACATTGACAGCCAAAGACTCGAAGAAACTGATAATCGGGTTTCTTACCGTACAACTTCTCAAAAGGTGAGATCCCTCCAAGCAAGTCTACAGGTAACCTATTGATTAGGTAAACTGCATTAAGGATAGCATACGACCAATATTTGAAGGAAATGGCTGACTGAGCTAGAAGCGTTAGGGCTGTATCAATGACGTGCTGGTTTTTACGCTCAACTACATCATTCTGTTGCAAGGTATGTTGACATGTAACCCTGTGCTTGATTCTTGTAGCTGCAAGACACTGCTCTAAACCACAACTCACCCTCACCATCAGTTTGTAACGCAACAATGTTTGTTTAAATTGATTTTTAACAAGAGCATGAAACAAATTGAAAGCTTGAGTAATATCCGATTTATTACGCATCAGTATACCCAGACATTCCTGCTGTACATATCTATAAACGAAACATAATATTGCCAGCCACCAGACTTAATCGGTGCTGGACCCCAGACATCAGTTTCTACCAGCTCAAACAACTAACTATAAACTGTATCCGATTGCAAGAATGGAAGCCTGTGACTTTTTCCTAGCTGACATGCAACACATATTTCACTATTATTGTGAACACCATTCTTAATATGAAATAGTGAAGATATAGTTTTTGACGCAGGGTGTCCCAACATTCAATGCCATAGCCATAAGCTTTTATTGGACTTAACATATTTTTCCTCAACAGAAGCAGTAACTTGATGAAGCATGCCATCCATACGAGCAGTTTTATTAAAGCAATACAACCCATTTTCCAGTTTACCTTCTAATGGATTCGACCAGTTTCTTCATCCTTCACAAAGCACTTGTCTGAGTGAAATTCGAGATATACATTGTTGTCTTGTGTAAGTTTAGAAACGGATAACAAGTTCCTAGTTATTTTTGGAACACACAAGACATTCTTTAGCTGTAAATCAATGTTTGGCAATCAATGGCACATCACTTATATATGATATTGGTAATGTAGAACCATCACCAAGGTAGACCTTATATTTTCTTGAGTATGGTCGACCCAAGGATGCTCCAGCTTTGTCGTAGGTCATATGGTGTGTAGTACCAGAGTTGGGATACCATTTGTCAGCAGCAGACAGAACTCCTTTAGTAATGAGAGAGTTGATTTGCACAGTGTCAGTGGTGGCATCTTCAGCAACCACCTCATCTCCTGCAACTGTATGAACAAACGGATTATAAGACGAATCATTAGCATCATATTTACACACATTGACCTGTATCTCATTAGTATCTCTGGACTGCCTCGAAGTTATGCCTTTAAAATTCTCATCGAAGCGATGCCAACACCTATCCACTATATGACCAATCTTCTCGTATAATTGACATTAATGCCTAGGTTTGCCCTTGTATTTATTCACGTTCTGAGTTTTTTCACGAGAATCATTCGACCTATTACTAATGTAATACCTGTCACGATTACCATTAGCATTTCCTCCATTGTAATTATTATGCCTGGTCAAGTTTATGCTGACCGCTGTCTTCATAAGGTCACCAATCCTCGATTCAGCATCAATGAGAACCGAAGTGACAGTGTCAAAGGTATAAGGTTCACGACTCACTGTTATGGCTGCAACAAACGGTTCAAAAATCGCCTGGAAGCCCATTGAGTAATGTAATAATTTGATCAATCTCAGAAATCGGGCTTCCACTTGTCGCAAGTAAATCACGTATCTCTTTGATTTGTGTGGAAAATTCACGTACAGATAGGTCTCCTTTTTTAAGAGACCTGAGTCTTCCATGCAAGCCTCATAATCTTTGTAGTGGGGAGCTTGGAGAACATGCTGAGAATCGTATTCCAGATCTTAGCAGAGGTATGTGCTCCTACAAGTTGAGGAAGAATGGATGAACTGATTGTTGAAAGAAGCCAGGATGCCAAAGAACTATCCTGCTTTTTGTGCCGCCAGTACACCGGATTTACTATTAATTCACCAGACTCATCGATAATGGTTTGAGGTGGGATCGGCAACGATTCATCCAGCAGATGTTCCAGCTCGTGTCCTTGAATCATAAGGAGAACTTGCTGCTTCCAAAGAATGAAGTTGTTATCATCTAGTCGAACATTAACATACTTGTTCATGAATGGCGCCTCCATCATCCGATTATTGGCAGCAGCAGCACTACTTCCTTCTGATATTGCTTCGACTGCAACAAACAAGTCAGGCATGATGAGCAGAAAATAGAACCATCAAAGAGAGATCACCGTGAAGTACTGGCACTTGGATCGCTAGACATCTGATACCATGTTAAAACAATGAAGAACACCTCCTGGAAAAACAAAAAGAACAGAAATGGAGTGATGAAAATCAGAATGTAGGCTAAAGAATATCCAGCCCTTGGTCAAAAGACCTGTTAATATAGCCACGCTGATTGCCTCCTTCATGGATTAACACTGAAGGTTTAACCCAACAAAGGACAGCTGGCATAACCACCTAACAATTTACCAGAAACAGTTAGCAAAACCAACAGCTAATGGCTCCAGCTGGCAACCCTTCCAGCCGGCAATGCTCAATTCTTAACATTGACATAACCAATAAAATAAATAACTAACAAAAGAAATCATATTTAAGAGGGATACATACCTACTCTGAATATAATCTACATTTTTCATTGATAAGGTCCTTCTATTTTTTAAATTAAATAATTTGATCCTCTTAATTTAATCTCTATGAACTCATCAAGTGTTCTAAGCTATAAAAGAAAATATTATTCTTCTTAGAGGTTTTGATTCGAGCAGTTGTATTTTGTAGAGTATGTACGTTGTTAGTAGATTGAGAATGACCTAATCTATTAAAAAAATGTTAATTATATCTTTTAAATTTTTAGCTGACCATATTCCCATATGTAATGGGGTAAGGGGAGGTAGGGTAGTAGGCTACCCCCAACGCCAGGTTGAGAGTAGCTTCCGTGGAAGACCTCCGACATTCAGAATTAATTATATCTTTTAATATATTATAATCAAGATTGGACCATTTTTTTTATTAATCTGGAGTAAGTACAAGGTAGTATTTGTTCAAAGATAAACTCTCAACCTTTTGACATTTAAGGTTCACACTCCCTAATATATATGATACTCGAACTCGAATCCTTAAAGAATAACAACAATTCTTTTACCGTATAGGCTATTTGGTTCGTGGTCAAGATTGGAACCTTAAACATTAAAGTGCGGACCCATAAACTTAACCAGTGAAAACCAAGATGAGAGATGAAGGGTTGAGATCGAAAATGAGGAGATTCTTTGACACCACAATAAAAATTGCCAGCCTAAGTGAACAAGTCCCATTGGCAGCATGGCTGCACACACAAGCCAAGTGTTAGGGCTTAGGCCCATTTCTGTTTTCTTCTCAATTAACTCAACTCAGTTAAATTTTAACCAACCACCACCTCCTCCATCACCCTTTTTAAAACCTCTCCCGTTTTTCCTCCTCCTTCCACCCTCCCTCTTTGTTTTTGGTAATCCACCAGGATTCACTATTTTCACACCCCTACAACATACATGTATATGTATGTGTAATGTAAGCGTGTTTTATAAGTGGAAAAAGAACTTGACATTGTTGAAAAATGAAGAGGTCTCCAAGTTGTTCTTCAACCAATTCTTGCTTTGTATCTTCATCTTCTCCATCACCATCTTCTTCTTCTTCTTCATCGTCGGATACGCCTCATAACGTACCGGAGAAACCCAAGGCTAAAAGGGGTAGAAAGAACCAAAGCTGTGATCAGAAGAACAGTGCCAAAACCAACAATGGCAGAAGGAGCTCCATTTACAGAGGAGTCACCAGGTTTGGGTTTTTTTTTTTAATTTTATCATTTAATTAATTAAATTATACTGATTGGGTTGATTTTCATTGCATGTATGAGTAAATTTACACAGGCATAGATGGACCGGGAGATTTGAGGCTCACCTGTGGGACAAGAGTTCTTGGAACCATGAGCAGAACAAGAAGGGAAGACAGGTTAATTTTACTCTCTTTTTTAATGGAATTATTAAATGAAAAACATAAATTCAAGGAGATCTGAGTGATCTTTTGTTTATTATTATTATTATTATTACTTTATTGAGAATTTTCTTTGAAGTTTTATGTGTTTGTGTACTGACTTTTTGTTTTTACTCATATGGTCAATCTCTCAACGTTATTTGCGCTTTTTGGTTGCCGTCTCCGTAGTTTATTTAGGTAAGTCCTTCGATCTACTTGCATTATTTAATTTGAGTAAATATATTTTTAAATAATCATTTTTTATATAATATTTGTTGAGGGATTTTTCGATTGTGCGACTTAACAAGAGATGGGTAGGGGTCGGGTTGGGTCGAATTTTTGGTACACCCGACCCGAGAACAAGGAATCTTCCACCCGAGATCCAACCCGACCAGATCAAAACAATATTTCATCCGACCCCGACCCGATATATAACTTAAAAATTCGAACTGACCTAACCCGAAATAATAAAAATATTTTTTATTCAATAAAAACAATGACTTAATTAAATAATAATATATAACGGTATTATTGTAATTATTCCTAAATATGAATATATAAGGTAAAATTATATATATTTTCAGGTCGGATCGGGTATTTTTCACTCTAAACTCGAACTCGACCCGAACATCAAATTTAAAAAATCTGACCAACCTGACCCGAACCCATTTTTTTTGAAAAAACCTAACCCGATGGGTCCGAACCTGTCGGATTCGGGTTACATACCCATCCCTAGACTTAACTTCGAGCACCGGAACATCGTGCAATGACCTGATTAAGAGTTTGACTGTGTTGAGAATTTGAATGTAGGGCTGAGGAAAACTTGGATGACCAATTGGTGAATAGCGTAGAGAATCGAAATTAAGGGTTGAACGACTCTCTCCATTATTCACCAATCGGTCGTTCAAGATTCGTCAATTCTACAATCAAAGTCTTCAACATCGTTCAAGTCTAAATCTCCATTATTCACCAATCGGCCGTTCAAGATTCTTCAATTCTATAATCAAGTCTTCAACATCGTTCAAGTCTTAATCAAGTCATTCTATAATATTTGAAAGCGTCCTACACCTACACCCTACACGTGTCCTCTCTTTTCAAGCCCACTCTCAAGACCCACTTTTAGGGTAGGGTGATAAAAAATAGTGAAGCATTCATAAATATTTTTAGGATAGAATATAAAATTTTTAAATGATGAGTAAATAAAATTTTAGTATCGGCACTATTGTAAAATAATTAATTACGAAGAAAATTCAGATCTCAATGTGCACATGAAAAATTGCAGGGATGACACGTCAGTAAAATAAATAGTCAATCGAAGAAAATTTGATTTTCAAAATAAACCCGTGTTCACTCTCACCAAGTGTGACTCTGCTGCTGTAGAAAAATATTATCATTCCGAAGATATAATATTTAATTATTGGATATTTCATCGATCTTATAATTATTATACGTGAAATGCAGGGGCCTATGATAGTGAGGAGATAGCGGCTCGAGCCTATGATCTAGCTGCCCTCAAGTATTGGGGACCTGAAAAACTGAATTTTCCGGTATTTAATTAAACTATTAATAATTAGTTTATTATTAATTACATAAAATGGGTTAATTAATTTTATTAAATGAGGATTTGTGAGAGGAAAGGAATGATCATTACTTCAACGATGCAGAAAGAAAGATACGAAAAAGAATTGGAAGAAATGAAGAATGTGACAAAGGAAGAGTACTTGGCCTCTCTACGACGTCGTAGCAGCGGATTTTCCAGAGGAGTCTCCAAGTACCGCGGGGTAGCTAGGTACTTATTCTTATTTAATTATGTAAATATTACATAATTTATAAAAATATTATCGATTAAATTAAAAATAGAATATGAAATTTATTCTAGTTTTGATTCTATATCTTTTATTCAAAAAAAATATATTTTGCACGTCCTTTACATACTTAATATGATTTATATTTATTTAATCTGACTGCAGATTCTAGGCAATAAAATATTTAACCACTTTTATTTTTTTATTAAAAAAATAGATTTAAAATTATATACCACGTGAGTTTGGTAAAATAATCAATTTCAGTGGACCCTCTTCAATATTTTTGTTTTGTATGTAGTTATAGAAGTAGGTTTAGGAGTCCGAGAGGTAAATAATTGAAGTGTTATGTAAAATTAATTATTAAAATTATTTAAAAATATTATTCATTAGACTTATTTTTTTAAAAAAATTCATTTATAATATCAGAAGTTAACATTTAATTTTACTAAAAGATGTAGGGTAAATTACGAGTTTAGTATTCAAACTATTAGTTTTGGTTCGTTTTAGTATCTAAACTTTTAATTTTTCAAAATTATACTTAAGTTTAGTTTGTGTTTCTTTTTAGTACGTGTCGATAAAAACTTTAGTTTTGTTTTTTAGTATCCCGTTCAAATTCAATGTTAAGTTTTGAAAAGATTGAAAGCTTAGGTACTAAAACGGACCAAAATTTATAGTTTATGCTAAAAACGCATAAGTTTTTAACGGTGGAGTACTAAAATGAAATGAAACTAAATGTTACGTATGGTTTTGAAAAAATTGAAAATTTATGTTCTAAAACGTACCAAAACTGATGGTTTATGTATTAAATACGTAGTTTAGGTAATGTTTTATTCTATTAAACCGATGAATAATTTATGATAATTATTTTGTTTTTTACAGGCATCACCACAATGGGAGGTGGGAGGCTCGAATTGGTCGAGTTTTTGGGAACAAATATCTCTATTTAGGAACTATAGTAAGCTCTCTCTAGACCCCTTATTCTTTTTTTATTTTTATATATTTTTAATTTTAAATATATGTAAAAAATAAAAAATTTGGGTATACATTATATATTATCCATCCGAACCATTTGAAAATTTTGGGATGTCAAGTGATACTCTAATCGAAGGTTGATTCTCTGGAGGGTCGAAGCTAAAAAATTAGAGTTCAAAGTTGAAAAACTTTTAAGAGGTAAAAATACAATTTTAGTATTGTATTAGTTTAAAATTGTATAGTTTTACAAATTATTTTTGGGTTAAATAATTTTATTAACGTATAATTTAAAATAAAAAAATATTAGGGAGTAAACATTAATTTTACCATATAATTATCACTCAAATGTCACACGCTGCTATGAATGTCTAACTGCTTTGGTCTTTTCTTTCAACTTTTAATTCTTAATTTAGAGATGGCGTTTCTGTAATTAAGCTGCATATCTCTGTCTTGATTCAAAACTTTTTTATTTAATTTGCATGAAAATGGTGGCAGAATGGCACGTGACCATTACTCTCCCATCAAGAGATTCTGTTGCCTTTTAAATATACATAGATAATATTTGCTGAGTGAGAGGCAACAGAGATCACGTGACTTGGTGAGAAGATTAGGTTTGCTTTAGGTCACTCTAATTCCCTTTTAGGTTTTACTTAGCTGGCTAATAGTATTAGCGGACCCTTATTCCCATATGTAATGGAGTAAGGGGATGTAAGAGTAGGCTGTCCTCAACGCCAGGTTGAGAACAGCTTCCGTGGAAGACCTCCGGATTATGAAATGCCAATAATGAGTGGAATAATTGACAAGGCTACTCGAGTCTGCCTATTTATAGTATTTATTTTTAGTTTGATGGATTTGGATTGGTTGCACCAAAGGCACGTGGCTTTCTTTCCCTTTGTGTTTTAATGGATTTAATAGGGACATTACTTTTATAAACTTTTCAACTACTTCTTGAGTGGAAGACAAGAAACCCCAAACCCTAAATTTTCTACTTTCACTCTTGGTTGAATGATTAGGGTTTTAGGGGTTACCTGTCTCAATGACACCCCTGGGAATGGAGTTAGGATGGAGTGAAGGATATTAAACCCTAAACCCTAAATTTTATCAATTTCATTTATTAATTTGAGTAATTAGGGTTTAGGGTTACCTGTCTTATTGTATACATCTGGAATGGAGTTAGTATGGAGTGAAAGACAATAAACCCTAAACCCAAATTTTCTTACTTCATGCATGGTCTGAATGATAGGGTTTAGGGTTCGATTGTGGCATCTCGGCAAGTCTCACAGGATACCTTTAGGAATAAAACTAGGATTAAATACCGAGGGGTCATAATTAATTTGACTGATACTTAAATTGATAGAATCTAAAATGTCATTATACGAAAAGAAAAGTTGGGACGGATAGACCCCTCCCAAACTGTACGTGGTTCCGTCGCTGGGTACCTCTCACCATGTTTAGAAACAAGGGGTGATACCGGTCCGATCGATGCCTTGTGTCGTCGAGTTCCCTCCATCATGCTCTCAAATGGTAGCTTAAACAACATTCTGCCCTGTATATGATTACCAACATGTTACTCAACCCAAAAATCCAGATTGGTATGAAACATAATGCATTTATTCGAATTCGAGATCGAGTATCAAATATGAATGCATGAGTGCATACATTGTTCTAAATCTGGTAAAAGTTTAAGAGAAATTGTCATTGCAGTAATTAATTAGATTTAATGTCATCATGTGAATCCCTAATCTTATCTTTTACCTGCTAGACTTGAAAAGCTTGATCCACTTTATTTAATTTATAAAAATGTTCTGATTAATTTGTCTATCGCCATTTATTTATTTATGCTCTGTTTTTATTTGCTTAATCATTATTTATTTATTTATTTATTTATATTTTTTTTTGAAGACACAGGAGGAAGCAGCAGCAGCGTATGATATGGCAGCATTGGAGTATAGGGGGACCAATGCTGTGACCAATTTCGATGCTAGCCATTACATAGACCGTTTGAAGAAGAAAGGTATTGTGTTTGTCGATCAAACGCAAATTCCCGATTCCGACGAAGCTCGACGAGTAGAATCTGTAGGAAACGAACAACTTCAGCACTGCACCAAGAACAAGAACCGAATCACGAGAATCTGAAAAATCTGAACATTTTCAGTACATGCAAATGCAGCTTCTCTTCTGTGCATCGGCTGTCCGACAACAACAATGGCAGGTATCGAGCCTACCGATAGCATGAGCTAGCATGAGTTTCTGCATGGATTTGAGTTGACATCGTTTTTTGGTCCCGGACATCCCTCTCGATGGAACGATGAATTGCCTAACTTGTTCGATCATACTACGGGGTTCGAGGATAACTTCGACCTAGGTCACCTAGCAAGAAGAGGCTGATCGGAAACGTGTACGGATGATGCAACCGAAGCGGTGTTTCCATGAACATGGAAGACGATCATGGGAAGTGAGGCTGTCGTGTCCGTCTTCGGATTTGGATTCTCCGTATTCGTCGACGACCTCGGTTTCCTGTAACTACTGTTTAGTTGTTTGTATTGGAGTCTGTTGTGGAAATCAGTTGTGGATTGGTGCCGAAGATTCAACTTATCTTTGGGTTTTTTTGTTGTTTTTTCTTGTGCATTACTTTGTTTAATTAAATTAAAAGGGGAAAAAAGGAACTTAGACTGTTTTTGTTTGATCCTATAATCTCACCAAGTATATTTTGATTGAATGTGTGGTGTAATGGCAAGAGAATTATCTCAGAAATTCCATTCCCTTTTTTATAAAAATATTAGATCTCTATATATATTTTTAATAAATAGTTGCCTTAATCATTTTAATTCTTTAATTACATTAAAAAATAATATAATTATTAAATTAATTTTTTTAATCTAAACCATAATTTTAATAAACTTTATTTGCATGAGATCAAATTATATATTAATTAATTTATACAAATAACTTTGTAATACCATATATGGCAAGAATACAACACATAGAAAATAACTAAAATATTACATTTTTGAAAAAAAAAAGTTTATATTATCATATGTTTCAAGAAATAAAATGGGTAATTACAATTTTCATCACTTAATTTGAACTATATTCGTGTTTGATCACATAATTTTTGCGCCTAATTTGTCTTCTTCCCTTTTCTTATTCACTAAAAATAGCCTTGTTCTTGACGCCAGAGGTTCACTTCTTTTTGTAATCAAGATAAGTTTTGAAAAATAAGGTAGTGCGTGCTCGCCCCTAACACGTTCATAATGACTCAACTTCAAGATCTCATGGTTTATCAATGGAACCAGAGAAAAATAAAATAATTCAAAGTTGAATGATTAAATTAAAAGTTCTAAAAATCGAGTGAATACAAAAGAATATATTCAAAGTTAAGTGATGAAAGCATAATTCTCCAATAAAAAAGTTAAAAGTAAATTACGTATTTAGTGCTAAACTATCAATTTATCTATTTTAGTACTTAAACTTTCATTTTTTTTTCAAAATCATAAATAAATTTAGTTTTTATTTTACTTTAGTACCCCAATTCAAAATTTAATGTTAAGTGTTAAGATTGTTGAAAAGACTCAATTGAACAATTGAAAAATGTACAATGGGAGTGAATTGGTAAATATTGTTTAGGGAGTAAGGAGAAATAAATTATGAGAATTTTGCATAGCGATTTATAGTGGTTCGACTTCTCAACTAAGTTTACCTCCTACCTTAGCTCCTCACTAAGGATTTTCCAACAAATCCAGTAATTTGTTCTTTCTTTTTCAAGATCAAGAGTAACCTTTACACTTCCTAGTTTTTCACTTGGCTAAACTAGAACCAATCCCCTTTACAAAAGGTAAAAAGAAGTAAACAATAAAACCTCTCTAAGGTAGTGTTTACAAAGAATTTAAAGCTCATAGAACAAAATATTTACAAGAGAATAGAATAAATAGTGAAAACTCTTCTATTGTGTTTGAATATATGCTTGGATTAGTGTTCTAACCCTTCTTCAAGTGTCTTGAACTTGTATTTATATAGGAATGAAGTTGTGGTTGTTTCTAGCCGTTGGGGATTTTTTTCTCTTCAAAAATAAAACTGCCCAGAACAGAGGGTATCGGTACTCCTCTAAGGAGTATTATACTACCTTTTTTATTTTTAAATCAACTAGTCGTTACTTTCCGTTGGGGCCTGATGGTATCGATACTATGCCTGTGGTATTAATACTATGAAAGTAGTATTGGTACCCCTTTGGGTATCGGTACCATTTTTACATTCTGGAATTTGAGCAATACTGGTAGTATCGATACTACCTAGTGAGTGTCGATACTTCCCTAACCTTTGGTATCAGTACCATATAAACAATATTGGTGTTGTTCATGAGGTATCGATACTGTAAGAACAATATCGATACTTCTTGTCCAGAAAAACTTTTTGTGCTCAATTCCAAGTTAAATGGACTTTGAATTATTTTGAAAACTTTGAATAAATTCAATTCAAGTCTAAAACATTTTTCCATAAATTGTTATATCAAAACATAATTCAACATTAAGTTTTGAAACAAATTGAAGTTTAGGTACTAAAAGTACCAAAACTCAGTTTAGGTATTAAACGCGTTAAGTTTTTAACGACGGGCACTAAGATGAAACGAAACTAAACATTATGTATGATTTTGAAAAAAATTGAAGGCTTAGGTACTAAAATAGGCCAAAACTGATAGTTGAGGTACTAAACGTGTTAAGTTTTTAATGGGGAGCACTAAAATGAAACAAAAACTAAACATTAGGTATGATTTTGAATAAATGAAAGTTTGTGTACTAAAATGGATCAAAATTGATAGTTTACATACTAAATGCGTAATTTACTCAAAATAAAAAATACAATTCATTAAAAAAACAAAAACAAAAAATTCAAATTTCAAAAATTAAATCGGCCCAAAGTTGTATTCCTTTCTTCGACACGATGGCTTGAAGCTTATTCAACAGGTTTTGTTGGACCGGTCCAGATATTCGTCACAGATGCATAAAGAACATCTTTAAAGCAAACAAATAGCAAAAAGAACGAAAAGGGCAGAAAAAAAAACCCCGCTATATATTCGAAGTTCAGGCGGTTTTTAAGCTTAGGGGAAAAAATACAAGTTCTCCAGCTTAGAAGTGAACTCAGGTTTGTCCAACTGTCTGAAATTTGAAATTTTTCGCTGAATAATTGGAGATCTGCTGTGGAAATAGATAAACACCAGACACTGATGACGGCGGTGGCCACTGTGGCGGCGGCTAAGGAGTTGAGTCCCGAGGAAGAGAGGGTTTTGATTAGACATTGCCCTTTACCGCTGAAGCTAACACCAAAGAAGGCGATCCCTTCTTTCTCATCACTCAAAAGTTACTATCCTTTTGTCTTTTCAACTCAATTCCCGTTTTGTGACTTCTTTTTTAAGCTATTTCTACTATTTTTTTAACTCTTCTTTTTTCCTGAAAAATAGATGGTGGCAGAACTGGATTGATTATGTGAACCAGGATCAGCAGCTTAATAACAACAACAACAATGAAGGGAGCTCTTCTTTGGCTGGGAATTCGGATTCGAATGGTTCGTGTATCTCGAAAAGGCCTTTGGGAATTGATAATTCTGATTTGATATCCGATGGGCTGGCTGAGGATGCGAACCCGAGGATAGTGTTGAGATTCATGATACTTTATTAGAAGGCCGTGACTATGTTTTGCTACCTCAACAAGTTTGGAACCAACTTTTTTCATGGTTAGATATGATTTATTTGAAATATCTTTGGGTTCTGTTAAGAATTACTTGCATGTGAAATCTTTTGGTAAATTTGTGTAGGTAACTTGTTTCAAGTTAAGATATGAAGTAATACGATATTGAAATCCTTGTTAATAAGTAAATGTTCATTGGCAAAGTATTTGGACAGGCTTGAGGAATTTTTAGACTGAACTGTAGGTGTAGGAGATGATCATCTTTTTGCTAATTGAAATCAGTACTAAGCTAGACAATTCACTGGGATTGTGTTAAATGTATGAACTCCACTTTGGAGTTGTTATGCTCAACTGCTTTACAAGATAATGATCCTTTTATGGATTCATATCAGCTTCAGCATTAAGCTAAGAAAATTTCTCTATGATGGACAATTGGACTCCCTAGCTTTGGCAACTAAGGTGAAGGTTCATTATGCACTGGTTGTAGCCATAATTTTTATTTTTTATCACAAGTTACCTACGTACAAGAAATTTCTGAAGTGTACATCATTTATGGAATTCCAGTATGTTCTTTCGTACTAGAGAAATTGTTAGTATTCTTCTATATCGGGGGTTTCGAACCTATGGCCCAACACAATTTCGTACATCACACATCCACTTATTTTTGTAATTTTATATTTGTACATTTTGTTAATGTGAATCTCTGTGCTGCATACATGTTGTTAGAGAATCTAAGCATAGGATTGATCTTGATGTCAACTGAGGATAAATTTTTCCTTAAACCGCTGATTAATTGTATGTTTTAGGCCTGTTTGTTGTGTGAATGTCAGTTTTTTTTATACAGGGTTAATAATTAAGACGATGCATAAAATCGAAAAGCGTCTCAACTATCATTCTTTCCATTCTTTTGAATATGGACAACTTGATGTCACAAAATTGATCTCTCATTGAAACTTTTTGATTGTATATGCTATTACTGTATATGTATATTTCACTTGTAAAGGGCATAATTGTAGAAATAAATCTATTTTACACTGTAGTTGGCAGTTTTCATCATAAAAGGTCTAATACAGTGTTGTATCCTTTTTGTCCTAAGGTGAGAGAGATTCTAAATTATAAGTCTGTACTGTACATTTTGTGATGTATTGAGGAATCAATTAAGACTTTTGCATTCAGGTATGGAGGGGGTCCTGCATTGTCGCGAAAAGTAATTAATTCTGGTCTTTCTCAGACAGAGTTTGCCGTGGAGGTTTATCCACTGCGTTTGCAACTTCTTGTGACACCCAAAGGTGATTGCTCAACTATAAGAATAAGTAAGAAGGTAAAATTTGAAACTTAATTATGAGGCATCTTTTATTTCAGCTGTGCTGCTCTCATTGTACTTATTTATAATAACTGATTTCTGAAGATTGAACTATTTTGAACAGGAAACAATAGGTGAGCTTCACCGGCGAGCATGCGAGATTTTTCATCTCAACATGGAACAAGTAATTTCAGATGCAAGATTATATCCTTCTCTTTTCTGTTCTCTTCAAATTCCTTTTTTCATTTCAAGTCATTTAATGTTTTTGTTTTCTTATATTTTCAGGTTTGTATCTGGGATTACTATGGTCATCGCAAGCATGCTTTGATGAATGACATGGATAAAACTCTTGATGATGTCAACATACAGATGGATCAGGACGTGGGTCCTTTTTGCTGCACCACTTATTTATCATTTTAAAACTAATGTGTCTGTTATGAAGAACCCAGTTAACCATCTGAAATTGGGTCCTGCATTTGATGATTCTTCCCATTGTACAATTGTAAAATGGATAAAATTTTGAGAAAAAATGTTTCATATATTTATTAATATGTTAGTTAAGATTTCTGTCAACTATGCTAAGAGCAAGAAGAAATCGTTTCAAAATCTTAGATTATCCTGCATATTACTACCCTTTAATGACACAGTATTATTTCTGAATCTGTGGGACAAGCATTCCTTTGCCATCTGTTGCCACTTGCTATATTTGTCTTTAGAAACTTTAGTCAAAATTTTCTTTATGTGAAATTTAGGTATTTAGATTGCAGTCAATGCAGGTGATGCTAGGAACATAAACTGAATTATTAAGTTTATCCTTGTCTTCGGGTTTTCTGGCTGATATTCTGTATGGTTGGTTAAGCTGGTCGATGGTTCTCAATGTGTACATACAGATAATTGAGAATCCTTAGTTGTTTCAATTAAGAGGCAAGTGAAGGAGAAAGTCTATTCTATTTTAGGTTATATTCAATCATTTTCTTGTATTAATTGTAGACCCTCCTCCGTCATCAGAGCATTGGATGTCTACTTACCAGGGAACCTGATTGCAAAAGCTTAGTAGGATTAATTTCTCTCTATAGTATGGAATAGATGGAAGGGAACTACAATAAGGATGTTTTAGGATGAATATGAATACCATGGTTGTACATCTTTTTTAGCTGCATTGAACTTAGAACCATAGACCACCATTATCCAGATCTTTACAATGAGGAGTTTAAAATTTCTTAGAATTGTTCAATAATTTTTGTCATTGTATCTCTAATATCAAGGATTTCTTTATGTGACCATTTCTGCTATGGTGTTTGTCTACATCCAAAGGTGGATAGCCTCCATTCTTGGTGTCCAGTGTCCACTATGTACTAGTTATTATCTACTTAAGATATGTCATATAGTTTTCAATGGTATAGAATCAAGTAATTATGTGTTAGTTATTTATTATAGGAAAGTGTCTTTTAACTTGACCATTAAAACATTTTCTTTTCTCTATATCCATGCAGAAATAATATGTATGCTCATACTTCTTTGACACATAAATATGCAGATACATATTGGATAGAGTAAGAAACGGATGTGCATTTGCGAATGGTTCTTGTTTTAGCATTATTACCCTTTTTTTGTTCTAACCTATTATTTTCTTGTCATAAATTTAAATAGGTTCTGGTGGAGGTCCTTAACAATGTTAATGATTCAGCATTAAGTGGTGGAACAAGTTGTCCAGACAATGGATTTGCAGATAAGGAAGCCACTTCTGCTCTTCTAGAGCCATCTAAATCAGGCTTATCAATCGCAGGAGGTCTGTCTGCGAATAAGATTGCATCCAGAAGTTATACTGCAGAGCAATTACAAAATCAAACCTTAGGTTATCATAGTAAAGAATCAGAAAACAATCTTGGGAACAGTGGTGTTATTACTAGGGGGGCTTTTGGTGGTTTAACTGGGCTGCTGAATCTAGGGAATACCTGCTTCATGAATAGTGCTATACAGTGTCTCGTTCATACACCAGAGTTCACTAGATACTTTCGGGAAGACTATCATCAAGAAATAAATTGGCAAAACCCTTTGGGCATGGTTGTAAGTTTCTAACCCTAAAAAATAGATGTGGCATGAGTAATCCTTTCATCGTTATGATTCTATGGAGACGTTCTAGTGTGTGACGTGTGAATACTATAGTATAATGCAGTGTTTCCTCCCCTTGATAAATTTTTGTGTATTATTATTTTTTATTTGGTACAATTATATATTGCGGATTGGCACTTTCAAACACACTGCTGGAATCTAATGTAAAACATGTCAAAAATTGGTTTAGTAAACACTTGTAAAACACTAAACTTCATTCATACTTGTTCAGTACTTGTACGAATGAGATGAGAATATTCTAATGGAATGACTATTTGGTGCCATACATTTATGTTTACCAGTTTATATGTTCTAATTATCTGCATAGTTTCTTTATGATCTGTGTTTAATATAGTTAAATGCACACACTCTTGTCAGAGTGTCTATGTTAGCATATAGAGCCATGTGCATTATCTAGATTGGTAGAAGTTTCAGAGTATTGACACGTGTGTCAATGCCATAAACTTTGCCATAGTACTTTATTGGTTGGTGTATTGCGTGTATATTTGCATAATATTTGTAGGTTGCTGTGGTCCAATTCTTTTAGCAATGCTAGCATTTTTCGTATGAGGACTGTGGTTCTAAATTGGATTCAATTCAGTCAAAGGCGTAACTTACTAAGAATGTGTAAAATGGACAAAAATGCATTTAAACATACACATAGTAATATAAGCTCAATGAGTTTGCGTGTTTATGTGCTTGCTATATCTATTAAGCTTAATTAAAATGCCCATTGATTTTTCTATTGTCTAATTGTAATTTGTCATAAAGATCAAGCATTATCCCAAGACATTATTGGTCTCTAGCCCTAGCTCTAGTTTTCCTTCATTTCCTACATGGGTATTCTTTCATGTCTTTCTTTTTGTAGTTTGATTCTGACGTTCTAGAAAATGCACTTAGTTTGCTGCTGAGAGGTGCCTTTTCCTATTCAATTGGTTGCTCTTTGCATGTAAGGCTTGTACCTTTCTATTGATCATGACACTTATTGTTGATTATTGAGTGAACCATGCTTGATTCTGTGGTTTATTCTAATGTGGTTATTTCTGGTTGATAATGATCAGTTTGTGCTGAAATGAACATGGCACATCTTTGTAGGCAATTAACCCAACTGATCAATACTATTTCTTTGTATACTGCTTGCAGAGATAGTGTGTGGTAGCTTTTGAAGTGTTATTCTAAGATTAAAATATGATTATCTTTGTTTTATGAACTCTTTTCCTTTTATGGGCTATCCACTGAAAAGAAGATCGATTGTAATTTTTTATGAAAATGCATACTTTTTTATTATTCCGCTCTTTATCACATAGGATAGAAGGTAGTATTTAGGTATGATAGTGGAATATTGGTGCACTATCATTTTGCAGATGTGTTTAAACCTTGGTGTTACTGGACTTTTTGTTATTCAAATCTCATGCATTATTGTAAGAGTTTAACTTGGTTGAATAACTAACATGTTAAGGTGTGTTCTTGTGTAGGGGGAGCTTGCTCTGGCTTTTGGTGAGTTGCTGAGAAAACTGTGGGCACCTGGGCGAACGCCAGTTGCCCCTCGGCCTTTTAAAGCAAAGCTTGCTCGTTTTGCACCACAATTTAGTGGATACAATCAACATGACTCCCAGGTTGTATTTGACATTAAGATCTTGCCAGACCATGCTTTGCCTATAGTACTTCAAGCTTTTCAGTTTAATGTTATTTTTCCCCAGGAGCTTTTAGCATTTCTGCTTGATGGTCTTCATGAAGATCTGAATCGTGTCAAACACAAACCGTATATAAACTCCAGAGATGCAGATGGCCGTCCAGATGAAGAAGTTGCTGATGAGTATTGGGCAAATCATATTGCTCGTAATGATTCGATAATTGTTGATGTGTGCCAGGTAAGAAACATGTCTTCTACATTTTAATGTTGAGCTGCCTAACAGTTGTGGTGGTGTCTTGCATGTTAATAGTAAATTTCATAACTTGGACGATTAACTGGAGATTTAAGACAACATTTTCTTTAGTATTTACATAGTTTCCCTTGAAGAGGATGTATAATGATTCGAGATGGAATTTGTGTCGAGGACATTCTGAACTGTACTTTTAATCTCTTTATTGGGAATGTTTAGTTGTAAAGCTTATTGGCATTGACATCCTGCTAAACTTCTGGTAAAAGTAACTTAGAAGAATTGGAGGTTTCCCCCAACAAAATTGACTTCAAGATAAGAATTCTAAAATGAAACATGTGAATGGTATATTATAGTGAGCCTTATTATTTCTCTTAAATTTTATAAGATGGTTATTATTTGCTTGATAAATGTAAGAGCTAAAAACCTTCCAATCCCACAACGCCTCTAACCCAATCAACAACCCCATAGAATGATCGTAAATTTTTTCTTATTTATACCTTGAAAGTGCTGAAGTTTAGTGTTCAAATGCAGTTCTTAAGCTTTGAAGAAATGGAATTGATAAAACCAAACCTTCTAGATTGTTTTTTATTGAAAATGATATTTCTTTTTATGCCAGTTTACAAGAATGTCTACATTTTTTTCTTTGTCCTGTATCTAAATATCTAATAGTTTATGTGGTTCATGACTTCATTTATAGTATATTTACTTCCAGAGCACTGATGATGTGTAACATTGAATCATTTAGAAGACCAGAAGAACAGTTATCAAGGTTGCACGTATTAAATGTATACTGATTTCAAATTTATCATTGCAATGCTTACATGCATTCTGAAGTTCCAACATTAAAGAATGGTGCAAGTTACCCCCAAAAAAAAACCCAAGTTGATGTGCGATAGCTTGGTATTAGGGAGTGAGGTCTGTTTTTAGGGTTACTTGAGGATAATCAGGTGAGCAATTCCCTGAATAATTAGGGTTCACACTGATTTGAAGCTAAGTAAAGAAATCTAGGATCTAGATAGCCACTTAGAGTGCCTCTCAATGTTTCATTTTTAAGAATGATATCATTTCCAATTAGGAATTCAAAATTCGAAATGCAATTACCTGGTTTGACTTAAAAATAGGAAAAATCAGAGAATGCTACAGTTGAAGTTCGTCTTCTCGACTCAAATTTCTCAAATGCTTCATTTTTCAATCAACAATGTATTATGGGATATGACCAAAAAGAAAGGAATACACAGAGAGAAACTAACAAATTGCTGGGTTTCAACATCCTATTACATTTTAGGTCACCATCAATTTTCATTATTGATGCTGCCTTCTTTGCTATCTATCAACTTGTGTAACACTAAATTTTTTACCTCTCTTTCTATCCATTATGTCTGGTGATGTTTCTAGTAAATCTTGTCCTATCTCTATCTCTATCTCTTTTCTCTCCTGGTTTGCTTTTCTACGCCACCTTCCCTTTTCTTGCAGATTTGCAATCTTAAGCAATGCTTTTCTGTTTATCTTAATTTTTTGATCAAAAGAGTTTTGAACTTTTGGCTTGACCAAAGCTAAAGTGTGGAGGCTAGAGAAATAGATGTCGTGGGAGAGGATGATTTGGTGGATGTATTATGTGCAATGTTGTAAAAACGGGACCATTTCAACTGCAAACCAGGGTTCAACAGTTCAACTGCAAACCAGGGTTCAACAGTTCAACTGCAAACCAGGGTTCAACAGTTCAACTGCAATACCTAACCTGATATTTTAAGAACTGTTACGATGAATCGAAATTTGGGTAGAAAACTGCCTGAACCGGATATTTTTTATTTGTCTGCTTGCTTCGAACAATCTCTCTCTTTCCCTCTCACTGCTGTTATCGTCATCAATACACATCTTCTCAACTGTCAAAAAGTGGAGATGAAGCAACAACATATCTGAAGAAAAGAATTTGAAAGATGTTGGGTTTGGATTCCTAGAAGAGAAGATTTAAAATATTTCAAAGAAAAAATGAAAAATGTTTTGAGAGGAAAGGATCGGGAAGAGAAGGAGATTTGAAATATTTGAAAGAAGAAAAATGAAACATGATTTAAAGAGAAAAGTGAGTTAAGGGTAAAGGGTCTGGAAGAGAAGATGATTTGAAATATTTGAAACAATAAAAGCCCAAACTTTTTGTGGGAGATTATTGGAGAAAGGCTGATGTCATTTTAGTATGGAAAGAGACAAGTCGAGACTGGGGAAGATTTTTTACCTTTTATTATTTCAAATTTGAACTGCCAGTTCAACCGGAAACCAGAGATCTGACCGGTTGGATGTTTGGTCTAGTTTTTACAACATTAATGATATGTAGTTGAATGGGGATGGGATTCTATAGTGGTCTTAGCAGTGATTGCAGTTTTATTTTAGAAGACCACGAGATTGGAAAAATGATGAAGCATATTAAAAATTATTTGCATGACTGTGATTTAAATGCTGAATTTTTTGTTGCTTAATTTTAAAATACTATGGATGTCATATACTGAATGCTTTTATGCGGAAACAACCTTGGGTTTTAGTTATGATGTCAGATCTAACTTCTTAGGGAAGTTGCAGAAAATTGAATAAACGGAAGAAAAGAGAAATTCTAGGCTGCAAACTTTATGTTTCCTTGCAATTTACACTGAAAGTTTATTGCTTCATACAATTACAAGAACCCCAGTGCTGGAAATCCCCAACTAGAAGTTGTCTCGCAATGGAAATACTACAGTGATGCATTGACCCCTAGTGCTTATGGTCCACTAAGGACTTTAGTAGATAAGACTTCAATTTTAATAGACATGATTGCGTATTTATCTTCTATAAAATATTAAGGGTTTTTGTTTCTTTTCTGATAGAGTGACTTTTTATTGATCATAATTGTTGTTCCATCTGCTATTACTTTGTTACTGATTTTACATTAATGTTTAGTAAGAATGGGTGAATGCCATAAAAGCTATGTGAATTCTTTCCTATTCAACTCAATAAATTTTCTAGTCTTATGGTTATCATATTTAAAAAGAATAAGCTAAACATCTATAAAATGTATTGTAGTATTCATTGTTATCGTCATTATGATGCATCTAATCAATTGTCTACTCCATTGTGTAGGGTCAATATAAATCAACACTTGTTTGTCCAGTGTGCAATAAAGTTTCTGTAACATTTGATCCCTTCATGTACCTCTCCTTGCCATTGCAATTCACCACCACTCGGTCTATGACAATATCAATTTTTGCTTATGATGGAAGTGCTTTGCCATCAACATGCACTGTCACTGTTCCAAAGCAGGGGCGTTACAGGGACCTGATCCAAGCAGCTAGCAATGCTTGTTCCTTGAAGCAGACTGAGGAGATTAAGCTTGTCGAGGCATGTGCTGTTTAACGTTTTGATTTTCTGTCATGGATTTGTACATGTGTTAAAATTTTCCTAAGCTGCTTGAAATGATTTCTTGCAGGTACGGAATCATTTGATTCATAGGTTTTTAGATGATTCTCTTATGTCATTGTCCACAATCAAAGATGATGACCATCTTGCTGCATACAAGATTCAAAAGTCAGCAAAGAGCAATGTTTTGGTTCAGTTGATACATCGCCGTCAAGAACAGTATGTACCATTTGCTTAGTCTCATACTAATCTTTACATAACAATGTTTGAATGCAAGCATGGCACCATAAGGTTTACCCTGAGCTTCCACTTGAACTTGAAGTTCATTTATTTAGTTATTTTCACTGCTGGATTGACATCTTTGGCAGTTGACTTCAATGCTATTATGGCTGTAGCTTCTTTTCCTATTTAAATAGATTTATCATGCCTGATTAGATTTGTTATTCAACGGTTCTCTTTCTCTCTCTAACACATGCACACATGATAATTTTGCATTGAATTAAATAATTCTAGACTAATTACATGATGAGAGTTGCTATGCTGCTGCTTTAAAATTAACTCTTTGTGAAGCTTAAAGAGTTCCTTTGTATTGAGTTGTTTCTAAAGTGATAATTCATTTTATTTTTGTATAGAGAATCTAGTGATGCTCAAAGATGGAAACCTTTTGGAACTCCTCTTGTTTCATCTCTTTCATGTGATGACGTGATTAGAAGTGGTGATATCCAGACAATTGTACAGACGATGCTTACTCCGTTGCTGAAAGAGGGTATAGAGCATTCCGATGGTTCAGATCCAAATGCCTCAGGCATGTCAACGGATCCATTTGATCATGGTTCTGGTGAAGCCGATACTAACTGTGCATCAACTTCTACAAATAAGGTCTTACTGAAACTGCCACTACAGTTGATCGATGAAAGTAAGACATGTATTGACCTGTCTTCTGGAGACGAGAAAATATTAATGTGTCAGCCATGTCACCTATAGTAGTGTATCTTGATTGGTCATCAAAGCTTTTGGAGAAGTATAATATAAATTATCTGGAAAACTTGCCTGAAGTGTTTAAATTTGGGCCTATTACCAAGAAAGCTCGTACTGAACCTCTTTCTTTGTATTCCTGCCTGGAGGCTTTTTTACGAGAGGAGCCATTGGTGCCAGAGGATATGTGGTTAGTTTCTCTCTTTCACGTAGTGAAGTGTTCTTGTCTCATTGTTTGTTTACATTAATGAATACTTTGTGCACAAATGACTTGGACTTGTGCCTTTTTCATGATCCTTTGGTGTTTAGTCTTTATCCTTACCAGTTTGTTCAATTATGGGTTCCTAAGTGGCTATAGGTACTAGTTAAAGACTATTTAACTACCATTTTAGTAAATTCTTTGTAGTGTCGTCAAGGTGTGAGCACAGGGGCTAGCACCTTTTTTGCACAAATTAGCTCACAAATTAGAATTTATCATATATCTTATATGTTACACACATTAGCTCACGCATATACACTTGGGCTAGCACCTTTTTTGCACTATACGACTTTACTCGAGGCAAATATATAAGGGTGTAGTGACCAGAGTGCACCGCACTCCCTTGCCAACATTAATCTTTGTGATAAGTACATAATCTATAACTTTTACCAAAGTTAGTGTCGAGAATATCTAAATTAAATATTAGATAGGATCAGTTTTAATTAGATAGAATCAGTTTTTATTCTATTAGTTATTAGATAGGATCATTTTTAATTAGATAGAATCAGTTTTTTATTCTATTAGTTATTAGATATGATCATTTTTAATTAGATAAAATCATTTTTATTCTGTTGCTAATTTTATGCATCTTTTTATGTAAAGTTGTTACATTGTAAACTCTATTTAAGTCAGCCATATTCAGCAGAAATAAAACACGATTTATTCGGAACAAGTTTTTCCGTCTTTATGGTGTCAGAGCCAAAATGGCCAAACCCTACGATGATACCTCTGGTATCGACTCTATGAGTTTTACTCGCTCACCTTCAATCACCCTAAACACTGAATCCTTCCAAAACATATCCATCACTTCTCACAAGTTGAATGGAAATAATTTCTTAAAGTGGTCACAATCTGTGAAACTGTTTATTCGTGGCCGTGGAAAATTCGGCTATCTCTCAGGTACCACTACGAAACCTGCCGAAGAAGATGAAGAATCTGAAAGATGGGAGGCAGAAAACTCGATGATTATGTCTTGGCTCATAAATTCCATGGATCCGAGTGTAGGGAGAACTTATCTCTTCCTACCTACTGCTCATGACATTTGGAATGCCGTGAACGAGACCTATTCTGATCTCGGGAACGCAGGACAATGGTTTGAACTAAAAACTCGGTTATGGAGGCTAAAACAAGGAGAAAAAACTGTCACTCAATACTATACTGAACTCAAGACCTTGTGGCAAGAGGTTAACATGTTCAGCGACTACGAATGGAGTTGTGCTAAGGATAGGGCTCTATTCCAGAAGATGGTGGAAAAAGAACGCGTCTTCGAATTCCTTGTCGGCCTTAACAAGGAATTGGATGAAGTCAGAGGGCGCATTCTTGGTCGTGAACCACTACCAAGCACAAGAGAAGTCTTCTCCGAAGTCAGACGAGAGGAGAGCCGGCGGACAGTCATGCTTGGAGGCCACTCACCAAATCCCACCGAGTCTTCTGCCTTGTTCTCGGGTCAGCCACCACGTCGCAACGATCGTCGGAACGACAGAGATCGGCCAATCTGCGAGCACTGCAACAAGCCGGGACACACTAAAGCCAAGTGTTGGAAGCTACACGGGAAGCCAACCGAGAATTTTTTCAGCCAATCGAAATTCTCGTAATGCAAAGGGATTCCATGCCTCATCTGAAGATGCTTCTGAAGAGCAGAAACCTGCCTCAGAACTGTCTGCCTTCAGCAAAGAACAGCTAGAGCAATTGTATCAACTAATGAGTTCTCATTCCATATCCAACACTCCTAACCCATCATCTTATATTGCCTCTTCATCATTAGCCCAGAAAGATACATATCCTACAGCTTTCATAACCGGTTCTAAATCAAACCCTTGGATCATAGATTCAGGGGCAACAGATCACATGACCGGTAATTCCTCCATATTCTCATCTTATTTTTCCTTTATCTGGTAATCTGAAGGTAAAAATTGCTGATGGCTCCCTAACCTCTATAGCTGGAAAAGGCTCTATCATTATTTCTCCATCTCTCACATTACTAAATGTCCTACATGTCCCAAAGCTCTCTTGCAATCTCATCTCTGTTAATCGTATTATTCATGATTGCAAATGCATTGCTACAATAACATTTGCTGGATTTGAATTTCAGGACCCTTGTTCGGGGAAGATGATTGGCAATGCTAAGGAGGTTGATGGACTCTATCACTTGGTCACGGACAATCCTTCAGATAAACAAGTTCAGAAACCGAGATGCTTTACTACCTTGTCTTGTGAGAATGAAATAATGTTGTGGCATTATAGGTTAGGCCATCCTAGTTTTAATTACTTGAAATATTTGTTTCCAAATCTTTTAAAAAAAAAAAGACGATTTTTCTTTTCAGTGTGAAGCTTGTGAATTGGCAAAATATCATAGATTTGTTTATCCATCTTTAAAGTATATGCCATCAAAACCTTTTTCTCTTGTGCATAGTGATATTTGGGGCCCTTCACGAGTAAAAACAGTCTCAGGATCTAGATGGTTCATCACATTCATTGATGATCACACTAGAGTCACGTGGATTTATTTACTAAAAGAAAAATCCGAGGCAGCAAGTGTTTTCAAAAATTTTCACTCACTGATCAATACTCAGTTTCAAGCAAATATTCAAGTTCTTAGAACCGATAATGGTCGAGAATATTTTAATGCAATCTTAGGTGATTTTTTGAAACAAAAAGGAATTATTCATCACAGTTCTTGCGTTGATACTCTCCAACAAAATGGAGTTGCTGAAAGAAAAAAATAGGCTTTTATTAGAGGTGATTAGGGCTTTACTGTTTGCTATGAATGTTCCTAATCGTTTTTTGGAATGAAGCACTCTTAACAGCGTCTTATTTGATAAATCGAATGCCTACAAGAGTTCTTAATTATATTACTCCTTTGCAAGCTCTAAAGAATATGTTTCCTGAAAATAGATCTTTCACTGATTTAACACATAAAATTTTTGGTTGCATTGTTTTTGTTCATATACACGGCCAAAATAGAGGAAAACTCGATCCCCGAGCACATAAATGCATATTTCTAGGTTTTTCACCAACACAAAAAGGGTATAAATGCTTTGATCCTAAATCTGGGAAGTATTATGTGAGTATAGATGTCACGTTTTTTTGAAAAACAACATTTTTTTGACAAAAACTCTCTTCCAGGGGAGAATGACTCTGAAATGAGTTTTTGGGAACAAACATCCTTGCCAAAATCGGTTGTAAATAGCTTAGTGGAACCAATTCATATTTCCGTAACTAATCCTAGGATTTCACAACCTATAAATTCACAACCTCCTGAGACTCAGGTAGAAACCAACTTGGAACCACCTATTGAACTTCGTGTTTATTCTAGACGGATGACTCGACCAAGTAATGTTCCACCGGCCCCCAAGGTATGCCAACCATCGGACTCTACTATGGTCCAAGGTACGACTTCTCTTTCTCCTATTTCTTCTCCAAATTTAGAGCCTTCTACAGAATTCTTTGAACCCATAGCCTTGCGCAAAGGTGTTAGATCATGTACCACAAAACATCCAATATCCAATTTCTTATCTTATAATAAACTCTCTCCAGATTTCAAAGCTTTTTCCACCAGGATTATGGATGATGCACTACCTAAGTCGATACATGAAGCTCTAGAAGTTCCGAGATGGAGAGAGGCAGTTTTTGAGGAGTTAAAGGCCCTGAAGAAGAATGACACGTGGGATCTAACTCCTTTACCTGAGGGGAAACGATCTGTAGGCAGCAAGTGGGTGTTCACCATCAAATACCATGCAGATGGCTCGGTCGAGAGATACAAGGCAAGACTCGTAGCAAGAGGCTTCACTCAGACATACGGCCTTGACTACGAGGAGACCTTCGCACCTGTGGCCAAACTAAACACCGTACGTGTCCTACTCTCACTAGCCGCCAATCTGGATTGAACTCTCAGACAGTTTGATGTGAAGAATGCGTTTCTAAACGGTGAGCTAGAGGAAGAGGTGTTTATGGAAGTTCCTCCAGGCTTTGATGAATTGAAGAAGGATGGCAGGGTCTGCAAGCTAAAGAAATCCATTTATGGATTGAAACAATCTCCGAGAGCCTGGTTCGAGAGATTCACGAGAGCTGTGAAACAACATGGTTACACTCAGGCCCAGTCTGATCATACTATGTTCTACAAACACAATAATGGTAAAATTGCTATTTTAATTGTGTATGTAGATGACATTGTTATGACAGGAGATGACACAGTAGAGTTAGAGTCGTTGAAGAACTTATCCAACCAGTTTGAAGTCAAGGATCTAGGACAACTCAAATATTTCCTTGGAATGGAGGTGGCTAGATCCTCAAAAGGTATAATTATCTCGCAAAGGAAATATGTCCTCGATATCTTGAAAGAGACCGGATTACTCGGATGTAAACCAGTGGCGACTCCTATTGATCCGAATCAAAAACTCGAAAAAGAAGATGATGCTGAGCCTGCGGACAAGAATCGGTATCAGAAGCTGGTGGGGAAACTGATTTATTTGGCTCATACGAGACCAGATATTGCATTTGCTGTGAGCTTGGTTAGTCAGTTTATGCATTGTCCCTCAGAAAAACACTCCAAGGCTGTTTACCGGATTCTTCATTACTTGAAAGGTAGTTCTGGTAAAGGAATCATGTTTTCGAAGAATGGAAGTCGAAGAGTGGAGATCTTCACTGATGCTGATTGGGGCGGAAGTTCTACAGACAGAAGATCTACTACCGGTTATTGCTCCTTTGTCTGGGGCAACTTAGTTACTTGGAGGAGCAAGAAGCAACCAGTTGTCTCTAGAAGCAGTGCGGAGGCCGAGTTCAGAGCCATGGCGCAAGGAGTATGTGAGTTGTTATGGCTTAGGAGGATCTTGGAGGAGCTGAAAGTTGAAGGAGATAAACCGATGAAGTTGTATTGCGACAACAAATCGGCAATCAGTATTGCTCAGAATCCTGTACAGCATGACAGGACCAAACATGTCGAAATAGATCGACATTTCATCAAGGAGAGGCTGGAAAATGGCGATATCTGCATACCGTTTGTTCCATCAGAGCAGCTCGCCGATATTCTCACCAAGGGACTGTTTACTACGATGTTCGAAGGATTTTTGTCCAAGATGGGAATGATCGATATCTATTCTCCAGCTTGAGGGGGGGTGTCGAGAATATCTAAATTAAATATTAGATAGGATCAGTTTTAATTAGATAGAATCAGTTTTTATTCTATTAGTTATTAGATAGGATCATTTTTAATTAGATAGAATCAGTTTTTTATTCTATTAGTTATTAGATAAGATCATTTTTAATTAGATAAAATCATTTTTATTCTGTTGCTAATTTTATGTATCTTTTTATGTAAAGTTGTTACATTGTAAACTCTATTTAAGTCAGCCATATTCAGCAGAAATAAAACACGATTTATTCGGAACAAGTTTTTCCGTCTTTAGTTAGTTTTTCTTTTATTCTACTGATATTTTTTTTCTCTTTTCTTAAATGCATCTTTTTTTTTGATAGAATTCTTAAATGCATCTTAACCAATGCCACTAGGCACGGGTTAACTTATTTTTCTTCTTAAGTTTAATTATAGAAAAAAATACTTCTTACTTTCCAAAAGAAACACAACATTTTCTCCATCAAGTTTTCTCAAGGGTGCAAGGCCACACAAGGCGCTAGGACCTTTATACTGCCTCAAGCAGAAGGCGCTAGCCTGAAGTAAAGCGCAATATGTAAATGTGAGTTCTTGTATGTGTTGTGCGTGTATAAAGCTTAAGGCTTATAATAAACTCTAAAGTTTGGGCATGTTTATATAAAAACATGCAATTTCCTTGCTAGTCAATATGCATGATTCCCTTAAAGGGCCTGAATTGAATTATTAAATTTTGAGAGGCTCAAAAATGCAACGTCTCCATTTTAGCACATCTTACGACTTTGAAAGCTTGGAATGTTTTCAGATTACTAGATTCATATTTACTTCTTGGTAACCGTTAACGCCATAGTTAAAATGACTTGAGCAATTACTTATTGTTTTCTTGACAGTTTTAACAATTTTCTGTGCTAAATTTGTGTTTAAGAAAAAATGAAAAAGTTCTATTTCGTCAACATTGTGAATTATCAGTTTTTTCTTGGTGTAGGTACTGCCCGCAATGCAAGGAACAACGACAAGCAAGTAAAAAGCTTGATTTATGGAGGCTTCCTGAAGTTCTAGTCATTCATCTAAAAAGATTCTCGTACAGCCGGGCAATGAAGCATAAAGTAGAAACTTTTGTCAACTTCCCTATTCACGATTTTAACCTAACAAATTATGTAGCTGACAAGAGAAGTTCCCGTTCTCAGCTCTACGAACTCTATGCCTTAACCAACCATTATGGTGGCATGGGCAGTGGCCACTACACCGCACACATCAAAGTAAGTTAGAACCATCTATGTCCTACCGAAATCGAATATGCACATTGTTACGTATTTATTTTCTAGGGCTGGGGACTTGGACATGAATGCTGCATCTGTTTCAATTTTTATGACTTTTCAGTCAAGACCAGTTATTTTCCTTATCTTTCTTCTGGCTCATCTTTCATCACGTTCGGGTCCTTTTAAATGGACCTTAGATTTCTATTGGGACGCAGATTTTATATAGTTTTGACTTGGGTGCGTCGGATAGGATATTTGTCCGTTTTAGGTGTGTTCAATCTTTTCTAGTTTTTCATGTATTTGGAGGATCCTTATGGGTCATATAATTAAAGAAGAGAAATGAAAAGTCGGAACAACATAGCCCCGATAGTTACAAATGGCTTGTATTGATGCATTAGATATGCATCTCATCATACTGTTTTCGGCTGATTTTGTTCTTTGCAGCTTCTAGACGAGAATAGGTGGTACAACTTTGACGACAGCCATATATCACCAATAAACGAAGAAGATGTAAAGTCGGCTGCTGCGTATGTTCTGTTCTATCGAAGGGCAAAGTCTGATACCTCAGGCAGTGGTGTTGCAGGGTCTCGTAGAGACCGTGACAAAACATCTTATAAGCATTGAAGTGCAGGTACTTGCTTTAAAGCTATTCGCTGCCATGCATGCAAGTTCAAGACTGTAGAGTGCTAATCCACAGGTAGTTGTGAGATTTGTCTCTACAAAATATTTAGTGATTCGCTCCATGTGCTGCTTAACATTCGCTAACCTATTGCCTGGACAAAACATTGTGTCGAGAGTTATATTAGATCGAAAATTAGACACTCGAATTTCGTTCGATCATTGTCTAGTTGAAACTATGAGCATCTTAACACCCGGCTCGAGTGGCTGGCAGCCAAATCGAGTATTTTTCAATATTTGTTTTTATTATTTTTAGTAATGGAAAATCGCAATTTGAATATGAACTGGAATAATTGTGTAAAGGGTAACATGAGATATCTTTGCTCCCAATCTATATGAGAAAAACTCAAATTATGCTTGGCATATCTAGTCAAAACTCGAGCTTTTTTTTTTATATAAAAAATTTGGGTAAATATATATATTTTAATATTTGAACTTGGTTTAAAGTTGCTATTCAGTTCAAATATTTTTAGGTTCAATTAGGTACTTGTATTTGAATTTAAGGTTCAATTTGGTTTTTGGTTTAAGGGTAAATTTTGTTAATGTAGTAGATCAAATGTATCATTTTCGCCTTTTATCATATTTTTGCATCAATTTAGCCTTTAAAGGTATTTAATTGTATCATTCTATGTCATTCTTCTAACTTAAAGCTCTAAATTATAAATCCCAAGTGTTTAGAGGTAATAGGGTTATGGTTTAGTGTTTAAGATTATAATCTAGGGTTTAAAGTTAGGGGTAGAGTTATGAAATGATGCAATTGAGTAACTTCAAGGGTTAAATTGATGCGAAAATACAATAGAGACGAAAATAATAAATTGAGTTTATTACATGGGCAAAAGTTATCATTTTGTCTCGTTTTTTTGTCTAGCTAGGAATTTAAACTTGATTTTTAAGTTCAAATTATACTTAAATTTGGTTGAATGATTTAAGTAAGCCATTTAAAATAACAAGTTCAAAGGTATAATTGGGTAAAAAAAAGCTTTAGGCACCATTTTTTTTAAATGAACAATAGAGCAAAAAACCTTAGTCTGTAACCAACGAAAAAACTCTTTAGTACTTAAAATGTTTAACATATATATCAAAGGTAAAATAGTATTTTAACAATTTAATACTTGCAATATCGTGGTATAAGTTTAGGTTGCGAAAAGCAAAAATAGTAAGTCCTCAAGTCATTTATTTGTCTAATAAAATTATTTATTAAAAAAATAATAGTACCGCGCACTAAAACTACTTGTTATGATGTGTAAATAAAAAGATGTCCTCTACGGTCCATATTAAAGCTTCGCCAAAAGCTTTAATTTAAAACATTAAGAAAATCTTGAGTGGGAACACCATCAGATTAGCTGGAATTGCTCGGTTCGTTACTGCATGGGGCTGTTAACCACAAGGCCAGAGGTTCAAGGCCCTCCTCCTCTGTTAGCTCATTTGGTTAGAGCATCATGCTAATAAGGCGAAGGTGTTTGAAACCTGCATGGGCCATTTGTATTATTATTATTTCTTTTTTACATTTTTTCCAAACTCACATTACTCGGTTTCTTTTTCCTGAACAGGGAGGCCAACCCAAGGCAAAATGATTCAAACTAACGAAGCATGTAGGAGTGAAGCAACAATTAGAGTTCATGAGCTAGGACAAATGGTGTCGGCTGCAGCAATTAAGTTAAAGAAACTGCCAATCAAGTTCAACTACGGCTTGCTGGAGGAACTGTCGTTGTATAACAATACACCCACAGATAGTTCAGAGGAACGTTTTTGTATAACAATACATGGACCTATGGCTATAGGTGATTAATGAACAACATGACTACTTCACGATGGAGTTTCATCGTTGGTTTGTTATCAAGGTGTGCAATCATCATCTTCTTCTTCTCCGGTGATGGTACATGCTAGTAAATTTTCTGTAGAGAGTTTGTTGGTTCTTCGTGCGACTAAATGTCCGAGCTGGGTTCAGTGGTTAAAACCAACTCCATCGACTTGTTTACTATTTTAAGTTATGACAAATCTAAATTTCTAAATTATATAACTATTTACGAGAAATTTCTTTCCATACGTGAATATTAATCATTAAATATAAGTTCTGTTGTAGGTTTTCAGTTTCTTTAAACGGTGTTACTAGATCATGGATTTGACCAACATGACATTGAAACTATATTTGGTCATCGGGAAAGGCTGGCTTTTCACCTATCACGCGTATGCAATGGGTAGAATGGAGGCTATATGGGCTGTGTTTTACTCTTAGGATTAAAGGTGGGTTACCTGTTAGGGTAAGAGAAAGATAATACTTTTATTTTTTGCTTTATAAAGAATGGATAGCCCGTTTGGATCAAGGATTTTATCATTCCCAGTAGGCATATTTTTTTCCTGATTAAGGATACCCATGTTTGGTTGGGTAAGATTCTCAAGTGAGTGTAATATTTCAATACCAACAGTAAATTTTGGTGTTTTATTCCTGAGAATGTTATTCCCACATGTGTGTTAGGTATTATTTTATTCCCGTGCTAAGGGCTATAATACCATTCTTTTCCCCGTGAGCTTGCCTCTGCGCGATATCTTCTTCTCCCCCGTGAGCTTGCCTCTGCGAAAAATTCATTGTTTTCCCAGTGAGATTCTCCTGGTAAGATTTCTTCTCCACTCCCTTTCTTTTATTTTCCCAGCAATGAGAGAAACTTTACCTTGCCTCTGCGATATCTTTTTCTCCCTGCTAGCTTTCGTCTTGTGAAACCACCATTAGTCATTCTATCAAACTCGACTCCGAGCCCGTGAGTTATTGTTATCATTGTTGTTATATTTACAATTTTTTACTTGTTTATTTTTTCTAGAAAAATAGTTTCGTGTAAGGGTTTATCTTAATCTAGTACTGTTTGGTCTAACCTATTTTTCTAGGAAAATGCTTTCGGGTTAGGGTTCTTAAGGTTTTGGTTGCTTTTTGATTGTAAATTAGTGTAGTCGATTTAAGTTAACATCGATTGATAGTTTCCTTATAGTTATAGTTGCTGTTTTACTTGGATCCATTATTCCAGAATTTGGTGCAACACTTCTCATTTAGATTTTGAAATTGAAGAGACTGACGATAATCACTAGTAGCTGGTAATTTTTTAAAAACCTAGTTAGATATAGATCATCCGACAGTATATCAATAACATAGCTTATAAAAGCATTAAAACATTATACATCTCAAGCCAAACTTTAGTTACAGGAAGCTGCAGTAGAACACAAGGCTTAGATACTAATTGCATTCTATTTATGGATACTTATCGAACTTGATACCTGTAACAAGTATAACAAGAAAAACGACAAAGAAAATGCTAACCCCATCATACCTGCAACACTTCTATTCTTACAATATTTCCTACAGTTTAGAAATTCGATATGTTTCGGGAATATTGTACGTAATTCAACAAAAAGTGTTAGTTTGATCATGTTTCTGACTAGTTTCTAGCTTTATTTAAGTTAAATTGATTCAAATATAGTTGATTTCAAGACATCTGATTCTCAGAGTAGATAAGCAAAGCCTGCCTCTATGGAATAAATACTCCGCTACATAATCATATATATATACATGACACATAAGCTGTCAGATTGAGAGACTAGAAAGTATGTTGGGGAGGATGACTAGCATATGTTTCTCGGCCCGAGTCGTTTAAAGTTTCAAATCTATAGAGTCTTGTTAAACTTTTAATTTCAATGGATGAAACTCTAGGCCAAATTCCTACAAGGAACAGTGGTTCGGTTATGCCTGATCCGACATTTTCAATTTTAATAATGTGCTTGTTTCTTTTTGCTTCCTCTATTAAGTTTGGTTGTTGTATTGGACTGTTTGGCTGCTTCAATGGTTCTATTGATTGCTTCTTAACCTTGATTATTCCAAAAATATTATGATTCCAGTCCTTCACTCTCCTTGTGAATGTTTCTAAGTTCTCCAATATTTCTTTACTATCGTCCCAGTTCCGTTATAAGAAGTTCTCAAAGTCAGGATGATCAAGCCATACTGCTAGAAATCTAAATTATTCTTTCCTCGGCTTCGATACATGTTATCCAATTGCAAAATAATGAGGTTGTGGTATGACTTGATGCGGTCTAGATGAATTACTCTTGAGCAAGGGAAAACAATATTCCAATTAATATTCATGAGACAACAATCTAGCCTTTGCCATAAATTACCACGGCACCATGTGAATTTTTCGCCCTGGAAATGTACTTTTATTAGAGCATTGTCGGAAAAAAAATTATTAAAACTCTGGCTGCAGCCCCTATTATTTGCGCTGCCTCCATATATTTCAGTATGAGCATACAATAGAAATCTCCTCCTAGGATCCATGGCTCATTATTTGGTGGGTAGAGATTGGACAGAGTTTCCCATAGGTGTTTCTGGATGCTTACATTGGGACTAACATAAACAGCTGTGAAGTAAAGCCATTGGTCTGATCCGTTCGTTCTGAATTTACCGTGAATAAATTGATTGACAATCTGTAGGATTTCTACGTTGAAGGGTGTTTTCCAAATTAGCCATATCCCTCCACTATGTCTCTGAGCTTCGACTCTAAATGAATTTTCAAACCCAAAAGTTCCAATTATTTTATCTGCTCTACATCCACTAACGTGCGTCTCCATTAAAGCTACAAGGCTAGGTTCTTGTTCTTTAATAATCTCTTTGAAATGTCTGCGAAATTAAGGGTGACCTACCCCTGGAGTATTCCAGAACATTAGCTTACCCATATTTGATTAATTGCTGGGTGTTTTATGAATCTCACCCTCTACTTCCACCTTCAGCGAATTATCTATGTTTATATTTTTTGCAATATTCGAGTATAATGTTTCCAGATTCATAGTTTGGGAGGGATTTGCCTTTGTAGTTGTAGCAAGGATCAATCCGAAAGAAGGGGCACACTTGGAGCCTTATATTCACATGGTTTTCTGATTTTTAGACTCTGGTTTGTCCCTTGTTGCAATTGTTTTTGTCTTGTACCACATTTGGGAGTGAATCTATTTTTGTTTTCCAGTATTGAGTAAGTTGTATTGTTCCTTTTATCCATCTTCGGTTTGTGTTGTTGTATGGTTGCATGTGTATCGACTATAATGATAGGTTGCTTACTCGTGTTGTCGTTCGTTATAGCGCTTGGAGTATCTAGCCCACTTTCGGTGATCGGGACATCAACTAATCCTTCGATGCTAGGACCTTCTTCCATCAACTTCTTTTAGAGAGCACTTTTATTTATGTTAGAGTTCTGCTTGTTCGTGATCTTTGAAATAAAGAGCTATTTTCCTTCTCTTTGTTCCAACTAAGTCATGTGAGTGACAACTATTGGAAGTGAAATTAGTTTTTTGCTAACTCGACTACTAAACATGAGGAAAAAAATAACATTCCTATTAACCGTAGTGTAAATGCAACACATTCCAATCTAGGGTCTTCTAATTGGATTGTACTTATGTTTAAAGGATGGATCATTTGTTCATTCATAATTATTATATGAATTGGAAACTAGATACAAGAACCTATAATAAGAATAGCCATGCTTCATCACTTATTCTTACACATGCTTCATAGAGTGGAGCGTTAACATACTTCATAGAGCTTATACATGCTTCATAAAGTGTTTCAACATTTGCTGTTGTTAAAGTGTTTCAACAATTTCTGTTTTTACTTACTTTAGAACTGTTAAATTAGTGTTCAATTATTTTTATTGTGATGACAAACAATTGTTCTTGTTAAATATTATTATTTTCTAATATTAAAATGTTTGTTCATAATAACAGTTATGGCTCGTTTACCAATGCGAAAGAAGACACATATCGCCATAATTCTTATTTTACAAATGCAAATGATGGAGATTGTGTGTTATATGCTTATGGTTATTTCAGTTATTCTTAGAAAATATAAAAATCGACCTAAAATAACTTATGCACATGAAAGACTTCATAGACATAATATTAGATCACTTAATTTACATAAAACTGTATTTGAAAGTGATATACAAAGTGTTGATAATTGTCGTATGGATAGGAGAGCATTTCTCAAATTGTGTCACCTATTACAAAGTCAAGGTGGGTTAAAAGAGAGTCGGTATATATCTATAGAAGAAATGGTTATTACTTTCCTTCATATTATATCCCACCATATTAAGATTAGAGTTTTAAAACGTCAAACAGTAATCTGGTGAAACAATTAGTAGAGTTCTCCATACAGTGTTAGCTTCAGTCTTGAAATTGCATCCGATCCTTTTTAGAAAACCAGAACTGATACAAGATGATTCAACAAACAATAGATGGAAATTGTTTAAGGTATAATATCATAATTTTGAACTTTCTTTTAAGTTAATTAGTAATGCTTAATACATAAATGGATAGTAATAATGTAATTTAACTTTATTTGATGAATATAGGGATGTTTGGGTGCTCTAGATAGAACATATATTAAGGTCAATGTAGCTACAATCGATAAATCTAGATACATAACAAGAAAAAATGAAATTGCGATAAATGTACTTGGTGTTTGCACACCAAACATGCAATTCATTTATGTTTTACCTGGGTGGGAAGGTTCTGCAGCTGATGGTAGAATACTCAGAGATGCCATTAGTAGAAGAAACGGTTTAAATGTTCCCCAAGGTAAATTATTAGGTCATTAATATATATATATATAAAATAATGTAAAATTCTTACAAGTTTTTTTATATTAATTCACTTTTTAAATTAAAATAATATAGGGTGTTACTACTTATGTGATGTTGGATACACGAATGGAGAGGGATTTCTTGCACCATATAGAGGTCAAAGATACCACTTGAATGATTGGAGAGAAGGACACCAACCTACCACCCTTAAAAAATATTTCAACATGAAACATTCTCAAGCTAGGAATTGCATTGAGAGATGCTTTGGCATATTGAAAGCGAGATGGGCAATTTTAAGGGAAAAATCATTTTATCCAGTGAAAACACAATGTAGACTCATTTCCGCTTGTTGTCTTCTCCATAATTTCATAAGATCTGAGATGCCAATCGATCCTATTGAATCTGACTATACTGAAGATAGTAGTCATGTTGAAGAGATTAATGAGGTAGAAATGATTAGACATTGTGAGCCAAATAGTGCTTGGACTGAGTGGAGAGACAAATTAGCAGAAGATATGTGTACTAATTGGTTGGCGTCACGTACTTTAGGATATATGTTATTTTATGTTATGTATGAACTTTCACCTTCTATTTTATATAGTGTTAGTGGTCATTACTTTCATGTGTTTGACATCTTTATATTTTATGACATAACATTTATTAAATTTTATGTATTTCTCCTCTATAAAATTCGAATTTTATTTGTTATGGACATTCATTACTTATGTCATTCACTACATTTGATTTCTATTATGTTACTATTTTAAATTTCATTTATGATTGGTATTGACAATGATGAAATGTTTTATGTTATGCTATACATTTTTATACATCTTCTTAGATTGTTTCGAAGAGCAATATGTCAACATCAAATATGGAATCTCAAAGGGGGAAAAACGAACATCTAGAAAGGTTAAGTCTTTAGTAACTAAAAGGATATGGACTAAAGAGGAGGATGTTGCACTTGTTGAATGCTTACACATTTTGGTTGAAGACCCACATTGGAAAGCTGATAATGGAATATTTAGATCATGTTATCTATCTAATCTTAAAAAGATGTTAGAAATCAAGCTTTCGACATCACAAATTAGGGACCATCCACATATTGAATCTAGAGTGAAGCTACTCAAAAGAAAATACAATACTTTATCTGAAATGATGAATATTGGAAGTGGATTCGGTTGGAATGAAGAAGAAAAATGTTTAACTGCACCAAAGGATGTGTTTGATGATTAGGTTAGAGTAAGTATTTTAATTGAATTTATCTTCTTTTTGTACTCTTTGTTATCTACTTAGGTTTGTAAGATTTATTAAATATGCGATTTTATTATATTGTAGAGTCATCCAACTGATGTTGGATTGAGAAACAAGTCATTTCCATTCTTTGATGACTTTGTTCATATATTTGGAAAAGAAAGAGCTGCAGGAACAACAGCTGATGCATTGAAACATATTAATGTTGAAGACAATGCATTTATAGATGTATTACTTGAAGAAAAGAGAGTAAGAGATTCTGAATCAAGAGAGGATGTTGGTGCTTCAACTTGCCAAACATCTGATGCTACTGCCTCTAGCCCTACAATGAAAAAAGTAGCTAGCAAGAAAAGGTCTCGAAGTGATGATGGGTTAACCGAGCTTGTACAGGAGATAAGTAAGTTTGGTGCTGCATACCGAGAAACTGCCAAAGAAATTAAGGATATTACTGCTTTATTGAAAAAGGAGGTAGAAGGAAATGATCAAAGAATATCGATTTTCACTGAAATCATGAAAATTGAAGGCATGTCCACTAATGAAATACTTACTATAGGAGAGTATATTAACAAAGATGCGCACAAGGTAGATTTCTTCTTTTCTTTTCCAAAAGAATTCAAGCAAGATTATGTGATTAAAAAATTGTTGAATGCCGTCAATTTAGACCATCATTTTGGCTATCGTCCTTCTACAATTATGTCGATCTCTTTTTGATTATGACTTTAGAATATAGTCCCAACGTTTTTGTGTAGCTTAGCCAAGTATATGTCAATCTTTTGACTTGAAGAATTTTTTGTGTATATAATATAGCCAACATATATGATTAAGTTTAGAATGTCATGGATATTATCTTTTATAAGTCTGAACATTATACAAACTTTTGTAAGTTTAGAATTGGATGCTTGTGTGTTGGCTTTGGTAACTTGACTGCTACGGCTAAGAATATCCCTCCGGGTGTTGAGGAACCCAAGTCACCCAAAGGAGCAGATATTTTGGTTAAGGCTACTTCCAACTGCTGCAGCATGCTGCTTGATCGATGTTGTTGCATGTGCTTCATCCAAGCTTGTTCGTATATGAATAACCAATGCACAATCATTTTGTCACAAATCTACACCTCTCGCTTGCTTCTAGTGTGTCAATTGCTTTTATGAACTCTGTGATGGTTTCTAGTGATCTGATGAAAGGTAGTTGAATTCTTGAAGACGAAAAGACATGGATATGAATATTACTATTGTAGTTATTGTATGTATACACTATTGAAAATGATAATGCTATGAGCAATATGTCTATTATTAATTTACTAATGCAATGAATACATATATTATTCCAATGCCATCTAAGATAAAGGGAAATGTTATAGAGTAATGCATGTATCTTAGGGCAGCAGATGCATAGTATAATCAATCAAACATGTGCCTTATATAACAAGACTATTATTTTTTTACTTATTTGAATTATGTTTTTGTAATATAAATTCATGAGATAAATAATAATGATAAAGTATGCAGAATTAAGTATAAATATAAAAGATAAATAAATAAATTATTACATATAGAAAATATAATAAATATATCTTAGATAATAAAAATAATTTACATCTTTTATTATTATGAATATCTATGATAAATTATTGTATATAGAAGAATGTAAACATTTTCGATTGAAAAATACAAGAAACCTCCCAGTGAACGCGTCACGTATGAACTGAAGCTAGTTTCCACAATGTAAACATTTAGTTAAATGTTAATGTAAAATTTTAATATTTTTACATAAATTATTTTAAAAAAATTAATATTAATTTAAATTAAAATAATACATGATATATTTAAATACTCAAGTAATATATTATCAACATATAGAATTTTTATTTAAATATTTAGAATTTCACTTGTTAAAAAATATAGAACAAGGACAATTTAGTAAAATATACATTTCAGTAATCTTTTATTCCAGTAATCTTTTATTCATTCAACCAAATACTGTAATCTTACATTCCTGCCAAACCAACCAAACACAGTAATGTAACATTCCTAATAATCCTATTCCCTGGTAATCTTTTATTTCCACTGGTAATCTTTTATTCCAACTGGTAGTCTTTTATTCCAACTGATAATCTTTTATTCCCACTAATAATCTTACATTCTGTGAACCAAACGCACCCTTAGAATTTTCTTCTCTTCTTTGTTGATGATCAATGCTTATTGTAAGATCTAATGAATTAAGTATTGTTTGATAAACTAAACGGAAATTCATTAGCACTTGAGTGATAGATACATAGAAAGAATATTTTCGGAAAAATAATTTTAAATATTTAATATCTCTTAGGAAGTAGTAACTAATTAATATGATTTACAAGTTCATGTGATTTACCATAACTAAATTCAACGCCACCTGATCATATATACTTAACATGTCAACTTATGAGTAACCATTATAATCCTACGATTGATTGACACACACTAACACGTTCTTATAAAACCTCTCAAGCATGACCGAGGGAATGAATGTAACCTCAATGACTCATCTTCACTATTCTCTTCTCTTTCTCTACATCTTCATGGAAACATAGCCCTTTAACACCAATCAACCATCAATCCACCACCTATTGCATCCCAAATTAGTTTGGGATAAACCGCAAATAGCCATCACAACTTATTTGAGCCCATCAACAATTATCATATCGGAGTTTAGGACACCTAAAGATGGAAGTTTAAATGGAGAGAGTTTTATCTTGGATTCATTAATGACTGAGGAGTTAATATGGTGGTTGAGAGATCCTTCAATGAGTAAAGGACACCTGAAGAAGTCCAAAGGAAGTGTTGATGATGTTGTCCAAGGATTTTATGACTAATGGGGGCAGATTCGAAGTCTCCCTTGGCTTTACAATAATATGAAGAAGTTGATGAAAGGGTGGAAAGTTGAAAGGGTTTTTAGTAAGAGTAGAGATGTCCATGCTCGTTAGAGGAGGAAATCAGGCGAGGAAGAACAACCGGAAATCTGAAAGAGATCGGAAATATGAAAGAGGGAGGGGGCCGACGTCGTTCCAAGAAAGGAAAAAAAATGAAAATGACTTCTTAGTATGGTAAAACAGAAGTACAAGGAGGGGATCAATGGATACTTTCAATTCCATGTTGGAGGCACCTTGGTATGCTAAAATTATAAAAAAAAAAAAGGAAGATTTACAAGATCCATAGTTTGGACTTGACAACATTAAAAGTGCAAGGAAGATCCACAAAATCCTTAGAAAGAGTACGGATAGGACAGTTAGGGATGGAAGAAATATTTTATCAAAGCTTTTTTGTACCAGGCACAAGGAACCATGGAGGTGGCATATCTGAAGCTGTACTATGCGCAGGAAAGTCTCTGAGCAATCGTACAGGGAACGAGATATGGGAGCTCCAACTGCTGACCAATAATATACGAAGAATAGAGGGCATCCGTTTATCTGCTGGTTATGTGCAGGAGTCAACATTACTGTATGTTGTATGGTCCAAGGAATTGTTCACACAGTTCCCACTAGTGTTGTGCGTTGGGACAGAAAGCAGATTATGGGAGATGGGGGCAATAACCCCGACTTTACGGTAAGGTATAGGCAAGGTTTTGGCCGATGGTTATCCATGGAAGACAAGATGGCCAGTGACCGGCGGATCGAGAGAGATGGAAAGGCAGAACCCGATAAAGGTTTTTCAAGGAACCCAGGATGAACTGATAAGACAAGGCAAGGGGATAATTAGATCAAAAGAGATGATGGCTGGTGCAAATTTCTTATTTTAATTTTTCCTATGTTCGAAAGTCGGATTATTAAAAAGGAAAAAATAGTTGCTCAAGTCAAATCGAAGTACATTGATTTATTATTGCTAATAAAGGTTACCACCTAGATGTTCTATGGAAACAACCTATTGAGGGAAGAGGAAAGCAACATAAAAAAATATTGCTTAACCTTTTTCGGGAAAAGAAAATTTCTAAAGCTATCTTTGGTTTGGGATTTCATTGAGTTCTTCTACTCGTTTCACTCTCTCATTCCTCTTACCTTTCAATCCTCATCGTCTTTGTGTTTTTCTTGCTGCACTAATAAGTTCCTAGCTCTAAAAACGTCGGAGGAAGTTACTTATCTTCTTGGTCAACTCAATTTTACAGAGGACGAAACGGAATATATCGAGCCTCCAAGGGTTCTTCAGGAAAGTGATCTTGAAGTCATGGAGGGATAGATGATAGGGAAACTGATTTCCCACAAACTGGATGATGCGGAGGTTCTTATGAAAGTTTCCAAGACTATTTGGGGTCCTCAAAGACTTGCTGAAGCAAGTGTTCTAGGCCGAGCTTCCAGGTTGATCAACCGAATGAGGCAGGAGTTGTAGATCTTGTGTTGACAAGCTCGGGGAAGAGGAAGGGGGTGATAAGAAGGGGGAAAACGAAGTAAGAAGAACCATGTGACGTAAGAAAACACGAACACCCTTATTTCGATGAATTCGTCAGCGCTCTCCACAGAGGAAGAAGATCCAAGTGAACCGAGTGATTCCCCATGGGTCACGGGAGAAAATGCTGGCCCATTGTTGGCGGCTGCGGGGCATCTCTACTGAGTTGAATGATCGCCTTATGTTGGAACTGTCGGGGCTTAGAAACTTAGGCTTATCTCCAAAAAAAAAGACCAACTTTTGGCGTTTTTCAATGAAACCAGAATACGGAAAAATAAAACGGAAAGGATTCAAGTTCATACAAAGATGAATGACTGTTTTGAGGTGGAAATATCCGAGGATTGTGCAGGCCTTTTGCTCCTTTAGAAGGAAGAGCTCGTGGTCAATTTGATTAGCTAATCCAATAACCACATTAATGCTAAGTAACTTAGGAATGCACTTAATTTCGGATTACGAGATTTTACGATTGGTGTACCAGTGCTGATATGAGGAACATTTGGGTCTTGATCAATTACGAGCTGCTTTAGTCTTTTTTGGATTGTGGGTGGAGACTTTAATGAGATCATTCATCCTAATGAGAAAATAAGGTAAGGAGGAGACCTAATGTGGATATGGAGGAGTTTTAGAATGGGCTTAAATTTGAGATTTCAGACCAAGTTTGGGGTGGTTCACTTGGACTTGTGGAAGAAACGCCCAGTCCCACATTAGAGAGGCTTGATCGATTTGTAGCTACTCCTTACTGGAGGCTTTGATTTAATGAGGCAAAGGTCTTCATCGAGCACACTACTAGCTCGGACTATACGATCATCTTGCTTGATGTTGGCCATTGCTTTCATGCCTTTCGCTCCTCTTCCTACGAGGATTATTTCAAGTTTGATAATTGATGTGCAAAAGAGGAAGAGTGCGAAAGAATTGTTCAAGAAGCTTAGAAGGGTGGTTCGAGATCGATGATGGAGAAAATGGCTACGGTTGGGAACCAACTTAGAAGGTGGTAAAGAACGAAAAGAAATGACACTAAAAAGAGGGAATAACTGTTGAGGGACTTTATTTTAAGGTTGGAGATTGATGCTATTTTGGTTGAGAACGTGGCCCTGTTACCCTCGACAAAGTAGAAGCTTAAGGAACTTTTGGATACAGATGAGGTATATTGGTTGCAAAGGTCTAGAGTGGTTTGGCTGGTAAAAGGAGATCGAAACACTACGTTCTTCAATACTAGAGCCAATGGACGGAAGAAGAAGATTTGATTCATGATTTGCTCAATGAAGATGGTTAGTGGGTTAAGAACATCGAGGAGATATTTGATGTTGCACAAGATTACTTCTAATCCCTTTTTCTGTCTTTGGGAGTAGAACTTGAAGAGCATACTCTCCAAGTCATTGCATCATGTGTCTCCCAAGAGGACAATGCCATGCTTTGCCACCAAAGATGAGTTCCTCTGTGCTTTTTGATAACTCCGTAAAAGATAGTGTTATGGGTATTTTTACTTAGGTTATTATTTTTCTAAAATCCATTTGTCATAGCATTTTAGTTGCATATAGTTGCATATAGGACACATTTGCTGTGGTGAACAAGTTTTATCGAGGTAAACTTTATTTGGTTTAACTGATGATGTTGAAGAAGAAGGTTGTTTGCTGATTGTGTTGATACAGGAAATGACAAAGGAAGAATTCATTTGTCGAGACAAATCAATTTGCTAGGGCCAGTGAAGCAGAAGAAGACGACAGTGAGGAACATATTTTCTTGCCTAGGCGAGAGATATCAAGCAACTTGATGACAATGCTGACGTCACTTGCCAGCTTCAACCTCACGTGCCCTCATGACCTTATTAAGTTAATTGAGACCAATACCAACTGTTATATCATTCACAAAATGGGTATAACATTAAGGGTATTTATGGAATTTTTAAGGGCACTAAATCGTAAAAATTCTCACTATAAATATCTCATTATAACTCTTTAAAAAGGGAGTGATCGGAATCGAGAAGGAGAGAGAAGAATATACCTGAGGCTTGGAGTAGGCGGCTGTTGCACTCATTTTCACACTGTTCCCCACTGGACCGTTCGTGGTGCCCTCTATAGCCAGACTTTAGAACAGACGTGGCGGTGGTCAGAATGTCATGGTAGAGCTTTGATTTTGGGAGTTTTCTTCATTTGTTTTTCATTTCCATACCGCTTCAAGGCTTGTACTTAATGAATGATTTTTGGATGATATTTACTACACCATAACTGTTTTATTTGGTGTTGGATGATGCTTAAACAATACTTTGTTCAGTTGTTAATGATTGATGCAATTTTTGTTTATGCTACCTGTTGTTTTGTTCATTATTTTAATATTTTGCCTTGATGTTGTAAGAGCCTTCGAAAGATAACCTGGTGCCACAACAAATATTCCTAGTCTTTGTAAGAGCCTTCGAGATATTTCCATTTTTCTAGGAGTAGATGACTAATATCGAGAGAGTTAGGGTATATCTACGTGAACAAGGGAACAAATCCGGGATGGTGAGGTTTTAATCTGCCTTAGAGATAAAAAGAGGGTTTATTCGACTAAAAAACGTGAAAACTTGAGTAAGATAGGCCAAAATCTACAATTTACACTGAGGGGTATTACCGCAACAACAATTTGACAAACCAAGGGTTGTAGTTCACGCCGAGTAGTATTGTCGTAACAAAAGACCTGAAACACTCTAGTGAATCCTATAGAGCAACACAAGCATAACATTCTGAATCATCATAAACGTAGAATAATTTTTCACCGTAGCAAGTCCAACCCAAGTACTCCATTAGAAGTCTGATTGTGTGAAGTTTTTCTGAATATTTGACACTCGAACATTTTATTGCCTTGACAAATTTTATTAGTTTACTTTTGTATATTTTTATTGCCTCGACCAAACTTTTCCGTTCACTATACTTTACAATTTTTCTTGCCTCGACAATACTTTTCCATCCGTTCATACACTTTGTTACTGTTTTTCTTTTTAGGCAAGAATCGGAGGATTGGTTAGTGATACCTAGTTCTAGCTGTAACAAATATAAAAATTCTCATCAATATTTGTGGAGACGATAACTCACTTACTACTATATTACTTGCATTGATTATATATATTTACAGATTTACGTGCCACAACTTATACATTTACACACGATCAAGTTTTTGGCATCGTTGCCGGGGGATTGACAACTAGAGGAACTTTGATCATTTTTGTCATACCAACTTTTATTTTCTTGTCACATTTTCTTTATTTATTTTTACTTGTTTGTTTTTTTATTTTCTTTTGTAGGTTTTTGTCGTTGCATGGCCAGAAGAGCTGCTAATGAACTATTAATACCATTCGACTATGAAATCGAGCAGTCATTCAGGCAAAGGTGACGTGCTCAGCGTGCCAGAGGATATATGAATCACCTGTAATTTTAAGCTGATAACCCTATGGAAGATCAGACAGATCCTGATATCGCGACAAATAATATTCCCCAAAATGCTACAAGACCACGAGCTATACAAGATCACTTAAATCCTATTCTCGATGATCTCAACTCTGGAATCACAGCACCAGAAATACAAATAGTCCACTTTGAACTCAAACCGATGATGTTCAACATGCTTAATTCTACTAGTCAGTTTCGTGGCTTGCCTAATGAAGATGCTAGATAACATGTGCATGCTTTCCTTGAGGTGTGTGGCTCATTTAGGCAACAAGGTCTGCACAATAACATACTGAAACTAAAATTATTCCCATACTCTTTACTTGATCGAGAAAGAGCGTTGTTGAGTGGAGTTCCATCTGGTTCAATGGAATCTTGGGCTAACTTATGCAAAAGTTTTTTGCTTCAATATAACCCACCTATTATGAACACCCATCTCCATAATGACATTGCAAGTTTTCGCCAAGGCGATGATGAATCTATGTATGAGTGTTGGGACATATATGAAAGTTTTCTTCGGAAATACACTAACCATGGATTCCATGACTGGTCTTAAGTCGTCATGTTTTATAATGGTGTCAATTCACCTACTCGCATGATGTTGGATTCGTCGACGAATGACACTTTTCTTGATAAATTACCCAATGAAGCCTTTGATATCCTCGAACGGATTGCTAATAATGACTATCAATTCCCATCTGTAGGGCTTGGAACCGACATAAAAATATATGGGGTATATGAACTTGACGGTAAGAATTCAATTTCTGCCCAACTTTCTGCTATAACTAACATGCTGAAAAATTTGTAGCATTCCAGTAAGGTGAAAGAAGTCAAAGAAACAAACTCAGCATGCATTCTCTGCCGCAACAACCATCATGAGAGTGAATGTGCAGAAAACCAGGAGTCCATCAATTTCATGAGCAATTTTAACAGAAGCAACAACAACCCCCACTCTAATACATACAATCATGGATGGTGACAACATCCAGATTTTTCTTGGGGTAATCAAGGGAACAACAATAAAAACTATGCAAGCAATTTTAATAGTCCAAAACAAAATGTTCTAAATATTCAAGTTTGCAACATCAACAGATGCCCTAGCAAGGTAAACAATAAAGGTAATGCATCTTCGTCAAATTCTAACTCTCTTGAAGCTTCACTGCAGGAATTTATGGCATTGATAAAAGATTTCATGGCTTCAACAAAGACCTTGATACATGAGCACTCATTGACAATCAAGAATCAAGGTGCTTTGTTGCAAAGCCAAACACCTCTATCACAAAGCCATAGTTCATCCTTGAGAGCGTTGGAAAATCAAGTGGGCTGAATTGCCACGACAATACACTCTCGCCTGCAAGGAAGTCTCCCTAGTGACACTGAGGTCACTAAGCCTAATAGGAATGAGCAATGCAGTGTGCTTACACTTAAGAGTGGTACTCAAATAAATCTCAATGATAAGTTTAGGGAAGGCCGAGAAATTTCTCGCCAAGGCACTACATAGGAAGAACCATAAGGTTAAGTTGAAGAAACTGAACATGAAGACTTGTTTGAGGATAAGGAAATGAACAAGCAGTCGATAAGTTAGCCCAATGATGATGGAAAATTTATTGCCAAGGCAAAAGTTTTACCTCCATTCGCAGCAGATGATATCAAACCTCCACCACCTTTCCCTAAGCGGTTAAAGAAGCATAATAATGAGATCCAATTTAAAAAGTTTGTTGATGTCCTTGATAAGTTGTATATCAATGTCCCACTGCTCGAAGCTATTAATTAGATGCCTTCTTACGCCAAGTTGTTGAACGATATTGTCACGAAGAAGAGAAAGGTGGAAAGAATAGAAAGTGTTGCCACAGGAACAAAATATTGTTCAGAATTAAGTAAACCTCCAGCGAAGCAAAAAGATCTATGAAGTTTTGTTATACCATGCTCCATCGGTGATAAGTATATTGGAAGAGCCCATTGTGACTTGGAGTCAAGCATAAACCTGATGCCCAAGTCCATATTTTTGAAACATGGAATGGGTAATGCTTAACCAACCACCATGATTTTGCAACTGGCGGACCGATCACATGTTCATCCCGAGGAAAATATTGAAGATGCGAAAGTTAAAGTAGACAAGTTCATCTTTCTAGTCGATTTCCTTATTTTAGACTGTGATATCGATGAAAATACACCCATTATTCTTGGGCGTCCATTCGTAGCCTCAAGGCACATCTTAATAGATTGTGAGAAGAGAGAGTTTATGATGAGGGTGGCTGATCAAAACGTCACTATCAATTTCTTCATTACACTTAGTATGTTGATGATCCTAAAGAATGTCATTGCTTTAGAAACATGGAGACCCATGAAGAAGAAGAGACAAAATTTTTTTGCCAAGGGGAAATTTTACATATAGACGAATATAATACTCCGTGCAAGGATAATATTGCCCAGATTGAGGAATGTAAATTTTTGTGCCCTGACGATATTTTACAGCCAGAGAAAAATAATAATTTTGGTCCAGGCGAATTTTTTCATAACAATGGAGGCAAAATTATTTGCCGAGACAAAATTTTTCCGACTGAAGCAAAGGTAGGATTTACTGAAGATAGAACAAACGAAGAGTCTAAGGATTATTCACTAGAGGTGGAACAATCTAGCTACTTCAAGTTAGACCATGTATGAAATTCAAACTCCTTGATTTTAATGAAATTATTCCTCCAAAACCTTCGTTACAGAATGTACCAACCCTAAAACTTAAACCTTTGCCATCACATTTAAAATACATTTATCTAGGGCGTGACAATACTTTACCAGTTATAATTTCTGCTAGTATAACCCCCGAGCAAGAAGGTAGTTTGTTGAATGTTTGTCATAGCACAAAAAGGCTCTCAGGTGGGCTATAGAAGACTTGAAGGGAATTAACTCTACCATATGCATACACAAGATCCAGCTAGACGAGTGTCATAGCAATTCTGTAGAACACCAAAGCATACTTAATCCTATAATGATAAAAGTGGTGATGAAAGAAATCATCAAATGGCTCGATGCTGGGGTGATCTATCCCATATCCGATAGCTCTTGGGTCAGTCCAATTTAATGCGTGTCAAAGAAATGTGGCATGACTGTGGTAAAGAATGAAAATGATGATATTTTTCCTACAAGAAACCATCACAGGCTGGTAGATATGTATGGATTATAGAAAGCTCAACAAGGCGACAAAGAAAGACCAATTCCCCCTTCCGTTCGTTGATCATATGCTTGATCAATTAGAAGGCAAGGTATTTTACTATTTCTTTGATGGATATTCTGGGTATAATCAGATCACCATAGCACCTGAAGATCAGGATAATACCACTTTCACTTGTCCATATGACACATATGCTTTTCGAAGAATGTCGTTCGGACTAAGTAATACCCCGATAACTTTTTAGAGATGTATGGTGCCCATTTTCTTTGACATGGTGGAGGACGTTTAGAAATATTTATGGATGATTTCTCCGTCTCGGACGATGACTTTGACCAGTGCCTCAGTAATCTATCTAAAGTACTGAAGCAATGCAAGGAGTTCAACCTTTGCTAAACTGGGAGAAATGTCACTTTATGGTGATAGAAGGAATTGTGTTAGGACACAAAATTTCATGCCAGGGCATTGAGGTTGACAAAGCCAAGGTGGAAGTAATTGAGAATTTTCCTCCACCTACCATTGCAAAGGGCATCAGGGGTTTCCTAGGAAATGCATGATTCTACAAACGTTTCATCAAGGATTTTTCAAAGATTTCAAAGCCTTTGTGTTTATTTTTGCAACAAAACCAACCGTTCATGTTCAATGATGAATGCCTCACTGCATTCACTGATCTGAAGAAAAAACTTGCCTCAGCAACAATTGTTGTTCCACCTGACTGGGACGCCCCTTTCGAGCTGATATGTGATGCTAGTGACAATGTAGCAAGGGAAGTGCTAGGGCAAATAAAAGGTAAAATCTTCCATGTCATTTATTACGCTAGTCATATCCTTAATGATGCTAGCGTGTAAGTGTTTGACATGTAAGTGTTTTACACGTAGGTATTGAGAAGCAAGAGGATCAGACATAGGTTCGGCAAAGCAGCATATCTTCACTTGCTGATCAGATCAGAAGTGAATTCACCGTATGTATTTTTTGTATAATAGATGTTGGCATATAGGAAAGTGTAATTCACAGATGCTCTGGTCAATGTTTGTAATATTTTAATAGTACTTATGTAAATTATTAACCCTATTTTAATGAAAGTTTAAATTTTCATAATTTTATAAGTTTTAAACGTTTTGAATAGTAAATGTGACATCTCGAATTCGTATCCAGGTCAGATACGGGTTGGGGGTGTTATATTGACAATGTCACAAATAAGTGTGAAAAGCTTTATCTTCAAGTCTTGTGATTTTTTTGACTTTTTAACTTTCGAGATTGAGAAATGTCTTCATTGATCTAGCATCATTTGTTTTTCTACTTTGAATAATGCTTGTTGCCTCACTTCTGCACTTGGGGCAAAAGAAGCCTCATCATCTTCAAGGACCTCCATTGTTCTTGAGAAATTGTCCTATTGGAAATATTTTTCTTCTTTCTTCTATTTTTAGAATTCATAAAAATGAAAGAATTTTACAAAATGATACATCTTATTTCAGGCTCACAATTGGAATAAATAATAAATTCAATGAATATCAAGTAAATCAAGAATTATTATTTTTCAAAAACATAACTCTTTGACAAGTGTTAAAATTAATGAGTTTGGTTTTAGGTTAACTTCTTATTTTTCTAAGGTTCCAAACATCCATATGTCCTTAATTTCTCAATCCTTGCAAACATTGTGATATGCCCCTCTATCCCGGCTTGGCATTTCAACTAGAAGCAGACAAAATGAAACAACTAACATATTTAATTGCTAAACCTTTGAGAACACTTCCATTTAACTTCTCTAAAATCTTCCATTTGTTCAAGCTTCGTAGACCCCTTCAACAAAGACAATGAGAAAAATCAGTCGAAAAACTAAATTCATGAGTGCTCGTGTGAAGGTTCAAGTGCTTACCAACTCTTTAGTCCATCTTCCGTCTAAACTAATTCCTAATCTAAACCTTATGCATTGCCACCCTTGTTGAATTTACCTTAGCATTCTTGTATGTTTTTTTGTTTATATTTTTTTGCTTTGAACTTTGAGCGTGTTTTAAATTTACATTAACATTATGAGTTTTCAACTTAAATATTTTAAGATCATCGAGAAGAACTTGTTATAGTCTATTTTTTGTTGATAACCAGGAAGTTTCATTTTTAGATTTTAATCCCCAAGGACTTACCTAAACTAAATTCATTTACTCCACTATTCCATTTGCAAAGATTGCGATCATCATTGAACGCTCTCAATAAGAATATGATCTAATCAATTTTGCAACTTCGCATATGAAAGTTGTTTTACTTTTTCAGCTCATATACAGACCTCAATATATTGCCTTTGTATTCTTCATCATGGGAGGAGAAGTTTAACTTCAATCCTGTAGGAAAAGGGGTGTGACACTTGGGTGTAACCTCTGAAGCATGATCATGGTTATTATTTTGAGAGATTCAATCTTGTCACTTGTCAAAGGCTATAGAAATGTTTTATTATATTCATTGAACTTCAAAAGGAACTCAATTTATTGCTCGTAGTCTAAAAAAGTAGTGTTTGTTTAACTAAAACTTGAAAACATAAAAAAAAGAAAGAAAGAAAAACACATTCAAACAAAACATGTTTTGAGAAAATGAAAATGCTCTGTAATAGGTGGCCTCATGTCGATCTTGAAACGCTTGAGATGAATTCTCGTCTTGACATTGACTGCCCCACTTGGTTTGTTGTCCATTGCTCCACCAATTCTCGCGTTAATGCTCGTTTTTCAACAATCTTCTCTATTTATTTCATTAGTGACCCACAACTCCCAGTGGAAGGTCAAAATGCACCCAAGTGGAAATCGCATACACTGTTCTAATCATAGTTATGGCAGAAGGATTTGGCGCCATCTTCATCGACCTCAGTGTGATGGATTGGCATTTAATTAAATGGGGGAATAATCTGAGATGGGTGTTTGGAACACCTCTAGAGCTTTTCTCATTCGAGTAATCTTTTTGGTTGTATAAGCAACTAGTTGACTCATTTCTTTTACGACCATGAGGACTCTGGAAATTACATTCATTTACATGTTCTTCCTTTTCTGCTTCTTGGTCGGCTGCACCTTTGGAAATGACTTTTAAATTTCCTTTGCTAATCATATTTTCTATTTGTACCCAATTATCACAAGAGCTTCAAAGCCATTTGTTGAATTTGCGAGCATTAAATCAAAGAAAGGAGCTGGTAGAGTATGATGAAACATATGATATTTCTCCATTAGGGATAGAAGGTTGAACTGAGCCGATAGTCTTCTTCATCTTAATGCATACTCTTTGAAGCTTTCAACATATTCATCTTTAATTTTGGAGATCTTGATGATTTGGAGTTAAGTCTTTGACATATTGAAATTGCCCAAAAAAAGTATTGGCCAAATCTCCCCATGATTTGATTTGTTCTTGTTCAAACGATTCTACAATATCACAATAGGTCCTACAAGACTATCAAGGAAGCAATGGATGAGCAAATTATCATCATTAAAATATCATTCCATCTTTCTATAGAACATCTTCAAATGAATCATAGGACAAATAGAACCATCATATTTCTCAAAAGCAGACACCTTAAACTTACTTGAAATTACCAAATCAACTACTAAGTAGCTCTCTTGCGTCTAGATTTTTATTCAACTGATTCTTTTAAGTGCTTAAGTTTATCATTAATTTTCTCGAAATTAGTTAGACTATTTCCTTCATTCACATAAGATACCCCTGAACAAGTTTTTAATCTTGGCATGTTGAACTGATAGTTGACCGCTTGTAAATGTATATGCTAAGGCAAGGAAATCTGTGCAAGTGTACACAGTCGAATCAAGTAATAAAGGGTAAGTGACTTATCGTCTCCTCAGGGATTTGTAGGGATTTTGATGTTTCGCCACAACTAGAACTAGGTGTCACAAGCTAGTCTATGAGTTCTTTTCATAACAAAGAAAAAATTAGTAATGGGTTATATGAATTGGTGGCAAAGTATTACTAAAGTAATAAAATATTGTGAAGGGTGGTTGTAGAAAAGTTTGGTCGAGACAAAGAAAATACATAAGAGTAACAAATAAAAAAGGCAAGGTAAATAAAAATGTTGATTCAAATGTATTCAGAATATCCTCACATATTCAGACCTTTCACAGAGCACTTATTGGTTTTTTCTATGGCAATAAATTATTCTAAGTCAGGAAGGATTTGTTATGATATGCTTAGGCTGCCAGACAGGATTACTGGAGTATTCTAGAATAGTTTCTATGGCAATACTACTCGGCGTGAACTACAACCCTTGGTTTGTCAGACTCTTATTGCGATAATACCCCTCAACGTAAACTATAATCATTGTCTATCCTACTAAATCGTTTATCCCTTTTAGTCGATTAAAGCCCTCTCCTTATCTCTAAGTTAGGTGAGAACATCAGCATCCCAGATCTATTCCATTGTTCGCATAGATCTATCTTAATTCTCTTGAATCTAAGAATTAATTTCTAGAAAAAAGGTAATCTCTCGAAAGCTCTTAAAAAGTCTAGAAATGCTTCATATAGGCACTAGGAAATATCTTGAAAGCTCATACAGTGTTAAGGCAAAATATTAAAACAATGAACAAAATAGACTAAGCAAACTCATAATACATTCATTAACCATCAAATAATCATCTCGACAAAACAAAAACCAACACCAAGTAAAGCAAATCATGGTGTGGCAAAAGTATCATCCAAAAGTACCATCTTAAGTACATGCCCAAAACATATTAAAGAAATTAAGAACAAAAGAAGGACGACTCCCAAATAGGGGCTCTGTCGTGACAGGTCTAACCAACACCACGCCTGCTCTAGCGGCCAGACTCTCTCGATGCCTGATCGCCGTTTCGCTATAGTCTGGCTATAAAGGGCACCAAGGACAGTCGATTTGGGGAACTATGAAAGGTAATGTATTGCATTTGCTTACTCCACGCTTAAGGTAATCCTTTACTTTCCTCTTATGGGAAACTATAATGGGATATTTATAAGTAAATTCCTAGGGTTTTACGTCATTGAATATTCCCTAAATACTCATCCTATAGCCCCCACGAACTGATACGGGTAGCCCGATCCAATCCGGGGTGTCACATTAGGGCCACCAGAGCGACCCACCGTAAATATCTTAGAAAAATTAAATTGTTTTAAAACATGTAAAATCATAAAACAATTTATGAACATAACAATAAATTTTAACATTATTAAAAAAAAATAGATTTCAGACTCGGATATAAAAACAAAATACAAACATGCATCGTACTTAGTAAGAAAATCCAGTGAAACTCCTCTACTGACGTCGATAGTTGCACTGGTTCAATTCTATTAACCTGAAAAGATGAGTAATATAGTGAGCTTTGGAAAGCTCAGTAATATAGAACTACCAGATGATACTGAAATACATGCAGATAACAGATAATCAAATGTTTCCTTATTGTTCAGACATCTATAGACTTTTAGGCTGAGTTGAGGTCCCACTGATATCTCAGGTAGTAACAAATAACAAGTTTTTGTTAGAGGGAAATATTTCAGTTGACTTGGTTCAAGATATCAGAATAGGTTGTCTAGTGTGTTCCCGCAAAACTAGTGAAAATATACAAATCATTTTTAAAACAGTGATAATTTAAAATATGATTTCAAAACCTTAGTAAAACCCTCCAACCGAACGCCATATACAGTTCCCAAAACTGCATAACCTAATGAAGCACCTTGGGGCCTGAGAGCCTACCCAAGAAAGTTCTCGGGACCATGGAGGCTTACCGAAGAAAAATCTCGGGGCCGCAGAGCCTATCCAAGGGCCGCCTTAGGTCCATAAGGAATTACCAGTCGGTGCTGAACCTATATAATGAATTACCAACAGCGACTGAACCTTCCAGAGATAGAAATTACCAGTCAGTGCAGAACCTATACAAGGAATTACTAGCATTGACTGAACCTTACAGAGTTTTTATACAGATTCCAGAGCACCCTAGTAGTAAATAGAGATATCAGAAATCAATGCAGAGATCAGAAAAAAAATCAGAGAAAACATCCATGTGATTAGAGAACACACTAGAGGTTCCAAATATTATTCAGAGATACTGAATAATCTTATCGGGAAGAAAAACACGGATCTTCAGTATACCGATAAATATCATAAAAATCACTATTAAAAGAGTTCATTAGCTGACAAGATCATCAGTTTTTCAGAATGTGATTTATCAGTCTCATATAGTATTAAGACATTTTTTGGAGGCACTAAATAATCAGACAAATATTTAGAATCCTTTGCATCAGAGTTACTTGTGTTTTCAGATATGACCAGAGTGATTCCATTATTCAAGAAAATCATAAGCATTTTGGGCATTAGATGCTTAGAGGATTCAAGTCATTTGAGTTGGTAAGGGAGAAACGAAGATTCAAGGCATTTACAATTTGTGTCGACCTATCAGAATATCGAGTCAACCCGAACTGTACAAGTCCTATCAATGATACCTGTAGATCGGTCAAATTGTTGCACTTCAAGAGTATTTACTTTTAATAAAGACAATTCTTGTCAAATTGATCATCTTCAGAATCATTACTGAAATGATCTTAGGGATGGTACATCATGTAAGTTCGTTAGCGATTATAGGCTTATCCAAGTCACTCACTTAACCCTAGGCCATTGAGGGTACTTAGGTCATATAATATAGTCATTTTGGTATTCGAGGTTGATTTGTTCATTTCATATTTGAGGGTATTAGTTATTCTAGGGCTTGGATGTGCTTCAAATCATATTGTAATTCAAGGGCATTCCAAATAAATCAGAAGTTTAATCAGTGATTCCAAGATTCCAATGGATCATGATATAAGTTCTCAGGTCATCTCCATTATTATAGTCATCCATATTGTTTTTACTCTTTAAGGGTATTATAGGCTTATCCAAGTCACTCACTTAACCCTATGCCATTGGGTACTTAGGTCATATAATATAGTCATTTTGGTATTCGAGGTTGATTTGTTCATTTTATATTTGAGGGTATTTATTCTAGGGATTGGATGTGCTTCAAATCATATTGTAATTCAAGGGCATTCCAAATAAATCAGAAGTTTAATCGGTGATTCCAAGATTCCAATGATCATGATATAAGTTCTCAGGTCATCTCCATTATTATAGTCATCCATATTGTTTTTTACTCTTTAAGGGTATTATAGTCATTTCATTTAATTATGTCAGTGGCATTACTTCGGGTAACTTAGGCTTGAAAGTATTCCAATTCCATAAAGTCCAAAGTACTTTGCTTATTTTCTCACTAGAGGTTAATTTCACCAATAGGGGAAGTCTGGTCTTTTTTCAGTACAAGGCATTTTCGTAATTTATCCATGGTGCTCTTTTTGGTAATTTAATATCCAAAATTTCCAACATTAAGCTTTAACGAGATTAATCAGAATTTACACGTTCTGAGATTTCTTGATTTACTGATTAAATAATTGAATTGGTTTATTCTTGGTCATTCTACTATTTTTTTCAAGTCGTCTGTGGCTTTTACAGTGTTCTGTCCATAATCCTTTACGTCTGAGTCCAATGATAATTAATTACATCTAATGGACCAATCATTTCCATTCATACATGTACCAATTATCAATGGATTCCGAAAAGTATACAAAGGGTAGTAGAGTATTACCTCGATTTCTGTGCCATATCAATCGACCCATTAAAACTTCATTCAAACAATCTCAAACTTGAATTCAACGTCCAATAATCCCTCAGATACAAAGCAACCGAATTTATGTTAGAAACTGAACTTAGTTTAGAAACCAACTTGAATCTGAAGATAAAACATTGAAAAATGGCTTACCACGTGCGAATTTGGCAAAACGGACTTCGGATTCAGACTCAGGATGTCGAAAAACATAAAATTGGGGTTTTCATAAAATTTGACTTTTTAGTCAAAGTAAACGATCAAAGTCAACGGTCAAAGTTAATGGGTTGACTCGGACGAGTTAACTCAAATAAACTCAGACTGAGTTGACTCGGACGGGTTGCCTCGGACTGAGTAGACTCGGTGACTGGACTGGTCCAGACGGGTCAGACCCGATCGGATGGGAAGGTCGGGTCGACCCAATTTTGGAAATTTTCCCATACCCAAAATAAGCCCCACGCGCATATGGCGGTGATGGAGGCACGATTGGACGACCGAACACTCTTTGTTTTAACAGTATCCATAATCGCTCCAAATCACCATCAATATTTAACTAAAACCAATTAAAAATAAGTAAAGGAGCGATCATAGTTCATTACCAACGACGATCGAAGAAAAACGTGATGAAAGGGGACACCACCGATAGGGTCCTGACCGCGACAGAACTAGGTGTTTGATGGGGAGGGCTTTGAGACGAACTATCGTCGAGATCGGCTGAAAAATGAAGAATTACACGGAGGCCGACTTGAGTTTCGACGAAGCTTCCCACGCTCATTTCCCGACGAATGGCAACTGATTCTGGGTCGATGACGATCGGGGTTTGGCTGGGGAAGAACGCCAGTTCGATTGGTTGTGACAACGCACAATGGCGACGGTGGGACGACACTGAATCGACAGTGGGTGGCATCAGCTAGGGTAAACATTTGGGGAATGGGTTTTAAATTTTAGGGATTTTCCCCCGATCGAGGGTTTATTTTTCTATCTAGGAAAAATGGGCAAATTTATTACTGGGTCCCTAAATTTCCCTCACATTCAAAATATGTCCACAAATTTCGAAAACCAATAATTTTACCCCTAAATCAGGGTGTGACATGTCTTGACTTGTCCATGCTATAGATAGAAAGACGACTGGTGGTGGTCAATTTCTTGAAGCGAGTGATTTCACGTGAGGTTAATCCGATAGCTGGCAGGTGACATCAATAGTTTGTCAATTCCGCGTTAGACTTGCAAGATAATCATGCCTTAGTAAGAAAAATCTATTCCTCACTGTCATTGTCTTCTGTGTTCTACTGGCCTTGGTGAAATATTTTGTCACAGCTGAAATGTTCTTCCTAAGTCATTTCCTACACACATAAACCATAAAAACACTTTAACCTCAGCAGCATCAGTTAAGCCAAATAAATCTTACCTAGGCAAAACTTATCCACCACATGCAACTATGACCTAAATTCAACTAATATGCTATGACAACAATGTTTAGACAAACAATAACTAAAGCAAAAAGACTGAAAATAGAGTTTTTATAGAGTTATCACGCCCCAAACTTAATTTATTTTATCCTCAAGCAATGCATAATAATTAGTAGAAAAAATAAATTGTCATGACAAAGTAAAATTAAGATAATCATGTGGTTTAAAATTTCAGCCCTCAGCAAAAAGTTTAGCCTCAACATGCTTGACTATCATATAAGTCAAGTACCTTCCTGAGTAAGGATTCTTTGCTAGTGTGCGTGCGTGAATGTACCCATTCTAGGCATTAACATATTTAGAAAACTTCAAGTAAATACTTTTGTTTGCCAAGGCATCAAATTTGTCAACCACAGTTTCTACTTCTATTTATTCAACTTTTTTATTCAATTTTGAGGGGAGTCAGCTCATCACTACCCTTCCACACTCTATGTGAAAGGGAGCATACCTTCCACCCCCGAGCTAGACAGGTAGAGTCATCCCGTGACTACTTTCATTCACTCATATGCCTAGGCTACCATTTATTTTAAGGAGTTTCCAAATCATGCCATTACATAGAAGAGTGTCCTTTAATTCAACAAAATTTAAACACTAAGAAGTTTAACTAAAGCTTTACAATTCTTCAATGTCACGGCATGCAGAAAGTTTTTTTTCCTAAAAATTTTCTAAGCACCTTAAGCAGAGAAAGCACACAATCGTGTTTACAAGTTCACAAAGAATCAAGCCTAAGGTCGATTCTATCCTTCAACAGTAATGTAAAATAATTCTGGCCTAGGCAATAAAATTCTACTTTCATCATCGAACATCCTCAATTTATTCCAAACAACAGTCTAAACATATTCATACCATGGAAACCAAATTTTCAACCAATTATCATCAACTGCTATTAACTAAGTGTGAGACACAACACCTCCCCCAAACTTGATGGATGCATTATCCTCAATGCATGAATAATAAAACAAACTACATTAATCTAAATGAAAATGCAATGGAAAGAAAAAGTACCTTACTGTGGTGGAGTGGCTTGGCTGGACGTGCGTGTTCTGCTCTTGAGAGCAAGGAGTTTTCGGATCCAGTATCTCCCGAAGGAATCGAAGAGGGAAATGGCTGAATGACACGACCAGTTGTTCGCTTAATACGATGCCTCGTGCTTAAGGAACTAACTGGTGCTGGCATTTCCTTAGTGTGGGTGGGCTCTACAGGTGTTTCTTGAGATTGGCCTTCTTCAGGGTTAGGAGCTGGTGTAGTATAGAGATATAGGGTCACAAACTTGTAAGAAATAAGTAGAGGCTGTAACAGACCTGGTTTAGGTATATGCTCCACTTTAGTTTGTTGGCACTGAACATGATCTTACATAAGTAGCCACTATAACCTTAAGCCTAGGCTAATAGAAATAATATATGATCCTTTGATAGGTGGTCTAGGTTCCAGAATGACCTCCATAAGGTGAATCATGCAAGGTTTGAAGAATAAGCAATCTAAGATACCCATCAACACCAATATACACCCATCTTTAAATCTAAGGATACCCTTTGAATATTTCTATTTAGGGTCAACATTAGAATTGATAGTCAATATGGAAATCCATTCAATAGCCAAAGGGTCCTTCTTATAACTGTCTCCACTTCCTGAACCCAGCTAGGTATTAATAAGGTAGTTCTCATAGCAAGACATTGACCTTGATCTTCCCACTGTCTGATAAAGCATCTGGCACCATATTTGATTTGACTTTTGTATTGAATAGTGTAATCTAGGCCCAGTAGTTTAGTCAATCCTTTCTTTTTAATGGTGATAATTAATTTTTGCTCCAATAGATACTTCAGAGGTTCATGGTCCGTCTTGATGACAAAAAGTTTTCTTTTTAAGTAATGTCTCTACTTAGAAATTGCTAATAAGATAGCAAGATACTCCCTTTCATAAATGGAGACGACAACATGTCTAGGATTGAGGGCTTTACTAAGATATGAAATAGGTCTACCATCTTGAGATAATACAACACCAATACCCCAGAACTGACATCTGTCTCTAAATAAAAACTCTTAACAAAATCTAGTAGAGTTAAAAAAGGGGCAACACACATAGCTTGTTTAGATCTTCAAAAGCAGTCAAGGTTGCATTGTCCCACTTAAAACTGTCTTTTTAAGCATCTGTGTCAAAGGTTTGCTAATGGTGCCATAATTTTTTATAAACCTTCTGTAGTAATATGTTAAACCCAAAAACACACACATAGATTTTAAGGATTTAGGTACATGCCAATTCCTCATTGCTTCCACCTTGCTAGGATCAGTAGCTACTCCTGTAGCTGAAATAATATGTCCCAAATACTACACTTGAGTCTGTCCAAAAAAACATTTTGATAACTTTGCAAATAACAGGTTAGCTTGTAAAACATCCAAAACCAATTGCAAATGAGTAATATGGTTTGTCATAGAACTGCTGTAGACTAGGATGTCAAAAAACACCAAGATAAACTTTCCAAGGAATGAACTAAATAATTCATTCATTAGTGGCTAAAATGTAGCAGGGGCATTAACGAGACCAAAAGGCATTACCTTAAATTCATAGTGGCCCTGATGAGTTCTGAATGTTATGTAAATGCCTTCCTTCTTAATTCTAATTTTCCAATAACATGATCTTAGATCAATCTTTAAAAAATGGACAACACCATGTAGTTCATCCAATAGATCTTCCACAACAGGAATATAAAATTTATCCTTGACTGTCATACTGTTTAGCTATCTGTAATCTACACAGAACCTCCAAGTACCACCATTCTTTTTAATTAGGAGACATGGAGAAACAAATGAACTTTTGCTAGGTTGAATAATAGAGGAGGAGAGAATGATAGTAATTTGTCTTTCCAATTCAGCCTTTTAGTTATGGGGAAATCTGTAGGGCCTTAAATTAACAGGAATAGACTCAGGCTTAAGAGGAATAGCATGATCATGGTTTCTTGTAGGTGGAAGGCCTGTAGGTTCAATAAAAATAGAGTTATCTCTTTAATAGAGGTTGATAGCTGCAGGAATGGGTTTTAAACTCTCTGTCATATTCAGCAGTTCTACATGCCCCTAAAATAGTAGAGTCTGATGCTGTCATTTTCAATAATGTAGCCCCTGAAATTTGCTGTAAAAAAGTTAAGGGTTGTTAGCCATGTATAACAATTTGTTCATCTTGATGGAAAAAATTTAGTGTCATTTTGTTGAAGTCCATCAAGATTGGTTTGAATAATTTCATCCAGTCAATACCTAACACCATATAACTTCCCAATTTAAGGAGTCTGAAATCATGAATAAATAATGTCTCTGCATCTTCCATTCTACCTTATTACATTGCTGAGCTGTAGAGTTGCTGTCCATTAGCCACTGTATAAGCCAAAGGGTAAGGTGTAGTCACTTGAATACCAACATCAACCCATTACGGTGTTAAAAAAACTGTGGGTACTACCATTGTCAATTAAAAATGTTTAATGGTCTACCTTGAATGGTTCCCTGAATCTCAATGTATTATGGCCAAAAACCAATGATAGCATTTATAGATATTTCTAGGCTCTCCTCTTCTTGTAACACTTGCTGATCTGAATCATGGAAAGGTTCTAAAGGTATAACAGTCTCATCTTCAATCATCATGTTCAAATGTCTTGTCTTACATTGGTGGCCTCGAGAAAATTTTTCACCACATAAAACATAAGTTATTTGTGTTCTGTAGTCTAAAAGGTTCTGTTTTGTAGGTATAATGCCTGGACCTTTTGGTAATGGTGGGGGATTTGGTTTAGAAGTAGGTAATGGGTTTAGGTAAGGTGGGTTTCTAAAAGATGCCCACTTGTTTATTCTCAAATTCAATAGAGAGCTCATATATTTTAGCTTGTATGTATGCTTCAGAAAGTGTCTTAGGTTCTAGAGCCTTAACTGTGTTTAATGTCTTCTCTTAATCCACTGATAAAAAGAGACAAAGAACTCTTCACCTAGAGTAGGGTTTTGTAAGAGCATGTGAGGTTGTAATTCTCTAATCTATCCTGATACTCCTCAACTGACCTTTCTGCACTAATTTTGTAAACTCCTTTACTATGTCAGCAAATGATCTGTCTTTGAACCTATGGAAAAGGTTTGCCTTAAACTCATGCCATCTCACATGGTGCTTCTTTATGATATAATCATTAAACCAAATTTTTGCCTTACCCATTAAATACATCGTGGCCATCTTCATTCTTGTTCTCTGCAATACTACATAGAGAAAAATACTTAAGACATTTTTGTATCCACCCTCGTGGATTAATTCTTCCTCTTTTATCCTCCTCTAGGCAAACTATATTGTTTATAACAGTATCTTCTCGCCCATTTGGTATCATGTTTAAAACTAGGCAAATCGTCCGGTTTAGATTGTTAAATCTCAGGTTCAGTTTATAAGTAAACCTGGTCTTATCATTAATCATTGTAACCTTTACAGGTATTTTCCATCTATTCTAGAAGTGTTAGGGTCTGTACCTGGTCATTAGCAGACTGGTTCTGATCTCCGTTTCTACCAGTTAGAATCTTTAAAAGTTCCTTTACGTACCCTTGATTTGTGGCCAACCTGGATTCCAAAGAAGTGATACAGTTCTTGCTTCTCCCACCATTTAGGAATTTTAGTTTCATCTTGGGCTTGTTTGACCAAAGTTGCTAATTCTTCAAGTTGTTTTTGTAATGCAATGAAATCAGGTGTTTCAGACATGGTTTGGGTTTTCTTTGGCATTCCAACATTGATTGCCAGGATAATTTGGATCTGATACCAAACTGTGATGGTTTCAAGATATTAGAAAATAAGAGAATAGATTGCAGGAAGAAGAAGCAAAAAAAGAGATAAGGAATTAAGAATTAATTCAAAACATGCATAATTCCTATTTACAGGTACCCGGTTTTATTTGTATACAATAGTACTAGAGAATCCAGCTAAGCCAGCTGACTGTCCTTACCTAACTGATTTGGTTACTTCAACAGGGATTGGGCTTCACATTTGGGCTGCGATTACTGGATTAATTATCGCCTGTGCCTCTCACGTGCTAATTGCCAGGTATCAATTCCCAATTCTGCTTTCAATCCGTAACCCTTATCTTCTCGTTACTTAATTCTTCTCGATTTCTCATCATTCTCATCTGACTGTGACACTCTAACGAGAAAAAGTGTTTAATGCTCGAACAAGAGTCTTTCTTGAAGAGAATTTCTCTCAAAGAAAGAGAATGGTAGAAATATTGAACTTGGAGAAGTTCAAGACAACATATCATTGAACCTGAAGTTGAGCATGTTTTACAAGTTATTGAGGAGCAATCAACATATTAGAAACACAACCACTGTGTCGATCCACAAGAGAACGCCATGTACATGAGAGATTTGGATTTCTCGTTACCACACATGGAGACGTTCTTCTTACGTATCAAGATGAGCCTAGAACTTATCAAGAGACGATGTCTAGCCCAAACTTGAGAAATGGCTTGAAGCCGTGAGACCTGAGATGGATTCCATGTTAGTAAACCAAGTGTAGACTTTGGTTGAACCGTCTAAAGGGGTCAAACCTATTTGATGTAAATGGGTTTTCAAGAAGAAAACCAACATGGATGGTAATGTACAAACGTACAAGGGCCAATTAGTTGCTAAAGGTTTTTCGACAAGTTCATGGTCTAGACTATGACGAAACTTTCTCCCCTGTAGCTATGTTAAGTCCATCCAGATCTTTCTTGTGATAGATGTATTCCATGATTATGAAATCTG